>NC_046325.1:45858091-46169890 GCF_009819535.1 Lacerta agilis | reverse complement strand
TCAGACATGCAGGCCACAGCGGCTGCTATGGCGCTGTAAAAATGAGGAAGCTACACAGGAAGGTCCTGCCCCGAGGGGCTTACAATCTTTAATATGACACAGGGATGGAACAGAGAAAGGTTGAGGTCCAGGGTAGATCCTGAGTCCTCCTGCGAGACATAAGCCAGGGGCTCTGAGTTTAGACTTTGGGATTCCCAGACATTTCCCACCTGTAACCTCTTCCTCTGTTTTTATTTTCCTTTCTGTCTCCTAGGGCATAAGAGAGTTTGTCACTGGCCACAGGAGGCACCCCTGACCGTGGTGGTAGGTTAATTCCATGGGGAATCTGTCCCCCACATGTGCAGGGAGGTCGTGGCGCTGACCTGAGTGGTTGGGGGTTGCAGGCCCGTCTCGCCCCAGCCCCTCGCCCCTTCCTTCCAAGCCAGGGGTCAGGCCAGGCAGAAGCAGTGACCATTGGCAGCCAGTGGTGACGTGGGCATGGGCATGGCAGGGGGGCTTGTTCTGTCCCCCTCCTTCCCTGGGTCAGCTGGCCAGGCACCCTCGTCGGTGCTCAGACTGTCCCTACAGAGTTTGGGGCTTCTCCCCGCGGGAGCCCTATGTCTCCACCGCAGGAAGTTCCACCTCCACAGGCTTGCCTGCCCATGGGCTGAAACTTGTCTGCTCTTTGCCATGCAGGAGAAGGAGGGGGGAGGCAGCAGAGGTGGAAGCTGGGAAGGCAGACAGAAGGAGGGGAAGAGAAAATATTGAGGGTGATGAGCCCCAGAAGAAAATAATTGAGGACGGTCCACGGGACCCCTGTCCCCTAGAGAGTACAATGTCCTTCTTCCTTCACAGGGCCGTAGTTTGAAGAAAAGCAAAACGCCCCAGCAGTAGCCCAGCGGTGCAGCGAAAACAACTAACAAGCGGAGGGACGCTGTGCCCTTCCGTGGCAGGAGAATGTTTCCCAGGGATCTTGCTAGCTGGAGGAGGAAGGCCTGGTTTAGATATCCCTATGGTTTTAGGGAGAGGGTTTCTCTGTGGTCCATCTGGCCAGGACAAGGATCGTGATCCTCTCCCAGGCTGGGCTGGGGCAGTTTTAGGATGGCACGGCTGGTGCGCTCACACTGGGCACCACGCTCCTCCAACCAATCAGACTAACTGAGCTTCTTTCTTCCTTAGGTGAGAGGCCGGCCAGAACGAGGAGGGAAGGCTCCCACTTCAGGTAAGTGGAAATGCCAATTGAGTGCCCCATATTATAGGAATGCTTCCTTCCCGTGTCCCCCCTCCCTCATGCGCCAGACTGCTGCTAGCATGGCTGGGAGACAGGCACTTGCAGATTCCTCCGTTTTCTTTGCAGAGAGGGAGTCTTTCTCCAACGTGTACTTCGTTCTGGCCAAATCCCTGGAGCGATGTGGCAAACATCAGGTACTTGGACAGAACAAAGCAAGGGACCCTTGTGCAACTTCTTATGGGGGTCATAGGAACACTCTCCCCACCTGTGGCTTCCAGGAAGTGCTTTTCAGAAGCATTGTTCCCTCCAACCGGGTTGCCTTGCATAACTCTCTGCACCATGCAATTCTCTCACCCTCTTTGAAAACCACCTCATCCAAGCTCTTGTGGGGCATCTGATTGTCCTTATGTTGATTTAAGCCAGGATCTATCCAGGTCTTGTGCCCCTCTTTGTGCCCCGACTGGGCCAGGCGATAAGACTGGAACACCTACAGCTTAATCATAATATCTGGACTCAAGACTGTCTGTCAGGAGCACCCTCACTTCCTCAGAGGTCGAATAAAGCGCTGGCGCTATATTACTTGAAACAGTTCTTATTTTCTACAAGCTACTTATATACATAACTATACAGCTTGTGTGGCTAAGTTTCTTCCACACATCTTATCTACAGAACAAACCCTGTCTCTAACACACACAGTGAAGGACACATTCTGTCTGACACAGAGAAGCTAATTAAGAGATCAAAGACTCAGTTCCCCCCCCTTCTCTCAGACCATAAGTCACAGGATTCTCACAAAGGGAGGGGGTGAAATACTAACAACAGGAACACTCCCCACCTGTAGCTTCCAGGAAGTGCTTTTCAGAAGCATTGTTCCCTCCAACCGGGTTGCCTTGCATAACTCTCTGCACCATGCAATTCTCTCACCCTCTTTGAAAACCACCTCATCCAAGATGCTCTTGTGGGGCATCTGATTGTCCTTGGCTTCCCTATTCCCGCAAGGAGGCGACAGTGCGATCTTGTTCACTCTCCTTACAGTGGGGAAGCGCTGTGAGGGATCTTACAGAGACTTTGGCTGCTGCTTCTGAGCTAGGCCGGCTGGGACACAATCAAAATGTTGGCAAAAGAAGCCATAGTGGGGAGCACTTATAAGATCAGGTAGGAGGAAATGCCCCCTTCCCAGGACCCCACCCTCCTGCCCCAGACTGCTGCTAGCATGACTGGGAGCCAGGCACTTGCAGATTCCTCCGTTTTCTTTGCAGAGAGGGAGCCTTTTCCCAACGTGTACTTCGTTCTGGCCAAATCCCTGGAGCGACGTGGCAAACATCAGGTACTTGGACAGAATGCAGGAAGGGGCCCTTGTGAAACTTCTTATGGGGTGGGTCATAGGAACACTCTCCCCACCTGTGGCTTCCAGGAAGTGCTTTTCAGAAGCATTGTTCCCTCCAACCGGGTTGCCTTGCATAACCTTATGCACCATGCAATTCTCTCACCCTCTTTGAAAGCCACCTCATCCAAGATGCTCTCATGGGGCATCTGATTGTCCTTGGCTTCCCTATTCCCACAAGGAGGCGACTCTTGCAAGGTCGGCAGTGCGATCTTGTTCACTCTCCTTACAGTGTTATTTTTAAATTATTTTATAAAGATTTTCAAAGGTAGTACAATGTCTCTCTCAAGTTTTTCCATATAACATTTTATAAGTCAGTGTTGGTGAGACATTAGAAAGAAAGGGGGAAGGGGGGAAGAGGTGGGTGGGACGGGAGGTAGGGGGGGTGGGGTGACTGTGTTCTTTTTTACTTGATATGAGTAGGGTTTGGTGTCAGCATTGTTATGTAGTTCTCTGTTGTTTGCTTGTGCTTTGTTTGGCGGTGAGAGAGGTCGGAGTTGGCTTGGGATGTGGTTGTTCTTTGTGGTTGGCTGTGGTGATCTTTGGTTTCCTGTGCGAGTGGGGTTGGTGGGTATTTTGGGTCAGGTTAGCCATATTGATTTGTATGCTGTCGGTAGATTTTTGTCATTGTCTTGTTGGGCTGTGTATGTGATGAAGGGGGAACCATACCGGGGTGAAGGTGTCTTCTTCAGTTTGTCCCCGTGTCAGTTTCAGCTTACTGGTTAGTTTTTCTAGTAGGGCTGTTTCCCATACTACTGGTACCATTGGCCATGTTTACTCCTGACAGGTCTTTCCAGTGTCTGGTTATGATGTTTCTGGATGCTGAGAGTAGATGGGTTATGAGTTCTTTGTGTTGTAAGTGGGCATTATTGTCTTGGAAGATGTTTAGTAAGATCAATTCTGGGGTGATTTCTAACACTTGCTTGGTATTTTACATATTTCTCGTGTGGTTGTTGTCCAGAATGTTTGGATTTTGGGGCACTCCCACCACATGGGGAAGTATGTGCCTGTGGAGGTGCACCCTCTCCAGCAATTTGGTGAGGTTCCTGGGCGTATTAGCACTATTTTCTAGGCGTTAGATACCATCTGTAGGTTAGTTTTAGGGTGAGTTCTCTTCTTTTTGTTGATTTGGATTTAAAGGGGGGTTTAGACCATTGGGTGGGGTTGATTTCATATCCTATGTCATCCTCCCAACTCTCCTTACAATGTTGAAGCGCTGCGAGGGATCTTACAGAGACTTTGGCTGCTGCTTCTGAGCTAGGCCGGCTGGGACACAATCAAAATGTTGGCCAAAGAAGCCATAGTGGGGAGCACTTATAAGATCAGGTAGGAGGAAATGCCCCCTTCCCAGGTCCCCACCCTCCTGCCCCAGACTGCTGCTAGCATGACTGGGAGCCAGGCACTTGCAGATTCTTCCGTTTTCTTTGTAGAGAGGGAGCCTTTCCCCAACGTGTACTTCGTTCTGGCCAAATCCCTGGAGCGACGTAGCGATCATCCGGTACTTGGACAGAATGAAGGAAAGGGTCCTTGTGAAACTCCTTATGGGGGTGGGTCATAGGAACACTCTCCCCACCTGTAGCTTCCAGGAAGTGCTTTTCAAAAGCATTGTTCCCTCCAACCAGGTTGCCTTGCAATAACCTTCTCCACCATGCAATGCCCCACCCTCTTTGAAAGCCACCTCATCCAAGATGCTCTTGTGGGGCATCTGATTCCCCTGGGCTTGGCCCAAAAATCTATCAAAAATGGGGCAGTAGTTTTGGGTCCATCCAAGCCCTTCTCATAAGATGTCCTGCTTCCTCCACAGAGCCATGCCTCCAAGGATGAGGCTCCATCTCCGGCTCCCGGGATGAATAGCGAGAGAACATCCCGGCGGTTCCCAGCCCTTGACCTCGCTGGGCTTCCCCACTGCCCCATCTCCGTATGGGCGTGGCTCCGTCCCGGCCCTACTTGGTGCAGAAGCAGCAGCCAAGGTTTCCTCCCATTAAAAACACATCCAGAGTTGTTTTGGAGATTTTGGCTGCTGCTTCTGAGATAGGCCGGCTGGCATGCAATAAAGATGTTGCCAACCGAAGCCGTAGTGGGGAGCACTTATAAGATTAGGTAGGAGGAAATGCCCCCTTCCCAGGTCCCCACCCTCCTGCCGCAGACTGGGGCTAGCGTGGCTGGGAGCCAGGCGCCTGCTGATGTCTCTGTTTTGCATCGAAGGAAAGACTCAGCCTGGGAGCCGCTGCATCCCAGGAGGGACTGGAGCCCAGCCGATGGCCTCTTGCCTCAGAGGTAATGGGACAGGGGGAAGGAGGCGGGCCTTAGGAAACACACAAGAAGGGCCTGCAGGATCAGGCCAAGGGCCCGTCTGCCCAGCCTCCTCTTTTCCCAGGGTCCACTCTGATGCCACTAGGAAAGCAGCAAGCAGGATTCGAGCCCAAGAGCCCTCTGCCCACCTGGGACTTCCTGCAAGGGCTATTCTGAAGCATTTCCATCAGGACTTGACCACCCTCTCCTCCATTAAGTCACCTCATCCTCTTTTAAAGCTTGCAGTCAGAGATGCTCTTTTGGTGCCTCTCTTCATGGCCTGTGACAGCCCATTCACATGTCCAACGATCTTCCCTCAAGCAGCCCTTAGCGTCGAGTTCTCTCCTGCTTCAGAGATCCCTTCTTTCTTGCAGGATCTCCTGTCTGCACCATTGAGGCTGCTGCCAAAGCGTCCCATGAAAAGAACAGGTAGGAGGAAGGAAAGAATTGCAAGGGGCTGGGAGAACACCCTACATGTTGAGTGTCAACAAAGAACGGGAAAAGAGCCTTCCTTTATGAGAGCAGAAAGGAGATGCTCTCGCCCTGAAGTGGGTGGGCCAAGTTTCTTTGGGAGCAATGTCAGGGCAGGGGCATTGGGCATCCATCCCCCATGTCTGCCAGGAGGATACCAAGTCCTTCTTCCTTCACAGGGCCACGCTTCCAGAGAATGGTCTGCATCGCCAGCACACAAGCAGATGGACACAGAGCGAAACTCCATCTTCCGTGGCGTTCCAGTCTTGCATTTCTGGATCGACTGTGAGCGCGGAAAGAACAATGAGGAGTACAGCTTCCTGCTCAAGCGCATCTCGGAGCATTTGATCTTGTTCTTCAATGTGAGTAAGAAGCAGGTCTCAAGGTGATTTCTGGACCAAGGCTTAATGCTGCAAATTCATATTTTTTTTGCACAGGGCCACGCCTCCAGAGAATGGTCTGCATTGCCAGCACACAGGTGATGGACAGAGATGTGAGGCATCTTCCCTGGAGTATTTTCCATGAAGTCCATGTCCATGAAAATGGCCGTAGCCCCCCACCCCAATTTCTCTCATCTTCTTCTTTGGCGATCACACATAGCCGAGTAAGATTGTCTTCCTTGAACATGGTCTTAACAGTGAGAGGCCATGAGTGACTGTGGAAGACAATTCTGGGTCCACACGTCCTTCCACAGTGGGGACATAGGTTTGCCGGTGAGAGCTGATCACGGTGAGGGTTTCCCAAACATGCCTTCCTCTTATCTCGTTTCTCTCTTTGGTCCCCAGTTTGAGTGTCTTAAAAGTCCATGACACCGTTGCTAAAGGCTGTTCTCCAATTGGAGCTCTCGCAGGCCAGCGTTTCCCAATTGTTTATTCTACATTTCTTTTAGATTTGCCTTGAGGGGGTTTTTAAACCCTATTTCGTTGACCACCAGCATTACGCTTCCCATTTTTAAGTTTCTTGGGAAGACAATAATCAGGCACAGCCCATTTCTATAAGGCTGCTTCCCAGGTGCTTAGAGGGGGTGGTGCGAGGCATCTGTGCCTTAGCAGTATGAGCCAAACACTGGCTTTGTGGCTCATCTAAACTGAGGGAAATCTGTTTCTGGGCAGCTGGCAGAGCCCCTCTTCGCTGGGCATGGGACTGCCACGTTCCCCAGCCTCCACAGGAGACTCACAGTCCCTCTCTGTGTCTCCGTTCCTTTTTGGCCACCGTCAAACGAGGGCGAGGGCAATTGTCATACTGATCCTAATCTGAATAGCTGCCCAGTCAAGCTTCAGGTCCCCCACCAAGTGCCCCCTTCCACAACCCACTGCTCTCAACCGACTCCCAACATTCAAACTCGCTTTCCAAGCCTCCTCCAACTGTCACTCTCCACCAGAATTCCCCCTCTCTCTTCCCCCTCCCTCCCTGCTTGACATTCCTTTTGGAATCCTAATAGAGGCTTACCTCAGTTACAGTATTGATATCATTACCTCAATTACCCTATATTGTTACAGATTGAGGGGGGGATCCCACTAAACCCTAGAAATTAATAAATGGTAGGATTTGGGACTATTTGGGATGTGAAGGGAGAAATACAAGCTACAGAGGAATTCCTGGTTCTGGCCTATGCAAAAGGACCTGGCCAAGCAAGGGCCTTTAGGAAACAATTCAAGGCCTTGGGGAGAGTACTGGAAATGCAAAAGAAGTCCTTCTCCCTTGCCCTACTGTGTGAACAGAGATGGGGGATTTGAAAGGGGGCCAGGATAATGGTGTGGTGTGTGGAAAACTGAGGCTTTGAACAAGGGGTGCTGGGGAGGAGGAGGAGGAGAGTCTGGAATCCAACTTGGGGAGGTGGCTGCCCTGCTGTGGGGGACAAGTCCCCCTTGAAAGGACTCTGCTGTAAGATCTGGACTCCCTCCATGCAAACTGAAGGTGTAAACAGGTGAATAAACTGTATTTCTTAAACGTATGACCGTCTCTGCCATGTCTCAATTCTCCAAAGGTGAGAGCCTGGAACCCCATGGACTCTTGCCATCGCTCTGTAGAGAGAGGGGAGGCACTCTGACAAGTCATCCTATTAGAAGCACTTGAGCTTCCCATTCCTGGTTCCTAGGAAACTGGGGGAAGTGAGCTGCGGGTTCCTCACCCCTGTTCTAAAAAGCAGGTGTCTTCCCCTAAATGATCCTGGGAATTGTAGTTTGTCAGGGGTTCTGGGAATTGTAGTTGTGCAAGAGCAAATCCGCAATGCCCAGGATCATTTGGGCAACGTTGTGTGCTTTAAATGCTCACTGGGTGCACTTTTAATCATAGGATCATAGAACTGTAGAGTTGGGAGGGACCTCCAGGTTCATTCTAGTCCAACCCCCTGCAATGCAGGAATCTCAGCTAAAGCATCCATGACAGATGGCCATTCAACCTCTGCTGAAAAACCTCCAAGGAAGGAGAGTCTACTACCTCCCGAGGGATTGCTTCCCACTGTCAAACAGCTCTTGTCTGCAGAAAGTTCTTCCTGAGGGTTAGTCGGAGTCTCCTTTCTTGTAGCTTGAAGCCATGGCTTTGAAGGGGACAGGTTCATATAGCTAATTATCCCATATATGGTCTTACAGCTTCAGGTCCTAAGGGCTTCCGGAGTAGGAGAAAACAAGCTTCAAGCTTCCTCCCTCCCTGTGATGGTCCTTGAGATATTGAGAGGGCTGCATGGTGTGGCTCTCATATCAATGTTCTTAGAGAGCAAAACATTTCTCTCTCCCCTTTCTCCACCCCTTGGAGAATTGCAAGGGGTCAATGCACCTGGCTGGTAAGAAGATGGTTGGAGTTTGGAGCCCAGCCAGCTCTGGCTGTACGCAGGATCCTATAGAAATTGGAGTTCTTGGTAATACCCAGAAGTCAAAAATTAAAGAATCCAAGAACTCTGGCCAGGCGGGGATCAATTTTAAAGACCTCTATTAAAGCAATTATCTACAAACATTGGCATTTACTTTCCAATATTCCTGGATGCCAAAAACCACCTCTCTTTGGACTCACAAGAACACAGTCCTTTAAAGACGTTTTGGTAAAATCTGACATGCTTCCAAAAACTTCACCCAGAGAGGATCTTCCCTCTGGCCACTTCAGATGCGGCGGATGTAATGTATGTAAATATTCTTTACAGGTGAAGGAATTCTATGATGAACAATCTAAGTTTAAGTTCACCATTAGACACTTCAGTAACTGCAATACTAAAAACTGCATATACGCATGGATTTGCCCGTGTCAAAAGATGTATATCGGTAAATGCTCTAGAACTATAAAACTCAGAATAAGTGAACATCATTCTAGAATCCGAAATCACGTCATGGAGGCACCACTAGTTGAGCATTACACTCAGTACAAACATACAGAAGATGATTTTTCATTTTTTGTAATATGGAAGTTACCTCAAGCTCTCTTTCACCGGAAGAACAATGATAGACTTCTCCTGCAGCAGGAATCCAAGTTTATTCATCTTTTTAAAACGCTACATCCGGGGGGTTTAAATAATAATCTGGACTTTACAGCATTCTTATGATTGGTTCTATATTGTAGTGCATCTTTAAACTATACCTTGGTACTGTATCTTTAAACTTATACTGCATAATTCAGCATCTATAGATGTAGTACTGCTCTTTGAATCACTAAATGGACCACACCTTACTTTTCCTTTAAATACTGTATCACAAACAGTGTGAGTAAGTTAGGCATACAGAGAATTGGTACACTTTGACCATGAAAATCTAGGTAAGTTGTCTTTGTTAGTTATATACTGTGTAAATTATGGATTTAGTTTGGTATAAACTGCATAACTAATGGTTTTGTGGGAATGTTTAGGAGTGTGGATGAGTATATATTATTTATATATCTCAATCCCAGCTTGTGTGAGCAAGCTCCAAACTTAGCAGAGTTTACATTCCCTTTTAAAACACAGCAAAAAAACGTTTGCATAGGCTTGCTTAAGCCAGCTATATTCCTGGTATATTTCCCCTTGTTCCCTCTTAAAAGCAAAAAGACACAATACAGTACTGATTATTAGATATAATAGAGTTTACTCATGGACATCCAAGAGTCACAGTACAGGCTTCAAGGAGGCATATAAACTTAGATAAATGTATTTACATGTGGTGAAGCTGCTTCCATAAGGGAACAGCCTTCACCCCTGCTTCTCTCAGCTGCAGGCTGAGAGAGCATCCTGCTTCTTCAAAAGATGAGGCAAAATGGGGAGTGATCTTTGGGATGTTGTTCCCAGGTAAGACCACACCTACTTCTGGTTCCTGTAACTCAGTCCAGGTAAGCAGGAAGTTAAGCCTGGAGGACTGAGTTACCTTCATGTCCTCTCTAGGAGTGTTGTGTTTGGCTGCTCTGTGTTTACATCCCACAGGTTTCATGAAATATAAGAGTTATTTCTAACATAGGATTTCTTAACATTCCAGCTGAGGAAGAATTAGCGAAACAGCGCCTTGTCCTGGGATTTATTTTGACTGGAATATGCTTCTATATTAATAAAACTGTTTGAAGACTTAAAAATTGATCTCCCGCCTGGCCAGAGTTCTTGGATTCTTTAATTTTTGACTTGTGGGCAGGATCCTGGCATTGTCGGGAGGTGGACTAGATGATCCTTGGGATCCTTCCCAACTCTACCCTGCTATGATTCCATCAAGCAGCTAAGGAACGGGCAGGGGAGCAAGATGCAGAACAAGGAGGCACAACCACACACCCCCACCAGCACGCTCTGGCCTGACTCACTGAGGCCTCATCCAAGCACACTTTGACCCCATCCCCCCTTTATTTGTATTAATTCAGCTGCCTGACAACCCAGCAGCCTGGCCCCTGTGTGGCAGCTGATGTCACAAAGTGCTGCTTTGCAAGCAAGCCTTATAGTGGCTGCAAGAGGGATGCCTGACAGATGATGGGGAGAGACTTGCTGAGACAAGTGATAATGAGAAGGGACTCTGAAGGGAGGAGGAGATCCGAGGACCAGAGGAGATGAGTGGCAAAGAATTATTATTATTATTACCTGTTACAGGTATATGTGGCTTGGCTCCCTGGCCTGACTTGTCCACAGATATTGACAGCTTGGCAGGTCCTCAGCTGTGGTCCCCAGATTATATTTTCTGTTGTGAATATCTACTTGCTTACAAGGTTGAACCACGTGGCCTTTCCCTGCCTCTATTTTCTTTTCTTTTCTTAAAGGCTGCGTACTCATCACATCTTGAAGTCACGGGGTAATTCCATTCAAATGTCAACCTACAGAATCATCGTTCCTAAATATGTTGCAGACCATTTAAAAGAGAATTTCCCAAAGTTTCAGGATCTTGCCTCTGTGTGGGATGGATATAACAGGAAGGAGAATATACGGCAATTGAAATTTATCCCTCCAGATACCCACAAATGTGAGATGAACAAAGTTTTAAAATCCCCTCTTTGACAGCAAAACTAAAAACTTAGGAGCAGCTGCCAGGACCATAGAACACCGGTCCTAAAGGATCTACCATGGCTCCCAGTACGTTTGAGAGCACCGTTCAAAGTGTGGGTCCTATATTCCTGAAGTAGGGTTGCCACCTGGTTCTTAAAAAACAGAGTTTTAAAATCCAATCTTTGACAGAAAACTTAAAAGGATAGGAACTAGGCTGCGGAAACTGGTTTGGAGCAATTCCAGCCATGAAGCTAGCTGTCTTCCCTGTTCCCTCCCTTTGCCTCACTTAAGAAAGAATCAGGCATCAACCTGGGAACTTTAAAAATAAGCTTTACTTACTTTATAATCATGCATCAGTTCACAACAATACAGGCATTAAAAACTGTACAGGAAAAATCAATAATAATATTGATTATAAGCCCCTCGCCCCCTTCATTCCAAGCCAGGGGTCGGGCCAGGCAGAAGCAGTGACCATTGGCAGCCAGTGGTGACGTGGGCATGCGCAGCATGGCAGGGGGTCTTGTTCTGTACCCCTCATTCCCTGGGTCAGCTGACCAGGCAACCTCATCGGCGTTCTGGCTGTCCCTACAGAAGTTTGGGGGCTTCTCCCCCCAGGGGCCCTATGTGTCCACCGCAGGAGGGCCCTGCCTCCACTGGCTTGCCTGCCCATGCGCTGAAGCTTGTCTGCTCTTTGCCATGCAGGAGAAGGAGGGATGTGGTTGGGGGGAGGCAGCAGAGGGAGGAAACTGGGAAGGCAGACAGGAGGAAGGGGGAAGAGAAAATATTGAGGGTGATGTGCCCCAGAAGAAAATAATTGAGGACGGTCCACGGGACCCTGTCCCCTAGAGAGTACAATGTCCTTCTTCCTTCACAGGGCCGTAGTTTGAAGAAAAGCAAAACACCCCAGCAGTAGTAGCCCAGCGGTGCAGCAAAAACAACTAACAAGTGGAGGTATGCAGGAGGAAAGCCTGGTTTAGATATCCCTATGGTTTTATGGAGGGGGTTTCTCTGTGGTCCATCTGGCCAGGACAAGGATCGTGATCCTCTCCCAGGGCTGGGCTGGGGCAGTTTTAGGATGGCACGGCTGGTGCGCTCACACTGGCCACCACGCTCCTCCAACCAATCAGACGAACGGAGCTTGTTTCTTCCTCAGGTGAGAGGCCGGCCAGAACGAGGGGGGAATGGCTCCCACTTCAGGTAAGTGGAAATGCCAATTGAGTGCCCCATATTATAGGAATGCTTCCTTCCCGTGTCCCACCTCCCTCATGCGCCAGACTGCTGCTAGCATGCCTGGGAGCCAGGCACTTGCAGAATCCTCCGTTTTTTTTTGCAGAGAGGGAGCCTTTCCCCAACGTGTACTTTGTTCTGGCCAAATCCCTGGAGCGATGTGGCGAACATCAGGTACTTGGACAGAACGCAAGAAGGGGCCCTTGTGAAACTTCTTATGGGGGTCATAGGAACACTCTCCCCACCTGTGGCTTCCAGGAAGTGCTTTTCAGAAGCATTGTTCCCTCCAACCGGGTTGCCTTGCATAACCCTCTGCACCATACAATTCTCTCACCCTCTTTGAAAACCACCTCATCCAAGATGCTCTTGTGGGGCATCTGATTGTCCTTGGCTTCCCTATTCCCGCAAGGAGGCGACTCTTGTAAGTTCGGCAGTGTGATCTTGTTCACTCTCCTTGCAAAGTTCCCCCTGTTTTGCAATTGCATATGTCCATCATTCCTTGACGATTACAGAAAGCCTGCAACTTTGGTGCATGTAACTTGCATGCATTTAGCTCTATGTTCCTGGCCCAAAAATCAAAAAGGGGGCATTAAGCAGGCGCGTGTCCGGGAAAAGAGACTTGAGCAACCCCGCCCAGCCCTGGACCCCATGTGTTTTGACCCTATGAGATTTTGGCTTGAGATGTCCTGCTTCCTCCACAGGGCCACGCCCCCAGGGAAGAGGCTCCAGCTCCAGCTCCCGGGATGAAGGGCGAGGCAACATCCTGGAGGTTCCCGACTGCGATCCCTCGCAACGCTTCCCCAGTGCCCCTTCTCCGTGCGGGCATGGCTCCTTCCTGGCCCTGTTTGGTGCAGAAGCAGCAGCCAAAGATTCCTCCCATTAAAACAGCTTCTTGTGTTATTTCAGAGAGGGAGGAAACTTTGGCTGCTGCTTCTGAGTTAGGCCGGCTGGCACTCCATAAAAATGTTGGCAAAAGAAGCCAATTGGGGAGAGCTCATAAGATCAGGTAGGAGGAAATGCCCCCTTCCCAGGTCCCCACCCTCCTGCCCCAAACTAGGGCTAGTGTGGTTGGGAGCCAGGCGCCGGCTGATGTCTCTGTTTTGTTTGCAGGGAGGGAACCTTTCCCCAACGTTTACCTCGTTCTGGCCAAATCCCTGGAAAGACGTGAGGACCCTTGAAACAAGCAGGAGAGATCAGAGGAGGACAAGTCTAACCGCAGACCCCTCTTTGCATCTCAATCTGCTGGCAGAAGGGACCTGCTAATGCATTTGGGGTGGCCCTCCCTTCTCTCTCTGGGCGCTTGTAAGCCTGACCTGTAGCCGTGATGGCTCAGCCCTCCCCCAAGAGATAGGCTTCATTTGGACATGGAGGTTCTGCTTAGGTAGTCAACAGAGAATGGGAGAAGAACCTTCCTTTATGGGAGCAGAAAGGAGATGCTCTCGCCCTGAAGTGGGTGGGCCAAGTTTCTTTGGGAGCAGTGTCAGGGCAGGGCATTGGGCATCCATTCCCCACGTCTGCCAGGAGGATACCAAGTCCTTCTTCCTTCACATGGCCACGCTTCCAGAGAATGGTCTGCATCGCCAGCACACAAGCAGATGGACACAGAAAATGGCTGTACCCCGACCCCACCCACCCTCCAAGCCACCCAGCCCACCACCTGAAAGAACCCTCAGACGAGAGAGAAATTTCAAATTTCCCCAGATTGTTACATCTGGGGAAATTTTGGAAGTCGAGGGGAAGAAGATAGATTTATTATTTGAAATGGCAATGAAGGAACAACCCAGAAAAAAACAAGAGCCAGCCAAAGACTTTCCAGCCCCACCACAAAAGCCAAAAAAGAAAAAGGATCCCTCTGTTTGGGAAAGGCTGTCGAAGCCAAAAAGGAGATTCCTTCCAACGGAAGAAAAAAAAAAAAAACAACAACAAACAAGAAACAAGAAACAATGTGAATATCGAACCCGTCCCCTCCTTCCCCTCCGGTTATGTCCTTTCCTTCCTGCCCCCCCTTCCCCGGTAATTCCGTCCCCACCCCCCACCCCGCTGCCAACCCCTACCTGTTTACAGCATCACTGCGTGTGACCCTTTCCAAAGAGGTTCCTTAAACTCCTTTAATTTGACACAAGGAGGCAACAGCGAAAGGTTGAGGGTCCAGGGTGGTCCCTGAGTCCTGCTGAAAAGCATAAGCCTGAATCTGACACTTTAGACTTCTGGGTTCCATGGCATTTCCCATATGTAACCTCTGTGACAACACAGGGCCTCTGTTTTCATTTTCCTTTCTGTGTCCCAGGTCCTCAGACATGCAGGGCACAGCGGCTGCTATGGCGCTGTAAAAATGAGGAAGCTACTGCTTCTGAGTTAGGCTGGCTGGCACTCCATAAAAATGTTGGCAAACGAAGCCGTAGTGGGGAGCACTTATAAGATCAGGTAGGAGGAAATGCGCCCTTCCCAGGTCCCCACCCTCCTGCCCCAGACTGGGTCTAGCGTGGCTGGGAGCCAGGCGCCTGCTGATGTCTCTGTTTGTTTTGCATTGAAGGAAAGACTCAGCCTGGGAACCGCTGCATCCCGGGAGGGACTGGAGCCCAGACGATGGCCTCTTGCCTCAGACGTAATGGGACAGAGGGAAGAAGGCAGGCCTTAGGAAACACACAAGAAGGGCCTGCAGGATCAGGCAAAGGGCACGTCTGTCCAGCTTCCTCTTTTCCCAGGGTCCACTCTGATGCCACTAGGAAAGCAGCAAACAGGATTCGAACCCAAGAGCCCTCTGCCCACCTGGGACTTCCTGCAAGGGCTATTCTGAAGCATTTCCATCAGGACTTTGACCACCCTCTCCTCCATTCAGTCACCTCATCCTCTTTTAAAGCCTGCAGTCAGAGATGCTCTTTTGGTGCCTCTCTTCATGGCCTGTGACAGCCCATTCACATGTGCAGCGATCTTCCCTCAAAGCAGCCCTTAGCGTCGAGTTCTCTCCTGCTTCAGAGATCCCTTCTTTCTTGCAGGATCTCCTGTCTGCACCACTGTGGCTGCTGCCAAAGCCTCCCATGAAAAGAACAGGTAGGAGGAAGGAAAGAATTGCATGGGGCTGGGAGAACACCCTACATGTTGAGTGTCAACAAAGAACGGGAAAAGAGCCTTCCTGCATGAGAGGAGAAAGGAGATGCTCTCGCCCTGAAGTGGGTGGGCCACGTTTCTTCGGGAGCAATGCCCCATCTCTGTGCGGGAATGGCTCCTTCCTGGCCCTGTTTGCCGCAGAAGCAGCAGCCAAAGATTCCTCCCATTAAAACAGCTTCTCGTGTTATTTCAGAGAGGGAGGAAACTTTGGCTGCTGCTTCTGAGTTAGGCCGGCTGGCATGCAATAAAGATGTTGGCAACCGAAGCCGTAGTGGGGAGCACTTATAAGATTAGGTAGGAGGAAATGCCCCCTTCCCAGGTCCCCACCCTCCTGCCCCAGACTGGGGCTAGCGTGGCTGGGAGCCAGGCGCCTGCTGATGTCTGTGTTTTGCATCGAAGGAAAGCCTTCCTGCATGAGAGCAGAAAGGAGATGCTCTCGCCCTGAAGTGGGTGGGCCAAGTTTCTTTGGGAGCAATGTCAGGGCAGGGGCATCTGCCAGGAGGATACCAAGTCCTTCTTCCTTCACAGGGCCACGCTTCCAGAGAATGGTCTGCACCGGCAGCTCACAAGCAGATGGACACAGAGCGAAACTCCATCTTCCGTGGCGTTCCTGTCTTGCATTTCTGGATCGACTGTGAGCACGAAAGAACAATGAGGAGTACAGCTTCCTGCTCAAGCGCATCTCGGAGCATTTGATCTTGTTCTTCAATGTGAGTAAGAAGCAGGTCTCAAGGTGATTTCTGGACCAAGGCTTAATGCTGCAAATTCATATTTTTTTGCACAGGGCCACGCCTCCAGAGAATGGTCTGCATTGCCAGCACACAAGGTGATGAACAGAGATGTGAGGCATCTTCCCTGGAGTATTTTCCATGAAGTCCATGTCCGTGAAAATGGCCGCAGGCCCCCCCCCCCCATTTCTCTCATCTTGTTCTTTGGCGATCACACATAGCCGAGTAAGATTGTCTTCCATAAACATGGTCTTAACAGTGAGAGCCCATAAGTGACTGTGGAGGCCAATTCTGGATCCGCATGTCCTTCCACAGTGGGGACATAGGTTTGCTGGTGAGAGCTGATCATGGTGAGGGTTTCCCAAACATGCCTTCCTCTTAGCTTGTTTCTCCCTTTCATCCTGAGTTCGAGCATCTTCAATTTCCATGACACTTTTGATAAAGGCTGTTCTCCAATTGGAGCGCTCGCAGGGCAGCCTTTCCCAATTGTTTATACTACATTTCTTTTAGATTTGCCTAGAGAGTCTTTAAACCTATTTCGTTGACCACCAGCATCACATTTTTAAGTTGCTTGGGAAGACGATAATCAGATGTAGCCCAGGTCTGCAAAGCAGCTTTCCAGGTAATAGGAGAGGGTGGTGTGAGGCATCTGGCATTGGCAGTACAAGCCAAGCCCTGGCTCTGGGGCCCTCCTAAACCGAGGGAATTCTGTTCCCAGGCAGCTGGCAGAGCCCCTCTTCTCTCGTCATGGAACGGCCACATTCCCCAGGTGATGGCGACTGGACTACTGATCCTAATCTGAATAGCTGAGCTGCCCAGCTTCAGGTCTCCCACCAAGTGCCCCCTTCTAGAAACCACCGCTCTCAACCGACTCTCAACTGCCTCCCCCCCAACATTCAAACTCCCTTTCCAAGCCTCCTCCAGAATTCCACTCTCCCTCTCCCCCCTCCCTCCCTGCTTGACATTCCCTTTGGAATTCTTATATCCTCATCTCAACTATCCTATTGCACAATTTTTAAAATATAGATTTAGGGGATACCCACTAAACCCTGGAAATTGATAAATGGTAGGATTTGGGATTATTTGGGTTTTGAAGGGAGAAACACAAGTTGCAAGGGCCATTAAGAAACAATTGAAGGCCCCTGAGAGACTAACTGGAAATGCAAGAGAAGTCCTTCTCCCTAGCCCAGTGGGGTGAACAGAGACGGGGGACCTGGAAGGGGGCCGGGATAAGTGGGTGCTTAGGTGGCAGGAAAAGAGAGGCTTTGGGCAAGGGGTGCCGGGAAGGAGGAGGTGGAGGAGGAGTTGGAGGAAAGGAAGGAAGGAAGGAATCCAACTTGGGAAGGCTGGCTGCCCTGCTGTGGGGGACAAGTCCCTCTTAAAAGGGCCCTGCTGTACTCTTTCCTAAAGCTACAACAGTCTCCACCATGTCTCAGTTCTCCAAAGGTGAGAGCCTGGGACCCCTTGGGCTCTTGCCACCGCTTGGCAGAGAGAGAGGAGACACCCAACTTTTGGAGCAATATTTTATACATCCTGCTCTGTGAAGTCATCCTATTAGAAGCATGTAAGCTTCCCGCTCCTGCTTCCCAGTGAGCTGCAGGTTCTCTTCCCTGTTCTAAAAAGCAGGTGTCTTCCCCCCAAACGATTCTGGGTATTGTAGTTTGTCAGGGGTTCTGGGAATTGTAGGTCTGTTAGAGGGAAGCTACAAAGCCCAGGATCAATTTGGGGACGTCATGTACTTTAAATGCTCATTGGGTGCACTTTTAATCATAGGATCATAGAACTGTAGAGTTGGGAGGGACCTCCAGGTTCATCTAGTCCAACCCCCTGCAATGCAGGAATCTCAGCTAAAGCATACAGGACAGATGGCCATTCAACCTCTGCTGAAAAACCTCCAAGGAAGGAGACTCTACCGCCTTCTGAGGGATTTCTTCCCACTGTCAAACAGCTCTTGTCTGCAGAAAGTTCTTTCTGAGGGTTAGTCGGAGTCTCCTTTCTTGTAGCTTGAAGCCATGGCTTCAGGTCCTAAGGGTTTCTGGGGTAGGAGAAAACAAGCTTCCTCCCTTCTCTGTGACGGCCCTTGAGATATTGAGAGGGCTGCATGGTGTGGCTCTCATATCAATGTTCTGAGAGACAGAGAGCAAAACATTTCTCTCTCCCCTTTCTCCACCCCTTGGAGAATTGCAAGGGGTCAGTGCACCTGGCTGGGAAGAAGATGGTCGGAGTTTGGAGCCCAGCCAAAGCCACCATATAAACAGAACAGATAAGAGGAAGGGAAAATTTGCATGGAGCGGGGAGAACACCCTACAAGTTGAGTGTACGTGTTCGTGCTGTGGAGGCATTTTTTTAAAACAAGGCTGCAGGTGATGCTCAATTAAAACTTTTGTTGTCCTTGACCATTGTCCTTTTTCTCCTGCCTTTCAGCCAGGTGGCCACGCTCCAGGCAGAACTTCTGCACCTGGAAGTTAGTCACCACTTCACGCCCCCTATAGGAATGACAGACTAAACGACTCTGCCCAAGGCCTAAAACCGCCACCCGAGACCACGAAATCACGGTCTCACAACCAAGGCTACCTACAACCAAAAAAACCCTATTAGCAACCAGACAGCCAATCCTGCAGGCAACGCCTGATATCGTCCAACCAGTGTTCATTCCCTACAGTGGTTAGGTGCATGCCCTCAGGTCCGAATAATTCTTCCCTGCTGGGTTTAATGTCCATATGGTGATCCACTCGGCCACCAAGACATATGATTGCAGAGCGGATGGCCCTGTTTATTTTATTTTAGTTCAGTCTAGAAGGTTTAAGGGCCCCCTGCCATAGCAAGCACAGAAGTAGTCGGGACCACATGATGGTTACATTAGGGTACGTTTTCTTTAAATCACCAAGTAGTATGTAACATAGCAACAAGATCATTAAAGCAAAAATTCAACAACAAAACAGTAAAACAGTAGCATAAAAAGTATTTAAAATGGGAATTCGGGGAATTCAAACAAATAAAATTAGGGTCTGATCTGTTGGGTCATGGAAATGTATGTCTTTATAATATTTTAGATATTTCCTGCATTAATAAGCTTGGTGATTCTTTGGGATACTGCTAATTTCTCATACTATCATTTCTGTGAATCGTTATCTTTTTTTAAAAAAAGCTAAAGGACCCCTGGATGGTTAAGTCCAGTCAAAGCCGACTATGGGATGCGGTGCTCATCTCGCTTTCAGGCCAAGGGAGCTGGCGTTTGTCCACAGACAGCTTTCCAGGTCATTTGGTCAGCATAACTAATCTGCTTCTGGCGCAATGGAACACCGTGACAGAAACCAGAGCGCACGGAAACACTGTTTACCTTTCTGCTGCAGTGGTACATATTTATCTACTTGCACTGGCATGCTTTCGAACTGCTAGGTTGGCAGGGGACAGGACCGAGCAACGGGAGCTCACCCTGTCGCGGGGATTTGAACCGCCGACCTTCTGATTGGCAAGCCCAAGAGGCTCAGTGGTTTAGACCACAGCACCACCTGTGTCCCCTAAAAAGTTAGGATAAAACTCTCACTACATTTTGCTTCCTGCAAGTCCCAACTTTTTCATACAATCACATATTCATACAATCATCTCCGCCATATTAGGCAGTTGGCCCCCTACCTATCTTGCCCTGATCTGGCCACAGTGGTCCATGCGACGGTCACCTCCAGACTTGATTATTGTAACTCGCTCAATGCGGGGCTGCCCCTGAAGCTGACCCAGAAACTCCAGCGGGTGCAGAATGCCGTGGCGAGGCTCCTCACGGGGTCTTTGCCGCGGGACCACATTCATCCAGTGCTCTACCAGCTGCACTGGCTCCCGGTGGAGTACAGGGTCAGGTTTAAGGTGCTGGTTTTGACCTTTAAAGCCCTATGCGGCTTAGGACCCTCGTACCTAAGGGACCGCCTCTCCTGGTATGTCCCGGGTAGGACCTTAAGGTCCTCAAACAATAATTTTTTGGAGGTCCCGAGCCACAAGGATGCTAGGTTGGCTTCAACTAGGGCCAGGGCCTTCTCAGTACTGGCCCCGACTTGGTGGAACAGTCTGTCACAAGAGACCAGGGCCCTGCGGGATTTGGTATCTTTCCACAGGGCCTGCAAGACGGAGCTGTTCCACCTGGCCTTTGGGTTGGTTTCAGTTTAACCCCGATGTTTCATTCTTTTGGTGTGGTTGGTGGGCTACTTAAAAATGAGGCTGCAGTCTAGATTAAATTTAAAATTGTATTTTAATCTGTATTTTAATGAATTGTTTTATGTTTTTGTTGTGATTTTGTTGGTGTTAGCCGTCCTGAGCCTGGTTTGGTGGGGAAGGGCGGGGTATAAATAAATTATTATTATTATTATTATTATTATTTTCTTAAAGTACAATCTCATTATTGTATCAATTTATTACCTTCCCCTGCAACCTAAGGTCCCACTTCAAACCACAACATTTAAAAACAACTTTTTAAAATCACAAAGCATACAACCGCAAAAAGTCAGGCGGGTCCTAAAACTATACTTCTCAGGTGTCTATGATTGTTTACATTCTCCCAAGACAAACCTATCAACATATAAGGCTTGCTACCTGGAACTAAAGCCGCTTTTGAACATAGTACATATATGCACAAACAGGATATGCATCCCCTTTCTCTCTCTCAAAGTTTTGAGCTCTCAACTATTTCCACTTGTCTTTCTCTAAGCAGTGTTCATTACGCCCCTCCAGTTCCCCATTCTTGTGCTGGCGGTTTCCTTTCTTCAGAGCTTTCGTTTGAACAGGGTTGAAAAGAAGGGACAGAAAACATGTAGAAAGTTACCTTCTGCTTTTAGTAGATAAGGAAACCACGGAGCTTATGAGAATGACCACGGTCATTCCTCCGTTTCTTGCAGTGGTTACCTGCTGACGCTGAGCTACAAAACATCATAGGGTAACATTTCCATGCTAACAGGATTCCCTCCCGCAGGGTTACAAACAGATTATCTCAGGAATGTTGTCAAGCTTTTAACTAAATTATATGCATGCATGATAATTAGAGGTACATATCAGTTATATCAGGGGTAGGCAACCCTAGCCCCATGGGCCAGATGAGGGCCGATCGCCTTCTCAATCCGGCCCGCGGACAGTTCGGGAATCATTGTTGGCAAGGTTTCTAAACTCTGTCATATCTCAAAAAAGGCGCTGTGGCCAACTACACGACCACTAATACTTTTGTTTTCTGCTCCCTGGTTGCAATTTTAAAACTTGTATTTGTGCTGTGGTTTGTTTCCCTATGACTCCAAGGTCTATGGTTTGCTGTAATTTTATGTCATATATTCCATATTTTATGTTTTTATGGGCTTATAGCCGCAATAAATCTGAATACATGAGTAGAATGTGTCCTTTTATTTAAGATGCATCTCTGAGTTATTTGCGTGTTGAGGTCCCCAGACCACCCCTCCAATAATTCACACTTCAGACATGAATTTAAGTTTAAGGTTTTTGGCATTAATTTGGCCACAACTTTATTCAAATACAAATTACGTGAGTGGTTGCTTAGGCATTGGTTCAGACTATCTGTCACTCTAGGGACAGAACTGACATTTGTCAGTAAGGGGAAAACCCTATTTGGGGAGAGAATGGGAGCTGGGGGTCTGGCCCTCGCCTCTCCCCAAATGTTCCCAGGGGCTCTTGCATGGCCCTGGCCCCCGACCGGGGGATACGGACAAAAGCATAGCGAGCCCCTGGATTCCTTTAATGGAATTCCCCGTGCAGCAGCAGCATTGGAGGGGCAGCCATCGTCACTTCTGACCCCTCCACCAACCAATAATAACCAATGCCTAACCGCCAACCTTACAAAGTTGTGACTAATTGCTATGCAGTAAGCGAAAACCAGATGGCACCAGCCAATCAGCCAAATGGAAAAATTCCTACCAGGCCCCTGCCCCAAGAGCAGACGACCCCATGGCAGGCATAGCAAGGTCAAACACAGAGGCCTAGTAAAAGGGAGGGAGGGCGGGAGATCCGATGCACGCAGCAAAGAGGGGGAATGAGCAGCGTGCTAGACAATATATAGACCCTGGCCTGTCAATCAACAAATTGCTACATACAAATCTCCCCAGCTACACCCTGGACCCAATTACAAGAGACCATCTATCCTAACCCGCCCAGCAACAGAGGAGTGTCTTGCTGGCCCCCACCGCAACACGTGCTCTCCAGGAAAGAGAACACGCTTTGTGGGGCCTGCCTGGTGTTTTTACATGAGTAGAATGTGTGTTTTTTATTTAAAATGCATCTCTGGGTTATTTGTAGGGCATAGGAATTTGTTCAACCCAACCCCCCCCAATATAATCCGGCTCACCACATGGTCTGAGAGATGGTGGACTGGCCCATGGCTGAAAAAGGTTGCTGACCTCTGGCTTATATTCCGCCTTCCAGGAAGCTCAGAAAAGCATGCCTTAGCCTCTCCAGACCTATACAGCTTGTGATGTGCAACATGGCTGTGGTCTGTCAGATGGTCGTTCCTCCTCCTGTTTATGCAGTCCCAAGGAGCCAGCAAAACCAGAGGGTCCAACCCTTTGTGGGATGTAAAACTGCAGTCAAGTATGTACAACATTCCTACAGTGGACATGTTAGGGGATGTTTTGTACCACTCAGGAGAAGACTTCCTGTTTCCTCCTGGGCTGGGACAGACTTCCATTACAAGTGACTTGAAGAGGGTGCGGTCTGTTGTACTTCAATGGAGAAGCACAAAGCCTCCCTGTTCTGATCAGTGTGTCTTCTCCATTTTGTATGTTGCTGTGTGTTTGGAGAAGTGACTGCTTAGTCCAGGGGTCCCCAAACTAAGGCCCGGGGGCTGGATGCGGCCCAATAGCCTTCTCAATCCGGCCCGCAGACGGACCTGGAATCAGCGTGTTTTTACATGAGTAGAATGTGTCCTTTTATTTAAAATGCATCTCTGGGTTATTTGTGGGGCATAGGAATTCGTTAATTCCCCCCAAAAAAATATAGTCCGCCCCCCCACAAGGTCTGAGGCCCCCTGCTGAAAAAGTTTGCTGACCCCCTGGTTACTCGCAGTCACTTGGGACTAACTTCTTTACGGTTGTTATGTAACCTAAGCCTGCCTTCCAGATCTTTCTATTTGGCAGTCAGGATTCTTCCCAGGGCATGACTACACTCCTTAGCGTCTCTGCTTTGTCATGTGCTTTTGCCCATCCAGAATTCCTCATGGAATCATAGAGTTGGAGGGGGTCGTGAGGGCATTGTCTTCCAACCCCCTACAATGCAGGAGTCTAAATATGTGGCTCCCCGTCCAGTTTGAAACCATACCAGACCCCGCTTAGCTTTGCAAATGTGCTAGCAGTTTTATTGCTGTGCCACTAGTAAACTTGAATTCTGATAATGCTTCTTGCTTGCCTGGATGGAGAACAGAGAAGGGGCCTGCCTGAGAAAGATACGGTTAATGTGCATACAATGCTGTGTTTGTGTGCACTGTGTATAAAATGTTATGTGGAGGTTTGCTGCCTGCAGAATGTTTGCTTTGCAGAGAACTGTAAGCAAGTGCTTCCAATCTTCGTGACCGTGCAAAAGCTTGGAACAAAGGTTTTCCCACCTGAAATCCAGCCCATCAGTGAGGTGAGGTGAAGCCATTTGCCTTGGGTGCCAGATAAATAGCAACGGTAATTTTATTGTTTATATCCCACCCATCTGGCTGGGTTTCACCAGCCACTCTATGCATCTTACAGCATATATAAAAACACAACAAAACATCAAACATCACAAAACACATTATCCCAAACATTCTAATTTTGTATACATAACATACTTTGCATACATAAATAATGTCCGTTTTTCTTTTGGCAGCTCTCGTCCCCAAATACCCAACAAAAATGCTTCTGGTTTTTTAACATGTTATTTTTTAACATATTCTTTTTCAATTCATTGTATATCATTTCCCATTTTTTTAAAAAATAATCTTGCAATGCCACCACATATGGTAGAATGCACCTTCCCCTTCTTTACATCTCCAACCGTTCTTTTCTTCTGTTTTATACATTTTTGCCAATTTTGCTGGTGTGGTATACCACCTATAATCATTTTCATATACTTCAAAGGAGTGCGGCCGCGATTGTAATTATATCCCGGCAGCCCTTAAGCTTTTTGCGGCCAAACCGCTAGCCCAATTACTATATGGCGCACCCTTCTTGATAAATTCCAAATTGGATGCGTACGAGAAAGTTCAGTCGGGTTTTCTAAGATCTATAACTCTAACCCCTAAATGTATTCCTAATGCAGCTTTACGACTGGAAGCTGGAGTGCAGGAAGTAGAAACTAAAGTATGGCAATCAGCTCTACAGTATTGGATAAGAGTGAAAACGTCCCCAAATGGTCTTCTCCCCTTAATCAATACTGATAGTTTTCAATCCACTTGGGAGCAGACTATTCAAAAGAAATTAGCCTCGTATGGACTGCCGGTGGCGACTATTCTATCTATGGGTAGCGAAAGGGCGAAAAAAATTATTAGGGAAAGAATCGCAGATATCGACCACCAAAACACCTTAACTCGCCTTTCCTCAACGTACAGACAACTGTATGAGCACCGCCCAAACCACCCAGCCATCTATCTAAAGTCGTTAGAAAACCCGAGACATCGTTGGGCCTTTACTAGGGCTCGTTTTAATGCATTACCCTCGGCGTTACTAACTGGTAGATATCTTCGGATCCCAATAAAACAGAGGCTATGTCCTTGCGATCTCAAGGAAATCGAATCTATTAGCCATGTCCTCCTACACTGCACTCTGTATCGAGATTTGAGGAAGGAGTTAATCGAACCCCTGTTAAAAAATCTACCAGGCCGTTCAATTGAAATGCTGACTAGATATTTAATTGAGGACACCAACCCAGAGCGAACTATGACTGTAGCTAAATTTTGCTATCATGCAGCAAGACTGAGACGCGTCATGACATCAACTAACAACAGCGATAAAGCTGTCCACCAAGCCATAGCAGATAATACTTAAATGGAATTATCTCCCATTAAATTTTAGCTTAATTTTAATCTAACATGGGATCTGAAATAGTATTGTTAAAAGACGATATTTAAGAAATATTTATACTATGTACTATTGTTTTATTTTCTCTTTTGCTGGTCTATGACCATAATAAAGTTTATTATTATTATTATTATTATTATTATTATTATTATACTTCTCTTTTAACAATATGCAATCCATGAAAGTGGAAAGTGAACTTTCAGCTCACCTCTAATGAGATGGAAAATGGTGGGTAAGATTCTCGGCCAGTTCACATGCTGGTGGCTTGCGAATAGTGGGTCACGAATAGGGATGGGTGGCTATGCCAATTTTGATTTTCTTACAGGTAGGTAGCTGTGTTGGTCTGCCATAGTCAAAACAAAATAAAAATTAAAAAATTCCTTCCAGTAGCACCTTAGAGACCAACTAAGTTTGTTCTTGGTATGAGCTTTCGTGTGCATGCACACTTCTTCAGATACACTGAAACAGAAGTCACCAGACCCTTATATATAGTGAGAGGGTGGGGAGGGGTATTACTCAGAAGGGTGGTGGGAATGGGTGATCAGCTGATAGGTGTGGAAAACCTGTTGACGACTCTTAACGTCCCATTCCCACCACCCTTCTGAGTAATACTCCTCCCCACTCCCTCACTATATTTAAGGATCTGGTGACTTCTGTTTCAGTGTATCTGAAGAAGTGTGCATGCACAGGAAAGCTCATACCAAGAACAAACTTAAGTTGGTCTCTAAGGTGCTACTGGAAGGATTTTTTTTAATTTTTTTTTGCTTTTCTTAAGTTTCTCGTTTTTCCAGTCTCAAATCCAGTTCTTCACATTTCTGCAGCAATCTGCAATTTATTTGGGGTTTTTTAAATTTAAAAAATACTCATGTAAATTTGTCAGCATCTTAGTGCAAAATTTCCCTAATAAGCACATTTTGTATGCCATCAGCCTAACACAACCTTTTTTAATGCAAAGCAATTTCCCCTGTTTTGTATGTTTTCACTAATTATATGCCTTTTGATGAACCTTTTACCCTAGTCAGTTTATGCATTTTTTTACATGTTTCTTGGATGAAGAACTGCACTGCCACATTGTGAGAGTTGAATTTTGAAGGATGGTTTTCTTTTGGTCGGCATATTGTTTTGGAAAGTGCAGATTTGGTAGGTTCTGGTTTAAGTGTCCCATGAGTTTGGCAGGGCATATAAGGCAGAATATATTTGTAACATTCTTTTCCGTGTAATTTCTACCACTCTAATGCTATTCTGCACATTTGGGTGGAAATGCTATTATGTTCCACTTGTCCCAGAGTCTAAAGGCTATGTCTCCTGTACTGTATTCAGAAGGAATGCTTTGAAGCGGATGTTTTACATTGCACCAGTGAATGAAATATATTTTCATCTGTAGTCTAGTTCTTGGCCTTCACTTAAACTGTAGATGGTGCTGCTGCGCCAGAAAAACCTCACTTGTAGTTTGTCCCTGGGAAATCCATTAGCTGAAGTGAAATGAAGAAAATCCTCAAGTTTTGTGTGCAGCAGAAGCCAGAGGTCAAGGCTGTTACACGGTTTTTACTTGAGGTTAATTTTCTTCTTCTTATCATTCCGTGAACTTGTCTGCAACATTTATGGTTTTGCATTTGAAGTTGACCTTCGTTGTCTCCATTTAATGTGCAATACATTAGAATCTGAGCGGTAAACAAGGAAAAAATCTATTTACGATATTGAAAGCTCTGCAACAGCTGCATACGGAAAGACCCCACTCTGAAATGTTTTAAAATATTGGCTTTGATTCACAGCTGACTTGTAAATTTTAATACTTCATTTTGCTGGAAATGATTCTCATTACATTTGCAAGTAACCTTTGAAATTTGGTGGCTCCATCAGAGTGGTTTGTACAAAGTAACCTCTGTAGCTGTACAAAGGAACCAGGTGTTAGCAAATTCTCTTTTCATTGCCTCTCACTCTATGTGGTCCTTTGGTTAAAAAACAAAAAAACAAAACACAACATCTTTAGCAAAATTAGCTTTGTACCTTTTCCACAGAGGCCTACTTTTGTGGAAATGATTTTGTTTTGAAGTTGCCGACAATTATCACAGAAGGAACCGAACCACAATCAGCAATGCTATTGCAGATTTCAGCAGCGGGGAGAGAGAGTCCTTAGCAAGGGGCCGAGGCAAGATTTGATCCTGCAACTTTCTGCCTCGTAGCTGACCTCCTTTACTGTTTCACAACAACAATTCACAACTTAAAATTGTGAATCAATAGATTATACGAAAGCAATCTTTAAAAAGCAGAGATTGACAATGTCTGCTTGACAATAAATCATGCTTGACCCCACCCCAAAATTAGCTTATTTAAAGCCAAGCTGAGTTCGCCACCTGTTTCCCCCAACACCCCTTTCTTTTTAAACAACACTTGACTGCTAAAGGCTAACCGGCCCTGGTGCCCCTTGGTAAATGTAATTTTCCTAAATGTTCCTGAAATATACTCAGAGAGAAGCCACCCGTTTGATCCAGTTTATATTTCAGAGTATTCTGATAAAAACAGTCAGTCAACAGGTGTGTCCTGGCTTATAGTCCCTCCCAGACCCAGGCTACATATCCTATAACCACACCCTAGGTCACACCTGATAGGCTAGTTCAAACTTCCCTTCTGAAGCTGGATTGGATGTCTCCACTGCCAATCAGATGCTACCTTTTAGAACAGGGGTCAGCAGGGGGACGGTCCACTGTCCCTCAGACCTTGTGGGGGGCCGGACTATATTTTTTTTGGGGGGGGATAAATGAATTCCTATGCCCCACAAATAACCCAGAGATAACATCTATATATATAAAACGCAAGTGTCTCTGCATCCAGTCCCCGTGTCTCTGGGTTTGCTCTACTGAGCATGTGCCCCATGGACACAGGGATTGGAGTAGAGAGACAATCGGGCCGGGAGCAGCGGCGGCAGTTGAAGCGGCGGTTGAAATGGAATGCCGGCGCTCCAGAGGCCGAGGGGAGGCCGAGAAGGGAGGCCACGCTGCTGCTCTCACCGCTGAAACCAGAGCCCCGAGGCCTAGCGGCCCGGGAGCGGCCCAGAGCAGCCTGCCCCACGGAGCGCCGATGCTCCGGAGGACAAGGAGGGATGCCGCGCTCCCGCAGCTGCTGCAGCCGCCGTCTGACTCGGGGCCCCGAGGACTAGCGGCCCAGGAGCGGCGCGGCCGGCCAGAGGGCGGTTGAGGAGCTTGGGGGCGGGGAGCGGCGTAAGAGCAAAAACAAACAAACCGGGTGGTCTTCCCTTATCCCGCGAGCGGTACCTGCTCTCCTGGCTCCCGCAGCGCTGGCACAGCCCCGTACCTATTCGGAGAAAGGGAGAATGACGAGGCCTCCACCACTCTAGCGCCCATTATTTTAATGGGCTTAAACCACTAGTTTTAAATAAAAGGACACATTCTACTCATGTAAAAACATGCTGATTCCCGGACAGTCCGCGGGCTGGATTTAGAAGGTGATTGGACCTTATCTGCCCCCTGGGCCTTAGTTTGCCTACTGATGTTTTAGAATCTTCCCTGCCTATTATTCTAGGATCCCAAATCCAGACACAGCACCCCACCCCTCTAAGTTCCACTCACTCCCAGGAGGTTAACATTTGTAGTCCTTGAGATACGCCAGCCGCATACGTATGCGTTGCAGCCTGGGTTGTCCCTCGGTCGGGGGTTCTGGTTCTACTTCTGGAGCTGCTGGCTGCATTGGGGCCCTTTGGTCTGACACCGCCAGCTCGCTCGCAGTCGGCTCGCTCAGACACAACTCTGGGTCCCGTGATTGCTCGACCCCAGGGGTCATCTCTATATTTACTGGCCCCGCTCCTTTGTCCTGTCCTACGGGCCTCCCTGCCCCACTGTTTCCTTGGAGCCCCTGGGGTGGAGCCAGCACTTTGGGTGGGAGAATAAAAGGAGTCATTCCTGAGAGACATGGAGAGATGGTTTAAGGGAGAGCAAGAGGGAGAGAAGGAGAGTTGGTTCTGATTTGTGTGAAACATCCACTCTGAGGAAAGTATTAACAGCTAGAGAAAGGAGTCTCTGAGCTTAGGGGCTTAAAGAAGCTCATCACACTTCTGCTTTAGACCCTTCTTAATGTACACAGCCATTTCTGTTTTCCGAACTGAAATGACAAGCAACTGTCATTACCACCCTCTTCAGACGTTAGCATTAGAAGTTAACAGTAGATGTGTGAGGAGGAGATGTGTTCTAGTCATCCTCTGACTCCTGGATGGTCACCTTCTGAATGGGGAGCATTCTGTACTTGTGGAGGTTCCCCATCCAGTATCCTGTAAAATTAGAAACCAACGTTTCTTAGGTTTTCTGGGCAATTGTCCTGATCCCTTGGCCTACCTGGCAGACAGTGTACCAAAGCAATGTTCCAAGTCCAGAAGCCAATCCACATAAATCCAGACCAAAGATCAGGAAACACAGTCTGGGGTCAGTCCAAGTAAGCCAAGATAGGAGTTCAGCAGTCTACCTCGAAGTAGAAACCCGTAAAGGCCCAAGGAGAATCCCAGGCGAGGTCCCTCAACATAGGCTGTTGAGCAGACACAGGACCTCAGCTCTGCTGCCTTCTGATACTGTGTCTGCTGAGGTTGGTGTAAACCAGGCACCCCCAAACTCGGCCCTCCAGATGTTTTGGGACTGCAGTTCCCACCATCCTTGACCACTGGTCCTATTAGCTAGGGATGATGGGAGTTGTAGTCCCAAAACATCTGGAGGGCCGAGTTTGGGGATGCCTGGTTTACACCAACCTCTCCTTCTCCATCCTCAGCTTACTCCTGTGTGACCCGCTCCCAGCTGCACCCCTTGCCAGGATCCTCCTCCTCCCCAAAGTCCTGCCAGTTCATGACAGTAATATGCATATAAATAGAAATGTTACTGTTTGTGAGCATTGTGATCTTTTCGTTGCAAAGATTTGTGTTCTGATGGGGTTTTGTGTGCATTTTTTATTTTTATTTTATTTTTTAGATTAGCGAGAGACTGGCATTGGAAATATGCTGGGAATTAAATACATTCTGACACCATTACTGTGTTTTGCACAACCCCAAAGCATCGACAAGCACAGTGACGCAGCGGTACATGTTTTATATCGCCCATGTGCACATTTTCTAGCATCATTTAACGACTGTGAATGCTGACTGGGCAAAGTACAAAATTGCTGGTTCATGCTGTCAGCTGGTGCACATTTCTCCACACATGTGGGCACTATTACTGGAGATTATGCAGATTCTCAACTGACCTTGCACTGAACCACGACATGTACACATGGGCAGATGCGCAATGAAGGGCAAGAAGGTGACCACATGGTTATTATCTACTCCTAAAGGAAGGCAGTCCTGGAAAAGATTAGGTTTCCCTATTTTCCTCCTTATTCCCTTTTCACGCTTGAGGGACGCAACTGTAGACAGATCACTAGTTTAACTGTCCTCAACAGTGCTTTTTACTATTGATTCCTCATATATCAACTCTAAAGTGTCTCAAGACAGCCATCTTTCTCATGGTATTTCAGGCAAGATCATGAAATGCAAATGTGTGTATAAAATGTACTTAACTTTAATTAACATTTTACTAACACGTAAATGATCTGGGCAGATTCTTATCTTCTTATTCATAAACTGCTCTGCAAGGCTGCATTACAGCACATTTTTCGCCAAGTGTTAAAACAAGCAAAAACGTTTACTGGTATGAAAAAGTTAGCTCTCAGGATTCAGGGCTGGATTTAGGTTTGGTGAGGCCCTAAGCTACCGAAGGTAATGGGGCCCTTTATATGTCCAGCTGTCCTTTGTCCATGACAAATTGCCACTTTTTTGTGTTGAATATATGCTATATAGTAATTTATGGACCCAATAGGTATCTAAAGCCATTTGCACATAACAAAATATGTATTTTATTGAAGTAATTGTTTTTTATCTTATATTTTGGAAATGTAAATCCAGGTTTTTTTCCTTTAAATTTTTTTGGGGGCCCCAAGAGAGTGGGCACCAAAGCTATAGCTTGTTTAGCTTATACGTAAATCCGGCACTGGGTGCTCTTGATGCCCCCAAGTTTATTCCTCAGAACATGTCTGGGGATGCAAACTGGACTCCAGCACCAAATCTTCTTGTTTGTTTTGCTGATTGGCTAGGGCTTCAAAACCTCTTCTGATTGGTCCATGGTTGGATGACTAAACTGTAGATGGGTCAAATGTCTCTCTTGGGCCAATCCAGAGAGGGGACTGGAAATGGACTGCTTTGGGTCTATTTCTATTCACCACATTTATACTTAGGGGCTTCAAAACCTCTTCTGATTGGTCCATTGTGGGATCCTGTGCCTATAGAGGGGTCATATGTCCCTCTCAGGTCATTCTGGCAACCTTAGAACACTAAAATTATTGGTCTGTTGTGGATCATGTGCTCATAGATAACCTCTGCATCTGGGATTCTACCTTCCAGGGTGAAACTTCTGGGGGCAGAACATCCAGTGATGTCACTTTGGGGCGCAGGGCAGGGCCCCCCACTTCTGGGACTGGACTTCTGGTGACAGCACCAATCAAATGGCAACTGGCAGGGCATAAGTGATTTGACAGGAGGTTTGCTACTGATGATGTTGGCTATCTAATGAGTGTTCATATCTGACTTGTTTGTGGGGGGTATATCATCAGAACTAGTTTTATCTCCCACTTTCCAGTGTATTTGCATAATCTACTGTATAAAAGAGAGACCAGTTACGTAAAAACAACCACCACCAGTGGTTTCCCCCCTAAGACCGAAAATATCACAGACCATAGGTCTACAGACTTACAGATTTATAGATGAGGGAAGAACTTGCACCCAAATTCTGAAGACAAATGGAGACAAAACCCCACCCAGAGCCAGTGTGGTGCAGTGGTTAAGAGCGGTGGACTTGTAATCTGGTGAACCGGGTTCGCGTCTCCGCTCCTCCACATGCAGCTGCTGGGTGACCTTGGGCTAGTCACACTTCTTTGAAGTCTCTCAGCCCCACTCACCTCACAGAGTGTTTGTTGTGGGGGAGGAAGGGAAAGGAGAATGTTAGCCGCTTTGAGACTCCTTCGGGTAGTGATAAAGCGGGACATCAAATCCAAACTTTTCTTCATCCCAAACAAGTTATTTTAAAATCAGTTCTAGGATGGGTGTGGGGCAGAAACAAAAGAGCTAGCCTCTAATGCTGGATAGAAGGAAAGCATCCACAGCAGACAAGAGGTTTTTACAGAGAGCGAGATGGGCTTGATTCTGTTACAGTACCTAAGCATAAATATATCTTGCACAGTTGTTAGGAACCTTCCTAGCTAGCAGACAAGTAGTTTATTCTTTCAGCTCTGATTCCTTTTCAGTGAACTCGAGTACCCTTCAGTGGGTGCTGCACTTCTTAGCTGGAAGGATTTTTATGGAAAGACAGAGGCGAGGGAGCTGAATTGTGTTTGTATCGCTCAGCGCAGTGTCTGACCTTGCAATGCTAGACCCGTAATAAAGGAGACAAATTTCCCTGAAATCAATAGGAGGTACTTATTGGTTTCGTACTCAGAATCTCAGTAATGGACAATGCTACTCAGCCTATACTCAGGCCTTGTCCTTGCGATAATGCTTTCCCAAACAAAGGTGCAGCATACTTGAAGTACTGTAATATTGTACTTCATCGTGGAGTACACTACAGTGGTACCTCGGGTTACAGACTCCGCTAACCCAGATATAGTACCTCGGGTTAAGAACTTTGCTTCAGGATGAGAACAGAAATCGTGCTGCGGCAGCGGGAGGCCCCATTAGCTAAAGTGGTACCTCAGGTTAAGAACGGACTTACAGAACGAATTAAGTTCTTAACCCGAGGTACCACTATACATCTAAGGTAAAAGATGGTCTAAACCAGGGGTCAGCAAACTTTTTCAACTGTGGGCCGGTCCACTGTCTCTCAGACCATGTGGTGGGCCGAACTATATTTTGAAAATAAAAAATTGAACTAATTTCTATGCCCCACAAATAACCCAGAGATGATTTTTAAATAAAAGGGCACATTCTGCTCATGTAAAAACACGCTGATTCCTGGACCGCCTGCAGGGCTGGATTGAGAAGGTGATTGGACCGCATCTGGCCCATGGGCCTTAGGTTGCCTACTCCTGGTCTAAACCACTGAGCCTCTTGGGGTTGCTGATCAGAAGGTCGGCGGTTCAAATCCCCGCGACGGGGTGAGCTCCCGTTGCTCGGTCCTGTCCCCTGCCAACCTAGCAGTTCAAAAGCATGCCAGTGCAAGTAGATAAATGGATACTGCTGTGGCGGGAAGGTGAATGGTGTTTCTGTGTGCTCTGGCTTCCATCATGGTGTTCCGTTGTGCCAGAAGCGGTTTAGTCATGCTGGCCACATGACCCGGAAAAGCTGTCTGTGGACAAAAACCAGCTCCCTCAGCTTGAAGCGAGATGAGCACTGCAATCCCAAAGTCGCCTTTGACTGGACTTAAAAATCCAGGGGTCCTTTACCTTTTTACTTCACACTACATCTGCAGCATTGTACCATGTGCGCGACACTGTCAAATGAAGTGTGACATACTGAAGGCGTTTAGGTGTGCTGGAATTAAGTCATTAAGTGACTTGCATCTCAGGTAGGATAAATGGTGAACCAGGCTAAAATCACCTTCCATTTTCTTAAGGACCACATCTAATAGGGAGACCAGGCAGGAACGGTGTGGGAGAAGATCTCCAAACCTCATATTCTTTCATCTCTCTGTTGGTTTTTAACCTGTGTAGCCTTTCCATTCCTAAGGGAGAGTGGAACATTTTTGATATGAATTCTTACCTGCTGCTTTGAAAGAGGATTCTAAAGCCCAAAGTAAAGCCAACTCACTAATATTCTATTTGATCTTTTTTCGGATGGTTATCAGGGACAATTTCACAGGTGCAGAATCATTGGTCCGCCCTGTCCTACTTACATGTGGCTATTTTACAGGAAAAACCCTAAAATATTTGTACAGTTTTGATTTGTTTAAAAATCTCAGTACTTATGTACCTCATAATGCCAACCAGTGGTGACTTCATGAAGGAGCAAACTGGGCAAACAATTTACACTATAGTGTTGGTATAAAGAACTGACCACAATAAATGTATTATGATACATTTTATCCATACTTTCATTGCAGCTTATAGAATTAAGTGACATTTTATGCCTGATTTGCTTTCATATCTTCAAGGGCCCCCCAAATTCTCTCTTGTCCAGAGTCGCCAAGATCCTAGTGCCAACCTATGGTTTGGTATAACATGAATGAGAAGAAGAAGAAGAGGAGTTTGGATTTGATATCTTGCTTTTCACTACCCGAAGGAGTCTCAAAGTGGCTAACATTCTCCTTTCCCTTCCTCCCCCACAACAAACACTCTGTGAGGTGAGTGGGGCTGAGAGACTTCAGAGAAGTGTGACTAGCCCAAGGTCACCCAGCAGCTGCATGTGGAGGAGCAGGGAATCGAACCCGGTTCCCCAGATTACGAGTCTACCGCTCTTAACCACTACACCACGCTGGCTCTCTTTGGACTTGCACATTTCCCCCTACTGCCCCCTTCTCACTTGGTTTCCTTGACTTATTCTTTCAGCCAGAGTATGGGAGAGGAGGAAGGGAATTTTTGGCTTGTAATGCCAAATCAATGCATTGCATGCTTTCGTATTACACCCAAATCAAACCAGTGAATTCCATAGAACAAATCCCATAGTGCAGAAACACACACAAATCAACATTCAGAACACGTGAAATATAGGCATAAGTTAATCCTCCCAATGGGCCAGCAGGGCTCAAACCACTCAAGGAGTCTGACGAGTCCTCTGGTTTCCTGTAACCTGGGTTGTGACCAGGGAATCAGTAATTCACCATTCTGGTCCCAGTAGTTTATGCTCTCCCTTTATTCAGAAGCAGCTGGATTTATAATGAGGCTCCATAGACAAGACGAGCTCTGGTGCCTATCAATCTCATTTGAAACAACTCTCTGTAGTCCAAATCCCAACCACACGGATTCCACCATACCACTTTGGCTCTGTGTAAAGGTAAAGGGACCCCTGACCATTAGGTCCGACTCTGGGGTTGTGGTGCTCATCTTGCGTTACTGGCTGAGGGAGCCGGCGTACAGCTTCCGGGTCATGTGGCCAGCATGACTAAGCTGCTTCTGGCGAACCAGAGCAGCGCATGGAAACGCCGTTTACCTTCCCACCGGAGTGGTCCCTATTTATCTACTTGCACTTTGACGTGCTTTTGAACTGCTAGGTGGGCAAGAGCTGGGACCGAGCAACGGGAGTTCACCCCGTCGCGGGGATTCAAACCGGCGACCTTCTGGCCCTAGGCTCTGTAGTTTAACCCACAGCGTCACCCGCATCCCTTGGCTCTGTGTAGTCTTTGCAAAGTTTGCAAAAGTTTGCAAAGTTATAAACGACCTAATTACAATAATGTCTTTTTAAATGTGTTTGTTAGAGGGGGAGTTGTCACTTGGTTTTTGTTTGTATTTTTCTGCTGCGAACCACCCTGCAGTCTTCAGATGAAGGGCAGTATACAAATTTAATAAATAAAACAATGATAATGTGTTTTCTATTTGTTACAGTTGCATTGGGTGTTGTATTCTCTCCGCACTGATCTTTGTTTTAAAAGGGTACAGTAGACTTGCAGGCTGGGGCGTGGATTTGATTGCATCCTTCCCCCTTGAGGGAGAGACGTTTATAGCCTATTGACTATTTGTGGCATGACAGTTAAGAAATGATGGAGATTGGAAATTGTACCAAATATGCCGTTTGTGGAGTTACAAATGGGAATCGTTTAAAGCTCTGAACATCTCCCCCTCCCTCCCTTTATTCTAAAGGTCAACCTATTTTTGCGGAAACATTAAGCCAGATGCAGAAGTACTGCAAAGCCATTAAGAAAGGCTGCGTTGGGGATAGGATGTTATAGCCTCCATATAGATGATGTCAGTCTTAATTATCAGTGCACATAAATCCCATAGTTTGAAAACAAGTTTGACTGTGCAGGGGACTGCCCTTGTGATGCTGGAAGCGCCACTGAAATGCATTCAGGGATTAAAAGAAATATTGAGAAATGACAGCTGAGGTCATGGAGGCTGTCCTTTGATTTCTTCCCTAAGGATGACAGCTGCTATGAAATTGAATGTGAAGGTCCAGCCAGCCTGGCCCGGGTCTCTGCTGTCATATGTGTAGCAGGTCAGCTCCGTTGAAATCTCCTGTTGGGGCACAGAAGCTAAATCTGGGTCAGAACAAACATCTCCAGGTCACAGCCTTATTGTTGATCTATACTTGTCCGTCCTGTGGCCAAGTGTGTCAGCTGCATCATTTAAGCAAAGGCAGAATAAATAAAAAAATTAATAAAATACCACCATGTGAATTTTAAGCAGGGCTGCAACTTTTATTTACAGTCAGGTATTCAGCACAAAATATGGTCTGAAGCTCAACATCAAAAAAAACTAAGATCATGGCCACTGGTCCCATCACCTACTGGCAAATAGAAGGGGAAGAAATGGAGGCAGTGAGAGATTTCACTTTCTTGGGCTCCATGATCACTGCAGATGGTGACAGCAGTCACGAAATTAGAAGACGCCTGCTTCTTGGGAGAAAAGCAATGACAAACCTAGACAGCATCTTAAAAAGCAAAGACATCACCTTGCCGACAAAGGTCCGTATAGTTAAAGCTATGGTTTTCCCAGTAGTAATGTACAGAAGTGTGAGCTGGACCATCAAGAAGGCTGATCGCCGAAGAATTGATGCTTTTGGATTATGGTGCTGGAAGAGACTCTTGAGAGTCCCATGGACTGCAAACAGATCAAACTTATCCATCCTTAAAGAAATCAGCCCTGAGTGCTCACTAGAAGGACAGATCCTGAAGTTGAGGCTCCAGTACTTTGGCCACCTCATGAGAAGAGAAGACTCCCTGGAAAAGACCCTGATGTTGGGAAAGATGGAGGGTACAAGGAGAAGGGGACGACAGAGGATGAGATGGTTGGATAGTGTTCTTGAAGCGACTAGCATGAGTTTGGCCAAACTGCGGGAGGCAGTGGAAGACAGGTGTGCCTGGCATGCTCTGGTCCATGGGGTCACGAAGAGTCGGACTAAACGACAAAACAACAACAACAACAAATCAGTACAAATGGTGCAAGGGTTACCATTCTCTTGTTTCAGGGTTATCATACTGTGAGCCTATTAATCCTTGCCCCACAATGCAGCTCACTGAGGAGTCCAGCGTAGTGGTTTTCAAACTTTTAGCCTTCTCGGAACCCATTTCACACCATTCCTTTCATAAGGAACCCCTGTATTGTTAGTTATGAATTCCCTGATCTGGACCTTGTGCAGCAGAGTATAAATCAGTGTTTTTCAACCTTTTTTGGGCAAAGGCACACTTGTTTCATGAAAAAAATCACGAGGCACACCACCATTAGAAAATGTTAAAAAATTTAACTCTGTGCCTATATTGACTATATATAAAGTAATTTTTCAATTTTTCCCACGGCACACCAGGCAACATCTCACGGCACACTAGTGTGCCGCGGAACAGTGGTTGAAAAACACTGGTATAAATCAATAAACTCTCACAGCAAGAAAAGAGTTCCAAAGTTTTACTGCAAACTGTCCTGTTACAAAAAAAGTTGTAAATAAAAACCAGCACATTGCTCTTAAACAACTAGCAGGGCAGTCCAATTTTCTTTCTTACTTGGTGGTGTCTCTGCTTTTTAAGATGTTGTCTAGGTTTGTCATTGCTTTTCTCCCAAGAAGCCTGCTCCCCTAGTGGCCCTTATTCTGATTGTTCCTGCGGAGAACCTAGCAACCTTTGCTGTTATCTGCTTTGTTTGGTGTGACAGGAGAAAGGAGAGGAGGATGTGAGCCACTATTTTGGTGCTACCGTCTCCACAGGGGCAAAGGCGTTTCTCATGCGGGATCTTTTGGAATCGGCCCTCAAGTACCGCAGATGGCAAAACGTTCAGTCTTGCGAGTGTGAAAGCGCATCTGTATTTTGGAATAGCTGGTTTGTGGAGTTATGGAGCCAGAGAATCAAAATGGGAAGATGGAAACTGATCATACCATGGGCAGAATTTCCTTATAGTGGCCAGGTGGTTCTGATGCTCGATATCTTTTAGACGTTGACAAATTAGACTGTTTGCTTTGGTTAGGCCTATAGTGAGTAGATGTTGTGGGGATAGGCCGTAAGAGTGGAGTTTTTGGTAGATGGTTTTAAGCCAGGCACTTTTGTGGTAGTCTTGAAGTAGGCCTACTAGAGATAATAAACCAGGGGGGATTTGAGTTTAGGCGGAGCCAGAAATTAAAAGTTCTTTGCCAAGTCCGTACTTCTACCGAGGGGAAACTGAATATAACAACCAAAGAGCTATATTTTTACATTATTAAATGTGTTAATGGAGAGTTTAATAATTTTATATATAAATGCTATTGTTATCATGGGATGTTTCCGTAATTAAAATTTAATAGTTACTTGCTGTTCCTCACTCTATCTTCCGGAGATATTTAAACGGGTTATAAATAAAACAAATAAGCAAAAAAGAAGGAAGGGGTTTTGTATCCTGGTGTTGTCCCAAGAGCTGAAGGATGGCTGACAGGATTGGGGTAAGATGATCTGCAATATTCAAACTTCCACTTACAGCAGCAGATGGCAGAATAATAAGCATCACAGGAAGGCAGGTGCTGGGGAATTGCAAGTACAATACTAGTATAAATTATATACTTGATATCAGTGGCCCTTTTCTGTAAAAGTGACAGAAAACGCCTCATCTCTTTTTCCTTCCTGTTGTTGAAGAGGACTCTTTAAACAAAACACAAAACTTCAAGTTTTAAAGCTCCTATGTTGAAGAAGCTCTGTCTTGGCAGTTTGACCCATGTTTTTAATTATGGCATTTTGTCTTGCTTTTCCTCACAGGAGCTCAGGGCAGAATGTGTTCTTTTTTTTTACTTCATTCTCCCACGAGTCCTGTCAGGTAGGACAGGGCAAGAGAAAGCAACTGGCCCCAAGTTGGCTGCTGAGCTTCACAGCTGCGTAGGAATTTGAACAGAGATATCTCTGATCCAAGTTCAACCCTTTAGGTATTATACCCCTCCTATACCCGCCTACTCATAAGTGGGGCTTATGTTGTGGTAAGCGGGTAGCATGATTCCTTTATAGAAAATGCCATACACGAAGGCTTGATGGGTATCTGGCAAAGAATGATGAAGTAACTATTGGCTTGCGACTAGTCTCTTTTGTCAAACAGGAGAAGAGAATATTTTCTGGGAGAGTTAGGTCAGAAGAAAATTTGTTTACATGAAATATCTGCTTTGAGGAGCACCAAATTTCTATCCATTTCGATTTCTTTCCTCCTTCTACCCCCAGATTGCAAAAGCATTGGATCACTTGGTGACCAAAGTCTAGGGCATACCACCAATTGCCAGCTTTCCCGTTTCCTCCTGCACTCTATGCCTCACCTTCCAAAAGCAGGCTATTTTCACCACACCAGACGCCTGGCATAAGTTGGTTGTGTGAACCAGCCCTCTGTTTCATCCATCATGGTACATGGTAGTTTGTAGCTGTAAGCTTTACCTGTGCAGGTGTGGCTCATCAGCAGAAGCAGACTAGGGTGCTTTGGTTCAGGTTTTGCGGGGAACCCAAAAGAGGCAGAGAATTGCCCGTTGCAGCCTCTGGCCTTCTAGAGGAGTCTTTGCAAAGTGAGAATGTGGTAATGGGCCCTTTGGTGGCCTTTGGGGCCTTGGCAGACACTGGAGCTATCCTCTGACAACTTGACTATAAAGTTCTTTACAACCCAAACAATTGGCAAGTGCCTTTCAGGATGGCGGTTGCGCTTTCCAGCATTTCCCCACTTGTAATTATATTATTTGCCACTGAAGCTCAGTGATTACTCTTTTTTTTATATATCTCATTCAGCCTAGAAGTCAAATGTAGGAGAAAATCAGAGCTGCAACCTCATAGGAAGAGGAGAAGCAGAACTTTGTTGTTTGCACATTCAGTAGCCTCCAAGGGCTATCTGACCAGATGTCTGAATTTTTCCCCTTTCCAATACGGCAAGCTTGTATTATGGATCTATGACACTGAACAATGGCTGTGGTAGTTGTAGATCTTCTACTGCAGGCTCACACATTAAATTTTATGTATTGTTTGAAGAGAAACGAAGTCATAAGTCATGACAAGACAGAAGTACTGTTTTTGGGGGACAGGAGGAGGGCAGGTGTGGAGGATTCCCTGGTCCTGAATGGGGTAACTGTGCCCCTGAAGGACCAGGTGCGCAGCCTGGGAGTCATTTTGGACTCACAGCTGTCCATGGAAGCGCAGGTTAATTTTGTATCCAGGGCAGCTGTCTACCAGCTCCACCTGGTATGCAGGCTGAGACCCTACCTGCCCGTGGACTGTCTCACCAAAGTGGTGCATGCTCTGGTTATCTCCCGCTTGGACTACTGCAATGCGCTCTATGTGGGGCTACCTTTGAAGGTGACCCGGAAACTGCAATTAATCCAGAATGTGGCAGCTAGACTGGTGACTGGGAGTGGCCGCCGGGATCACATAACACCGGTCCTGAGAGATCTGCATTGGCTCCCAGTGCGTTTCCGAGCACAATTCAAAGTGTTGGTGCTGACCTTTAAAGCCCTAAACGGCCTCGGTCCTGTATACCTGAAGGAGCGTCTCCACCCCCATCATTCAGCCCGGACACTGAGATCCAGCGCTGAGGGCCTTCTGTCGGTTCCCTCACTGCGAGAAGCAAAACTACAGGGAACCAGGCAGAGGGCCTTCTCGGTAGTGGCGCCAGCCCTATGGAACGCCCTCCCATCACAGGTTAAGGAAATAAACAACTACCTGACATTCAGAAAAAACCTGAAGGCAGCCCTTTTTAGGGAAGTTTTTAATGTGTGAGATTTTTGTATTTGATTTCTGTTGGAAGCTGCCCAGAGTGGCTGGGGAAATCCAGCCAGATGGGCGGGGTACAAATAATAATAATAATTATTATTATTATTATTATTATTATTATTATTATTATTATTATTATAAAGGGCCGATGCTCTTCCAGTGAGCCAGGCACTTGCCATTCTGGAAAAAAGAAGGGAAGCTTTGGAAAATGAAGAACCCCCTCAAGAAGCTAAGGATGTCGTAACAAAACTTCATGGCAATATACTACATGGTTTCAGCATGGCTATGCCCTGGGAATGGCACATATTTGTGGGCCGTCTCTTACATTTTGTTGTAGCACACAATAGGGAGTCAAAGTTGGCCCTGATTTCTCTGCTATGCTCACAAAACCAGACCCTTCATCATCATGGCTGGTCTGGAAATAACACAATAACACAATCTCTTTGTCAGCCGCAACCATGCGCAGCCAGTCATGAAGATTCTTCTTCTTGAGTTACTTCCCTGTGAGATACTTAAGGTACCTTCTTGAGAACTGCCTTTCAGAAAGCACTTTACTAATCAGAAACTGGTCAAATAGACAACAGTTTAATAGTAGTTGGGAATCTGTCTGTCTATCTCTCTATCTATCTATCTATCTATCTATCCATCCATCCATTGCATTTACATCCAAGCTTTTTCTCCAAGGAGCTCCAGGTGGAGTACATGGTTCTCCTCCTTGTTCTCTTCAACAACAACCCTGGGAGGTAGGTCCAGCTGAAAGGCAGTGAGTGGCCCAAGTGTCCTTCCTCTCTCCCCACCATGGAATGCTCTCTCTCCCAGGCAGACTCACCTGGTGCCAACATTGATTTTTCTCTTCAATGCCAAGCACCTGAGTGTTCTTTTTTGCCCCTTGGCAGCACAGCAGTTGGTGGGAGATAACTGTGGTGGTTAGGCTTACATTTGGGGATGGAGGGATGCTTTTATGGCTTGCTTATCTTATATTGTGCTTCACATTTGCTTGCTTTGCTTTTGTATATTGTACTGTGTAAGGTAAAGGTAAAGGGACCCCTGACCATTAGGTCCAGTCGTGTCCAACTCTGGGGTTGCGGCGTTCATCTCGCGTTACTGGCCGAGGGAGCTGGCGTACAGCTTCCGGGTCATGTGGCCAGCCTGACAAAGCCGCTTCTGGTGAACCAGAGCAGCACACGGAAATGCCGTTTACCTTCCCACTGGAGCGGTACCTATTTATCTACTTGCACTTTGACGTGCTTTCGAACTGCTAGGTGGGCACGGTTGCTCTGTTTCCCTCTGTTCAGTTGAGCAGCGCTGGGGAGTGAGATCGTTGGGACACAAGAGCTAACCACCTCTTCCTGTGAACTCTCTCTTTTCTTATGATCAGCTAAGCAGCTGGGATCTTGGGGTTGCGAGGAGAGGCTGGTGGAATGGGTGGGAAAGTTTTGTTGGCTGCATCCAGGAGTCTCCATGAATACAGGTGGCTCCCTGCTTCAGGTGGTCACCCTCCAGACTTTGGAGAGTGATGACGGACTGGAGCTACTGCATCATCCCAGCCATGTGTTTATGTAACCTTTTATGTGAATGCATGAAGATGGTTTTTGTTGTTAATTCCACCACAATGTGGTTCTTCAAGATATTTAACATCAATTCATAATTATAATAAAACCTGGAAGACACACTGGCAATTTTCAAGGATTCTTGGACGAGGTGCTAATGCAAATCCATCAGCTGAATGACTAGCAATACTGCCTTTGCCCTTAGAACTAATGCTATTTTTAGTAAAGCTTTGCCTCTCTTGCAGATGTGTCCTTCTCATTTTAAAGAACAGAAGAAAGCATGATACAAAATTGTGGCTTACTCAGTGGTTTCTGGATTCAAACAGGTTTTCAGAAAATCTCGTAAGTCGCTTGGTTCCCAGAGTGAAGCCTATAGAAAAGGGTTATTCTATTCCTGGTTAGAGACATCTGTTCACAGTTCCTGCTGGGAATTCTGTGATTTAGACAGCCATCTGCTTCTTACCATAGCAGCTTAACAACAAAGGGAATTTTACCCACAACTAACAGATAAAGTATTTTGGCTAATGAAAAAGACATTGCTTTGAGCACATTCTTTGTTCTTCTCTGAGATTCAGTCACTATATTTTTATAATTTCATTTAAATACTTCTGAAATGTATTTAAGATTATATAGACTTACACACACACACACACACACACACACACACACACACCTTTTGAAAGATAAGTTGTTGAACTGCTTTGGTGGAGTTATCTTAACGAAACTAAAGATAAATAAACTAGCAGATGTTCTTCTTGAGCTCCTTGCTGAATTTGGGTACCTGGTGAACCATTAATATTGCACTTGATGCAACAAGAGTTGTGTTTCTATACCAACCTAGAGTTGGTAGGAAAACTACAATTAATCATGATCTAATAAAATTAAAGTTTCAGAGGTAAATCTCTTAAGTGCTGATTTTTAAATGCTAGGCACCAAAGTTCAGTTTTCAGTAGCACTTCTAAAGGTCAAAGTAAGGCTACACTGTTGAATTTTGAGATGTGATTAAGGAATCTGCTGAGGAAAAGAATGTATCCTGTTTAAACCAGGATCCAAAGAGATACTTTAGGCCTATTCAGGGCCAGCACGTCCATTTAGGCGAACTAGGCAATTGTAGCGGAGAGGTGCTGCTTGCTCCTTACACCACCACCCCGGCTCCCGCTAAAGCAGGCTTTGGCAGGGGGCGGGATGGGCAAGCAGCAGCTTGTCTGCTACAGCGGAGAAACTGCTGCTTGCCTCTCCACCCCCCACCTCCCGCTAAAGCAGGCTTTGGCGGGGGGCGCCAGAAGGTGGTTCGCCTAGGGCGCAAGAAGCCCTAGCGCCGGTCCTGGGCCTATTCAAGGGTTTATGTGCACCTGGTGGAATTGCGGACCTGGAACAGAAGAACTCTCTCACGCCACACTACAAACTTGTTTTCAAAAGATCTCAGCTTCAAAAGCTGCTACAAAGCATGGAGATATGTAGCTGTACTTGGGCAGGCAAGCTTCTTGGCATTAGAGAGCTCAGAGGGAGAGGCCTTGGGCAGTGGAACCCCAAGAGATGGCATTCATCTGGGTGCCCTGCCACTTCTCCCATTGGTGGAGAAGCGGCAGCAGCTTTCAGCAAGAGCTCACTGAAATATTGCCATATCTTGTGCGCTCTGATACTTCTTGTGTGTCAGGGTGCTGTTGACGGCTCCTGGCTGATTGCCCAGGAAAGCAGAGAGACAGAGAAAACACAGGATTCTTAGTCCTTTTTATTATCATTCTGGATGCCAAGGCAAGGCAACCAAGCACCTTTCAGTATCTAACGTGGCTCTGTACTTCCCTGTTCATCAGACTCCTGTCCTCTCCTACGGTTGCTGTTAAGGGCCACCTGCCTTCAAGCCTTCCTCTCCTCTCCTCTCAGTGAAGGGAAAGGGTTCTGGGAGACTCACCAGTGACAGTGTGTATGTCAGCTGCTCTCGGGCTCTGCCTGCTCAATGCTACCTACCTGGCTCCTCATCTCCCATTATATCCCAACTTCTTCCCTCTACTCCTTCCTCTGGGGTGTGCCCTGTGTCAAACCAGTCCTCTAGATCTATACTATCTGCCCCTTCCTCCTCTCTGGAAGGCTCCTGGGGAGGTGGTCTCCACCACTCCTCTTCATCTGCCCTGTCCCTGGCATTGTGAGATCTTGCCGAAATCTCTCAAGATCTTGCCGGAACCTGTTGCCAGCAATCATCACTTCACGGGCGCCACAGCGGAGTTGAACCTTACGGTTTTGCCTCAGACGATGAAACAGGATGGGCCACCCCTAGTCTAGAGACAGAATCAGATGACCTGGACCACAAGGTAGAAAGTATCTGATTTGCAGGGCTCCCAGTATGTGCTCTCACTCTTTGCAGTAGTGACCACATAGAGTTTGCCAACTGTAGAGTGTATGATGACCCATAGGCTTTAAGGGGCCTGCCAAATCCAGAAATCTTCTCATGCACACAAATCTCTCTCTTTTTGTACACAGGGACTGTGTGACAATTTTGGTCTGTTTTTATAATTTTTTCTCTTACAGGACTACCACAAGCAATCAGATATGCCTGAAATTGGAATTGGTGTGTGATTGATGACTGCCCCCCCTTTCTTCCATTGTTGTGTACATTTAAGAATGGAACAATTATATAAAGGCTCTCCTACTTCTGGTGTTTGGTTTGTTGCTGTTTCTTGAAAGATCACCTAAGCTCTCCAAAGTGAAACTCAGTTGAGAAGGTCCCACCAAATGGATTTTGCACAAGATCCACAACCATGCATGGCCACTGCTGAACCGGGGGGTGGAGGTGGGGAGCTTCTGTTTCACAAACATGTGGTCTGAAGCCCACCTGAATGCATGGAACTACATGCATGGTTCTTTGAATCCAGAGCAGAGCAACTGCACACATAGTTCTGGTAATGGGGAGCCTTCACAAATCAGTCATGCCATTGGCTGACAATCTACTATTAGCTGAGAGAGGAATCCATCCCATGGGCACCAAGGAAGGCCTTCTCAGGGATTGGGTTGGTTGTAACCACCATAAGGGTTGTGGTGACCTATGGGAAAGATGGGGAGCCCAACCATTGTTTGTGAGAACTTCCTTGACATAGACTTTGTGAGTAGTTGGGATTGAAATTGTGAACACCCCCCCACCCCCGCTGGTTTTATTGAGATCAATGTACCTGTTTCCTCCTGCCTTATTATAATGCTGCTAAAACTCATTGATCTAAATGGTAACATTCATTTTGATAAGGATGTTTGCAGTTTTCCTACTGAGATCTTAGTGAAGGCTTTCATAGTTGAATTTGGATTTTTTTGGGGGGGATACTTATGAAAGGAAGGTTTTTCACATGTTCAGGGATATTTTAATTGCTTTTTTGTTAGCTTGCAAATGTAGATATAAATATATTTATGTAAGATGCATTAGCATTGTGTTGAATTACTATATATTGTTTACCCTTACTGTGAACATATTTGAGAATAATTTTGAGAAGTGGCATATAAGTAAATTCGTTATGATGATTTTGAGCTTGGGATACCTTGTGTTAGGCCAGATCTACACATGCAACAGAAAACCCCTGGAAGTTATTTCTGTTAAGTATGGCTTCAAGACGCAAGAAAGAAGATTCTGACTAAACACCAGGAAGAACTTTCTGAGGGTAAGAGCTGTTTGACAGTGGAATGGTCTCCCTGAGGAGGTGGTGGGCTCTCCTTCCTTGGAAATTATTTAAGCAAAGGTTGGATGGCCATCTGCCACGGATGATTTAGCAGAGATCCCTGCATTGCAGGAGGTTGGACTAAATGACCATTGGTGTCCCTCCCAACTCTACGATTCTATGATTCTATGCAGTTTGTTTTTGTTTTAACACAAGGTTGCATTCAAAGTATCCCCATGTGAAGCTTAAAAATGAAACCTCCTGCTGCCTCAGGATTCACTCTTTATTTTGCTTCTTTGTTCCAGGACCTTTACAGTAATGGTGAGTGTTAGGATTCTTGCTCCGTGCTTGCAGTCATGGGATTGGTTTTATCACATGACGGTGTATGTTTTCATTCCACAGTGTGGGAAGTGACAGAGACAGGATGTTTTGTGTTACTGTGTTCCATTGTGTGGGACTATTGTCCTTTGTCCTTTCTCTTTGCTGTCTGATGAGAAAGAGGAAGGAGCTAAGTCAGAATGCTCCGAGTGTATTATGTGTAAATTAAAGTAATTTAGCCAAAATGCTGTGCTACTGAGTTTGTTACGCAAACTGCTAACGCTCTGCTGTTCCTAAGTGTGCTGATGCTTCTTGGTATCAGTCGCTGTGATGTTCGGGCTGGAGAAAGCTTTTGAAGCTCCCGAACAACCGACCAGGAGGGAGAGAACATCCCAGTCGGGCATGTGTCTCTATCGAAGTCCTACTTGCGTGTAGGACGATCCTGACAGGATCTTTCTTCTGGTGTCAAGGCCATGACCTCCCCCAAAGCATGCTCCCAGTCCAATCCTATTTGGCTGGAGGCAATGAACCCTTAGGATTTTCCTTTTCGTTATTATTTTTGGCATCAGTGGAGCAGCAATGCACCAAGATTCTCCAGGCTGTTTGCCATACACCCTACTGATCTGTCCTCTTAACAAGATGTGCTTGGGCTATTTTTTAAAATGATTTTTCTCCCACTGTGGGAGACATTGACTTAACTACCAAGGCCGAACTGTTGGGATTACATTTCTGAAAAATTAAAGGGAAAGGCTGACAGCAAAGGCAACACAAGGAAGACAAACTAGGGCCATTCAATGGCATTATATGATTCTTCTGCTGCCTATATATGGTGCTTTGAACTCCCATTTCCCCTTGGGCTGTGCATTTATTTTAAAGGCTGCTGCTCATGAAACAATGCGTGTATCTGGTTTCCCCCTCTTTCTTAATCGTATTTTCCAGAAACAGTAGCAACAAAAAAATAATAGCTTCCTTGTTTCTCCGTCTGATTACTCTCCACAGGTGATTGACTGGTACATGAATCTGGAGGCTGGAGACTGCGGGATCACCAAACAACAGAATATTATGAAGAGATGGAGACACCTGCATGGGCAGAATGGGGTGAGATGTCAGGTGCTTCTGGCTGATTGCTTTTGCAGTCAAGAATCTAAGCTTTGGTGCCATTTTCCTGTTTCAGAGTATGTGAGCCAAAATAATTTTTGGCTCACCTACAGTGAGCTTCAAATTGTTTAATCCAGGACAAATCTATTGTTAAATGTGTTCTTGAACCCTTTTATAAATGTTCTTGGTCTCTGGCTGTTCTAAACGAGGTAGTTCTTTATAATGGTAAAGGGACCCCTGACCATTAGGTCCAGTTGCGGACCACTCTGGGGTTGCGGTGCTCATCTCGCTTTATTGGCCGAAGGAGGTGGCGTACAGCTTCCGGGTCATGTGACCAGCATGACTAAGCCGCTTCTGGCAAAACCAGAGCAGCACACGGAAACGCCGTTTACCTTCCCCCCAGAGCGGTACTTATTTATCTACTTGTACTTTTGACGTGCTTTCGAACTGCTAGGTGGGCAGGAGCAGGGACTGAGCAACGGGAGCTCACCCCGTCGTGGGGATTCGAACCGCCAACCTTCTGGTCGGCATGCCCTAGGCTCTGTGGTTTAATCCACAGTGCTAACCGCATCCCTTGTGCAGCATCTGTTTCTGCAAGTAAATCCATCCCCCTTATACAGGAAGCTAAGGATTCACCAAGACCTCTCAGAAAGAAAGAGGAGGTTTTGGAACTAGATGGTACGGCAACATCATGCCTTCATTGTCATGGAATTCTACTCAATATCGATCCAGAGCAGAACTCCGGCGTATAGTTAGCAGAGTAAAAATTTAAGCATGTTGCAGGACCCCCCCCCCAAAAAAAAACCCAGAGGCAATTAATATTTCATCCACCAGAGCTTTACTGCTACTGAAGGCAAATGAGCATAATGGTCACAAATCCAATGCATTCAGGATTGGCACTGTCCATAATAAATCCCGTTGCAGCAGACTTAACTTAAACTTACAATAACTTATAATAAGTCTAAACCTTAACACTAAGCATACTATGTACAGAACAACACACCAGAAGGAGAAGAGATAGAAAGAGAAATTGAAACCCAGGCCCCTTCTGGCCCTACTTTGATAGTCAGCATGACCTTGACAGTAGAGATAACAGAACCAGCTGTACTCAGCTTCTCTGATGGAATAACCCAAATATCATGAACCTTCTGCTTGTTTCTTTCACACAGAGAAGCTACCAGAACACACTTGAACTAATTAGAATAGGAAAGATCTCTACACATCAGATAAAAACTTTCTGTACTAAGAAATGCAAACTGACAGCCTTATCTGCCCAAGTCGTGATGCTTGCAGGAGAGAATCCTCCTTGGTTCTGAATACGACGACTGATTAAACCATAGCAAGGTCCATATGTCACTCACCTGCTCCCGCACTGAGTGGGCCCCTAACATAGGTGGGTGGAAAATCCAGTGATGAACTAGGCCAGGGCTGGGCTGGGCACAGCCCCCAAACCCTTGCCACTGATTGACTCTACGGGTGCTGACCACCCAAACCTTAAAGGCCTGTTGCGGCTGGAGATGGGTGGCACCAGGTAAGCATCTCCCCTCCCCCAGCTGCATAGGATGATGGTGGTCTCCCTGGACCCACCACAGCTCCCCCATGAGGAAAACATCGCCCACCTGGAGTCCCTAGTGAGTGGATACTCCTTCTGTGTAAATATAGCAAAACATAGCTATAAAATGCTTTATAAGTGGCACTTTACTCAATAACATCTGAGTTAGATATAATAAAAATAGGGATACTTGCTGGGGATGTTCAATTTGATGGTGCTGATTTTCTCCACATGTCATGGAAATTTCCCGACAATCAGACTTCTTTGGAAGAAGATTCTGCACGTCATTGCTTAAAAACACCAAGAGATCTCTATTCCTGATCCTATGATCATTATAAACCAGGGAAGGAAATTTCAAAGCTAAGTGTGTGTTGAAAGGAAATTTCAAAGCTGGTATGTTGGAGGCTTCAAAAACCAGACTGTAAGATTCAGGTGGATATCTCATAGCTTCTTTGATGTGTTACTCTTGCCTGCATCGGTCAATCTCAGAAAGGGTCACTTGTCTGTATCTGCAGAGAAGTGATTCCACGAGGGTATGCTTTCTTTTGAAACCTCCCCTCCCAACCCTCTCACATCTCCCAAAACTCACACAGGGTGGTGTAGTAGTTAAGAGCGGTGGACTCTTAATCTAGTGAACCGGGTTCGCTTCCCCGCTCCTCCACATGCAGCTGCTGGGTGACCTTGGGCTAGTCACACTTCTTTGAAGTCTCTCAGCCCCACTCACCTCACAGAGTGTTTGTTGTGGGGGAGGAAGGGAAAGGAGAATGTTAGCTGCTTTGAGACTCCTTCGGGTAGTGATAAAGCGGGATATCAAATCCAAACTCTTCTCTTCTCTTCTAGGTAACAGTGTGCTCAGGTGCAAAGTTTGGGGGAACCTGGGAAATATAGTTCTCTTGAAGGTAACTTGATCCTTGGCCACATTGTCTGAATTAGAAGCTGGCTCTTCCTTTTTGGCTTCTAATTTGGACTAATTTGGAATTTGGACTAAGCTAGGCCATTTCAGCAGGGATCTTACATCTTAATTACCCCCCCCCCCAGGTGTCTCTCTCAATTTACTGCTCATTGACTTTGTTGCACAGAACAAAATGAGAGTGGAGAAGCAAGGTCAGTTCTATCCACATTCCTCTGTTTGCAGTTGGCCACACTACAGTAGAAGGGAATATCATGCTGTTATATTGGAAGTCAAAGGGGGTGTTCTAATGGAGACCAGCACTATTCAGGGAAGCTAAGATTGTACAGGACCACAGCAATCAATTCAACCGAATGCAGTTCTTCCACGACACTTCTCAGTGCTTGCAGAGTTCAACGGGGCACTCATTTTAGGGCTTAAACTTTTCAGCGTTAATGGCTTTGGACTGGAATGATTAACACCAACCTTGGCAAGTGGCAAGGGTAAAATTACATAACATGTTTGGGAGCTCCGAGTTTGTCAAAGTCCTCATTAGTTGAAATACCAGGGTGTAAGTCAACCAAGGACACCTTGATTAGTCTTTAATGTCCTTCTATTATCTGCTTTTGCCGATGATAGATATTTATTAAACCCAAGTATCTAATGAAGATTTATCCCTTCTGCCAACCAAACTGTGTGCTCCTGTAGTTCTGATTATTTTGCAAGATTTGAAGAAATGGTAATAGGCTTAATAAGGAAGTATGCGTGTACCGAGATATGTACCCTTTACATGTTTTGAAAGTAGCAGAGCCTTTTACCTCATTTGCATTAGTTATACAATCAAACCGTAAAACCCTAATTACTGTGACATTTATAAGGTGCTGGACTTGTAGACTTGTAGATGCACATCTATCAGTGCTTTCAAACTTTCTGCATTTCGCGAGCCCATTTCACAAGGAAATTGGAGAGTGTGACGACACAGGGGCCTTTAGCGTAACATGCCATTTTCTGACTGGTGGAGTGCCTGTAGGGGGCAATAGAGCTTCTTAGATCAAGCAGATAATCTCAGTGGTAAGAGGAGATGTGAAAGTGGATTGGGTTCAGCATTGGATTGGGTCCGATGCACACTATTTCAGAACACTCCCCATGATCAGGAGCTCACCAAGTTAGTGGCTAATGATCGCTCCCCACATCAAATGGGGGGCGACGTTTGCGTGGTCACATGCAGCCCCTTGAGCTCCTAGGCAACACCTGGTAGTTCAGACTGGCTGCGCCTTCCCCCAGGAGGGATATCTGGGGTCTCCGCCTACCTCAGTCAGTCGCCCAATCCCGCCTGGGGAGGCGTTGCCAGGGGATTGGCCAGGTAAGGGGAGGGACCGCCCTGCCCACATAACAGAAGGTGAAGCTTACCTGTGAACATATGTTCTCCAGAGCCAGCCCATCCATTCTGGATAACCCTGAAGTCTCCCAGATCCCCAGCTGGGGACTGGGAAGGATGAACGCCCAATGCCTGAGCCAAGGTCTCCCTACATCTGAATCTTAATAAAGTTGTGGCCAATTTTAATCCCATAGCAAGTTGTCTTGAGCCATTATTCCGTTCAGGGGTCACCTGGCGTTTAGGGGACTCCGCCTGTCCATGCAAAGAATATTTCAGGAAATCTCCACTGCCCAGACTAGCTTTATTGTCAATATTTCCTGACCCAATGCAAAACGTGCTATATAAATATCTAATAATTTTCTTACTTGCAGCTGTGCATATGAAAGTTACTCAGCACTGGAGTTTCCATGCCAATCTACAGGACTGGTGGAGTAGAGTTTGGGGGTTGGTGGTGGCAGAGAAACTGACAGAGCACAATAGACAGGCTAGAGGAGACACTGTTCTGAATTAAGATGGTGGGATGACTTTGGCATAACTTGGCCTGTTTTCGGCATGGGTTCATCCACCTTTTGAGATATCATCACAGAACCTGGCACAAAAGTACTCAAGGTGGGGGCAGCAGATTTGTCACCATTGAGATGCCGGGTACCGTTTTGAATCAAAATTGTGGACTAGAACACTAAGCTGGCATGACATTTTTGCCATAGGTTCTGCCGCCTATCACCAAACTTGGTATGAGGGTTCCTGAGCAACTTTGGAGCAGCTTCACCCAACAAATTGCCCTATCCATTGAAAAATCCTGCTATAGTTTGGGCACTCCCCTCTAGTTGTTTACACTATTAAACAAGATGGTAAATTGCTTCTTCCAATTTCATAAAGACCCTTGCGGTCAAGTGTAATTCCTAAGCAGTTCTGGCCACTGGTTTGATAACAACATTGTGTTTTCCCTTTTCCCTTTACAGTGGTACCTTGGTTTACAACCATAATCCGTTCCGGAGGTCTGGTTGTAAGCCAAAACAGGTTGTAACCCAACGCGTGCTTTCGCTAATGGAGCCTCCCAAAAAAGAAGGAAAAAAGGGGGGTTGTAATCCCCCCCAAAATGGGTTGTAATCCAAATAAAGGGACATGCACTTCTGGGTTTGACGTGGTTGTAATCCAAAACGGTTGTAATCCAAAATGGTTGCAAACCAAGGTACCACTGTATTTTACAAATTATGCATTCTGTCTCAGAGTTTACAATATTGTATATCATATCTGTACCAAATAGTGAAAAATTTAATTAATAAAGTCAAAATGGTAATAACCTTTTACTGTTGTGTATATTTTGACATCTGAATATTTTAGGATTCTTTTTCCGAACGGAGGAATTAATTTTACTTTTTGAGGAAGTGATGGGGAGTTTTCATTATGACCTCTAAATGGGCTGTTACTTCTGCTGAAGCTGTTCCTCAGCTATCTACCACTAAGTGTGAAGAAGAGAGCTCCCAGCCAGAAGCTGTGCTAGTCCTGTTAGTTACCTGTGCCCTGCCATTATAAACTGCCGGCCAGAGTCTGTACCTACAGTGAAGCAGAGGAGCTTTATCAACACTTTAAAAAGGCTTGTGGTTCTGCTCAAGCTGTGCCTCAGCACATCGCTAAATTTGTTATTTGTGCTACCTTTGAAGGTGTGCAAGAGAATCAGCTTCATGCTTAGTAGTCGGGAGTGTTTTGTAAAAGTTTTTTTATCATTGCTTTCTGTAGCAATGCGATTGTATGGGAGCAACAAATTCTCTCCTATTTTGCTGCTATTATGATTTTAATTTAATATAATAAATTGCAGAATTGAATAAGAAAATAGAACTATGAGCACAACCCAACAGCCAAATACAGATATAATGATAGTAATGATAGTATAAGAAATAAAAAGGAAAACATTTATACTTTAATGACTCCCAGATAACCATTATATGTTCCTGTCTGATATTTTACAGAGTTGCTAATAATTGATATGGTTAAATACTGTAAAGGTAAAGGGACCCCTGACCGTTAGGTCCAGTCGTGTCCAACTCTGGGGTTGTGGTGCTCATCTTGCGTTACTGGCTGAGGGAGCTGGCGTACAGCTTCCGGGTCATGTGGCCAGCATGACTAAGCCACTTCTGGCGAACCAGAGCAGTGCACGGAAACGCCGTTTACCTCCCCACTGGAGTGGTACCTATTTATCTACTTGCACTTCATGCTTTCGAACGGCTAGGTTGGCAGGAGCAGGGACCGAGCAACGGGAGCTCACCCCGTCGTGGGGATTCGAACCGCTGACCACCTGATCTGCAAGCCCTAGGCCCTGTGGTTTAACCCACAGCGCCACCCACGTCCCTAAATACAGACCTAGAGGTTGGCAAAATGCCGTAGCACGAGGCTTGCTGATAGCAAACTCCGAACAGCTTGCTAAAGCTAACAATGGGTAGCTCCCTATGATTGTCAGGTGATAGTCAGGAGATGCTGGGTGGAAATCTTCCACAAATGGGGTAAATTGTTCTTTGCTGGTTGACACCTCACTTGGAAGGAGGAGGTTTTCCCTAGAAAGGATAGCAGCTTGGTGGATGTTGAATTCAATTACACATGGAGGATATTCTCTTTGCGGTAGGTGTTCTTTAAGTTCACTGATCGTTCAAAGAAAGATAAATACCAAAAAAGATCAGTGAACTTAAAGATTAAGAAGGCTGAGTGTTGTTAGGAGGCTGCTATCTCCCTCACAGAGCCACAATTCTCAGAGTGGCTAGCAGTTAATCTTTCTCCCCAGGGAACTCAGAATTGTAGCTCTGCGAGGGGAATAGGGGTCTCAGCACCCTTAACAAATTACAGTTCCCAGGATTCTTTGAAGGAATGGCGGTTCTTTAAATTTATGCATATGGGGCCTCAGCTGGTGACGTGTAAGTGGAAAGTTGATATGGAGATGTCCCAGTTTCTAATTCCAGAAATCCCAATGCTGGAATTCATGCATCAAACCATTCATCTGAGGATAGTCTTCTGACATTTCTAGCAGACGAGTGCTTTTAGTCCTGCACATTTGATGAGAAAAAAAAAAAATTCAATGAGATAACATGGGTCAAGCAAACAGTTCCTGGATGCAGACTTACAGTCTCTGTGATTTATTTGCCAAACTTCGTATCAGTGGAAGTTTCCAGACTATCTTCAAATGAGTTTTAATTTGTCTGTGTGGTAACCAAATACGTTTGTGCAGATTTTACTCGAGTTTAGCTTCTTTTGTAACGAACAATGACTTAGTATTAATTATTCAGTAAACAAGATTATGATGGGTGTTGTTGTTGGGTTTTTTTAAAAAAAGGAATCGGGAACTATAAATGGAAAAAGGATGGCCACTCCACTGAGCTCCACAACTCTTTCAAATACTGTATCTAGGGATGTGTTTTAATGAAATACTTTATTGGAAAACCCAACCCGAAGCTGTTAAACTGATTATATCAAGACATATCCTACAGATATTGAAATTCTTTCCCCCTCAAAAGGCAAGGCAATTGATGGAACCTGCCCCAAAAGCATTTGCAGGGGTAGCAGCTGCCCAACAGTGTTATGAGTCCGAGATATGGGGTGAAGGCAATATGCGTAGCTTCACTGGAAGAAGTACAGAATGGATTGTTAAAGAAAAATTCTAACATATTTTGAGAGGGATATAGGGACTGACAATCAAGAAAGGACGAAAGACTCAAACGAGTCAGCAAGCCGTTTCCCACTGTGCAGGTTTAAATAAGGAACGTTTAACTCTGCAACTATATTATATAAATGTTCCTACAGGTTGGCGGTTCGAATCCCCGCAACGGCATTTCCGTGTGCTGCTCTGGTTTCGCAAGAAGCGGCCACATGACCCGGAAGCTGTACGCCGGCTCCCTCGGTCAGTAAAGTGAGATGAGCGCTGCAACCCCAGAGTTGTCCGCGACTGGACCTAACGGTCAAGGGTCCCTTTACCTTTTAACAAAATTGCAGAACAAGATGTCAGTGGATCTCAGCTTTAAATACAGTGAGCAGAAAGACAGACACATAGGTTAGAACCACTGTGGGAGCATGATGCTACAGCAATAAAGGAATTATTTATTAAGAAAGGGATGATGATTAAGTACCCTAGTCTCACTCTCATCGTCCCAATTTCATCTACATGCATATTGATTTTAACAAATCCAGGAAATATAGCTTACCATAAACATGACACCATTAAGAGGTTTGGGCTCTAAACTTGGCCGTATTTTCATGTCTCCCAGTTTCTCCAATTTTTGAGGGACCAACCTTATCTTCTGATACCTGCCATTGGTAAAACATTGTTCCTATCTTTTTTATAGGGAGATATTTGGGGCGCTCCCCCCCAAATATTCTTATTGTAAAGGTAAAAGGTAGAGGTAAAGGTAAATGACCTCTGGACAGTTCAGTCAAAGGCGACTATGGGGTTGCAGGGCTCATCTCGCTTTCAGGCCAAGGAAACCGAAGTTTGTCCACAGACAGCTTTCCAGGTCATGTGGCCAGCATGACTAAACTGCTTCTGGCACAACGGGACACTGTGACAGAAATCAGAGCACACAGAAATGCCATTTACCTTCCTGCCGCAGCTTTACCTATTTATCTACTTGCACCTTGATGTGCTTTCAAACTGCTAGGTTGGCAGGAGCTGGGACAGAGCAACGGGAGCTCATCCCATCACGGGGATTCGAACCGCCAACCTTCTGATCGGCAACCCCAAGAGTCTCAGTGGTTTAGACCACTGTGCCACCTATTGTATGTCTAATAGTGTTCAGGTTTCATTTTCCTCCCCTTGCTCTCTAGACATGGGTTATAATATCTGAGGACGGGAAGGCAGCTAATGTAACATCATGTTTAAAAACGGGATCCAGGAAGAAGCCTAAAATTATAGACTGGTTAGCGTAATGACCCAGGTGGTGCTGTGGGTTAAACCACAGAGTCTAGGGCTTGCTGATCAGAAGGTTGGCGGTTCGAATCCCTGCCACGGGGTTAGCTCCCATTGTTCGGTCCCTGCTCCTGCCCACCTAGCAGTTCGAAAGCACGTCAAAGTGCAAGTAGATAAATAGGGACCGCTCCAGCGGGAAGGTAAACGGTGTTTCCGTGCGCTGCTCTGGTTCGCTAGAAGTGGCTTTGTCATGCTGGCCACATGACCCGGAAGATGTCTGCGGACAAACGCCGGCTCCCTCGGCCTATAGAGCGAGATGAGCCCCTCAACCCCAGAGTCGGACATGACTGGACCTGATGGTCAGGGGCCCCTTTACCTTTACCTTTAGCGTAATGTATGCTCTGGCAAAACTGGTAGAAAGCATTGCTAAAGTTAGAATTACAAAGCAGAACAAGTCTTGCTGTCCCTAACCAGTATGCCTTCTGCAATGGTCCGTCCTGACTCACCAACCTTTTAGAGTTATTTGAGAATGTCAAAAGCTATAATAGGTAGAGGTGATTCAGTTGTCGTTGTGTGCTTAAGATTTTTGAAAGGTTTTTGGTAACTTTGCCAAAGAGTCCTGAAACTTAGCAGTCATGGAATAAGAGGAGGTGTCATCTTATGGATCGGTAATTGGTTAAGAAACTGGAATTAGAAAATTGGAATAAATGGGCAGTTGCTCCAATGGATGGATATAGAAAACGGAGTCCCCCAAGGGCCTTTGCTTTTGGAGACCTGTTTTTTAACTTGTTCTTAAATGATCTGGAGTTAGCAGTGAGGTAGCCAAAGCTGATGAAGGCAAATTGTTTAGAGTGGTTAAAACAAACAAACAAACAAACAAACAAACAAACAATGATTGAGAGAAGCTCCAAAAGGATCTCTTGGAATGGTGCATGGGCAGTAAAAGGGAAAGTATGCTACAGTGGCACAAAAACTACCTAGTTCACATAAATGCTCATGGGATCCCGTCCTGGTGGTGACTGACAAGGAACAAGACCGTGGGGGCGCAGTGGATAATTCAATGAAGATGTCAACCCAGTGTGCAGCAACTATGAAAAAGACTTATCGGATGCTAGTGATGATTAGGAAAGGGGTCGAAAATAAATATGCCAACATCACATACAAATCTATGGCACAACTGCGCTTGGAATGCTGTGTACCATTCTCATCACCTCACCTGAAAAAGGATATTGTAGAGCTGGAAAAAGTTTGGTAAATAGCAACCAAAACGATCAAGGAGTTGGAGCCACAAGTAGCAAGACTTCTGCTGCACTCACGACCTGCTTGTAGGCTTCTCACAGTTGGCCACTGTGTGAACAGGATTCTGGACCAAATGTTCCTTTGGCCTGATCCAGAAGATTCTTCTAATGTTCTTATCTTCTTGGACTCTGGGCGACCTGGACTCCCATGAACATACACAAACAATGCACTCCTCCCTCCCCTCCAGTGCTGCATATCCAAATGGCAAATGCTGGTTAATGTTGTAAGAGTTGCAGATATCTTGTGTTAAGTGCAACCAGGTTCATTATGAAATAATTCTATTAAACATTATTTTAATGCTAAAACCAGGAGTCAGCAACTTTTTTCAGCAGTGGACTGGTCCACCGTCCCTCAGACCTTGTGGTCGGCTGGACTATATTTTGAAAAAAATAATGAACAAATTCCTATGCCCCACAAATAACCCAGAGATGCATTTTAAATAAAATGACACGCTCTACTCATGTAAAGACACGCTGATTTCCGGACTGTCCGTGGGCCGGATTTAGAAGGCGATTGGGCCGCATCTGCCCCCCGGGCCTTAGGTTGCCTACCCCTGGCTAAAACTAACTGCTGCCTGAGGAGTCTTGGGCTGCTTCTGAATCCAGTTTTGTCAATGGAGGCACAGGTAGACTCATGGGCTGGAAGGGCCTTTTACCATCTGTGGCTGGTTTGATAGCTATGGACATTCCTGGACCGGAAAAGCCTTGACATGGATTAGTTACTTCAAGACTGGATGATTGCAAAGTGCTCTGTGTGGAGTGTCCCTCTGGCTTGATCCAGAAGCTGCAGTTAGTGCAGAGTGCTGTAGCACAGTTGCTGGCAGGAGTGAGGCCTTTGTCAGCATATAACAGCTGCGCTCAGAGATCTGCACTGGTTGACAATTTGCTACCGGGCCAAGTTCAATATAAAACGAGACCCTCCAAGTGTTGAGAGGACCGTAGAATCTCAGAGTTGGAAGGGACCCCAAGAGTCATGTAGTTCAACTCCCTACAATGAGATGGAAGTTGGAAACTTTCAAAACTCATATGAGATCTTGAGAGTCTACTGTCTGCTAGCAAGTGACAACAAGATCCTTGAAATAATAATTATATATAATCCTTGAAATAAGGTGGGTGGGATAACACCCTTTGTTGAGTGTGGGGTGACACACTGCAGATTTTAGTCCTATACTTTTAGCTGTGATTTTAGTCCTATGCACCAGGACACACCCACCTTTAAGCCATAGTCAAGCTTGTGGTTTAAAGTGATGAGCAAACCAGGCCAGTTTGTTCAACACCCCTCTCTCTTCCTCTCATCATCCCTGTTACGACTACAGTGGTACCTCGCAAGACGAATGCCTCGCTAGACGAATGCCTCGCTAGACGAAAGGCATTCGCTAACGAAAGGGTGACTCGCAAGACGAATTTCCCTATGTGCGTGAATCACAAGACGAAAAATTTTCGCGGTTCCCCCCGTCAAACCGCGCTTCCCCTGTCCGTGCTTCGCAAGACGAAATTTTCGCTAGGCGACAGCACTCGCAGAACGAATTAATTTCGTCTTGCGAGGCACCACTGTAGTTGAAGATGATGAAACTGAAAGCAGGTTATGTTTTTCAGGACTGAAGCTCTCAGATCCATTCGCTGAAAGGAAGGAAGAGCCTCTACCTCAGCTCTGTTATATTTACTGGGATAGCAGTATGACAACCATATTTCATCTTCATGACTTCTCCAGGGGAATAGCCCTTATATGGTTTTTACAGTGATATTCTTCAGCTGAAATGCAATGCAGGACACAGCAAGAGTATTGTCAAGCAACAGAAAGCAAACAACATTTCTTTTTTTGGGAGCAGGGAGTTGCCTGAACAATATTGTTGTGTGCATAAATAATTCTTAAAAATTGAAGCAAGCTGGTCCTTATATGAAAAATATTCTGAAATAATAGAGGACTCGTGGCCAATCATACTTATTATTCCTTTGCAACTATGCTTTAACTATTCCTTTATTTATTATAGGGAGTGATTGATCTCACAGGAGGCAGGTCATTTATTTTTTATTTTACAAATATCAACATCTTGAAAGGTGCTATGGGGAGGCCAGATGTGGCCGGGGCTCACATCTGCTCTGTACTGCAGCCGGCCTGACCAGATGTAGACATGACCCAGACAAAAGTGGTTTGGTGTGATGGCTGGCTACCTTACTCTTCTGTTGTCCTATAGAGCAGGGGACAGCAAACTTTTTCAGTGCACTGTCCCTCATGCCTTGAGGGGTGCCGGACTATATTTTTTTTGGGGGAAAGAATGAATTCTTATGCCCTACAAATAACCCAGAGATGCATTTTAAATAAAAGCACACATTCTACCCATGTAAAAACACCAGGCAGGCCCCACAAATAACCCAGAGATGCATTTTAAATAAAAGGACACATTCTACTCATGTAAAAACACGCTCATTCCTGGACTGTCCAGGCACCAGATTTAGAAGGCGATTGGGCCACATCTGGTCCATGGACCTTAGGTTGCCTACCCCTGCTCTAGAGGATACCAAGGAAAAAGGAGAGAGAGAGAGAGAGAGGAGGCAGAGGCTATAGAAAAGAGACCAGTCCCCAGTAAGGGGACATAAACAGTGAACACTGGCTGGAACTGGGATAACTTCTCACCCTGAGGCTGAAACTAGAAAGACAGCTGATGGTCAAGGCTTTCAGAAAGGACCAGAGAAACACTTTTGAGTTGTAGGGCGTCTTTAAGGACTCGGTTGCCTTGCTTTGCCTAAAGGCAGCAGACGATGATAGGCGATTAAGAGAGGGGCCAGGTGCCTGTGATGAGCTGGTCTTCCTGACTCTATATAATGAGCAGGAGGAAGCTGGGCCCCCTGGATTAAAAGGAGGGGTGACTTTAGTTAGGCAGGGCTTTTACTTTTGGCTTAGCCATTAGTTTGATAGTTGGAAACTTCAAAAGAAAAGTGATGTGGAGGGGAAACAACAGCAAAAACCTTTGTCTAGAAGTTGCTTGCTTTGGGTCTTGCCTTGGGAGCCTAACCGACCTCACAGAGAAGTTGAGGGTTCAAAGGGGGCAGGGGTAAAGAATTCTGCATGTAGCCCTAAGCTCTTTTAAAAAAAATGAGGTGTAAGAGAGTCAATGCAATGACTGCATAGAGGAGGGGAAATAGTCACTTCTATGCGTGAACTATCTTAGGAGGGAAGTATGAAGCTCTGGCCCCATTTTTTGATCTGGCAGACGTTGCCTCCTTATTCAGATCAAAGAAGGAAAGTGTTAGCAGCTTTGGGGAGTCTAGCATGCAGGCGTCATAACTTACCGCGTAGTTTATGAGAAAGGTGATTAAAAGCGGGAGGGAAAGCCAGAAACCATTCAGGTGCACAGCTTGTAAACAATTTAGTGTCCATTAGTCGGAGCAAATCCACATGAAGGAGGTATGGGTGAAACTCCTCAATCCAGAGATGCAGATAATGAGCAGAATCAATATGTAGCTGGCAGTGCTAAAAATGAAATGTTTCTAACATCATTTCTGTATCAAGCTCTTCCTTGGTGGTTTACAGTTACAAAGAAGTATGCATCAATGTAGCTTGATTGCCTTAGGTGCATTATGGGAGCTGATTATCTTCTGATTAGAGTTGCCGCTAAAATTTCTCCGAAGCAGTATTTGAATTGAATTGAGGAATGCATTCTTGGATAAAACGCATGTGGAACTCTAAAGCCTAAATAGTTTTGATTAGTGTTGTGGGAGTAGGGAAGACTGAAACCCCCTCCCCCCCCCAAAAAAAACCCTCAACAACCCAAGAGTGGAAGATAATTTGGAGATGATTCATGATACTTTGCAGAAACTGGAAGTTCAGATATGACCAGTGATGTTTCAAAATGAGGGTGGGTTCAATTATTCATTCCAACTTCATATTATCTCTGATTAAATCGTAAAGCATATCATTCATTTAAAAAAACACAATAACAACCAATAGAAATACTGTATCATAGTTAAAAAATTGAGTATCTTCAGCTCCTTGCTAAGATATACTGTTGGGAGACATACGAGAACGGTACTTCAGCACTGTCCTAATATTAAGGTTTAAAAAAATAATAAAAAATACAAGTAGTCTCCAGGATATGTGAAACCATGAATTCGACTGCCAAATGAAGCCTGCTCATGCGAAGAGTGGATTTATGTTGTATTCCTAAACTGTAAAAGCATTTATTGCAACATGAGTATTGATCTAGAGAAATCGATGCTGCTTTCCACCAACTTTGTTACTGTCCTTTCTCCTTTTCTTCAAAAAAGACAAGGTCCCCCCAGCTTTTAAAATATGGAAGCTTTCTGAAAGCTGGAAAATCTCAGGGGTTTCTGAAAACTTTGTGGGCTTGTTTTCTATAGTGAGGTGTGGTGCTGGCTGTAAAACAAATTGTAAATTGGCTTTTAGTGACTGACTTTCAGTGTGTCCTCGCTACTTACAAGTAAAGCTGCCATTTTTAATTAACTTCAAGTTTAATAATGGTACTTTAATAGTAATTTATAAAACAATTTACAAATGCATTTCAGAGTAATAAAAAGTAAGAAAACAAACTCATTTCAGTACAGTATTCTAAAACCAAATATTTTGGTTCTTTCAACAACATTTCTCAGTGCTACAAATTTAGAAATCTGATACATGTATTTTTTGGTAGTTAAAATGAAATTTCAAAGACATCCACAGCTAAAACATGATGGTAAACTTTTTTGGGGTAAACTTTTTTTGGGCAAATTTTCAGTGACATATAAGCTTCTCTGCTAAATATCTGGAATAAATTAACAGTTTTATTGTTGCTAGCTAATCCGGGAATTTCCCAAGTCACGGCTTGGGGAATTCAAACTTTAATGCATTATTTCAAATTCTGAACGTGAAATTCGAGTGCAAATTGTGCAATCAATTTGATTATCAATATCATGAAATGTCTAACAAAGAACAGCGCTGGAAGGCACATAGCTGCATTAACAACATTGATAATGAGAAGAGGTTAACACTGAAGTAATCAAGAAAATATCATTACAATTTCAGAGTGTACATTTCAAGAAGGCTTATAAAGAGCATATAGCACAAAAATAATTATTATTTTGTTGAATAATGCTTTTAAGCAACCGACAACAGGCAAGCTTCCAGAAAAGGTCCTGTTTTGAAGAAGTTCCAGGGGTGTCGGCACCTCAAAGGTGTTTCAAGGCTATTTTAGGTTCTAATTGAAATTTTCACAGCTGGGAGGACTTAAGAAGTTACTCTATTCCAAGAGGGTAATACTACTCAAAGATCCAAAATTATTTTTGTATTTGTTACATAGAATGGTGCCCTTGTATGTGATTTTATAAATGCTCAGCAATTAGTGGTGAAGGAAAGATTGCCACCATCAGAATTTGCACTATAGTATTCTAAGGAGGCACTTAGGAAACATTTCCCCCTGTTTTTGGTGACGAAGCCTTCATTTGCATACATAATTTTCTTGGAGAAAAAGGCTTGATAGTGGATTATGATCCAGTCAATGTCTAAAACCACAGGTAACATTAATTTTTGTTAATGAGAGACCTTATTTGGCTGATAGGTTAACAACCTTCTTCGGGTCCCCCCCCCTCCACAAGAGTTCCAGAGGGTGGCAACATGAGAACGGCCCTTTTCTGTGGTGGCTCCCCAGTTGTGGAATGCTCTCCCCAGGAATGCTCGCCTGGCACCATTTTATATATATTTAGGTGCCAGGCCAAAACTTTCCTCCGTGCCAGGCCAAAACTTTCCTCCGTAGCCTAATAGAATAATATTTAAAACACAAGGTTATGTATTTTGATTTAGTCAAAATTATTAGCTTAGAAATCCTGTTAACGAAAAAACCAGAGGCTTACCTACTGGGCCCTTTTAGGAAAAGAAATACTGAAATTGAAGAAAAGAATTTTCTTATATGTGACCACCACAGCTAGGGTAGTAAAAGCATCTAAATGGAAAGCTAAAGAACTACCTACCAAGGAGGAATGGATTCTCAAATCAAATGAATATTTAAAATTGGTTTAATTAACAGCCTCCATACGACAGCAATCAAATCAAAAACTAAAAAAAGAATGGCAATGCTTTGATGATTATATGACAAAATATTGCTCTTAAAAAGACATGCTAATATGCTTAGACTAAGAATGTAAATGCATCAAAACAAATTATGTATGTATATAGAGAAAATAAAAACCACCGGAATGCAATGATAAGGGTAAAATTGATTCCAGAGAAGACGAGTGGCGGTGGAGGGAAGTTAACCGGTGGTGGGTTTATTTTATTTTGTCTCCCCCTTTTCTTTTCTGGATATTGTATAATTTAATGTATGATTTAATGTTTCTTTTCTGTTACGTATTCTTTTTTTATTAAATTGTATGACAGAAAATCTAAATAAAAAATATAAAGTTTTTTTTCTTTAATAACTAAATATCTTGCTTCATTATATAAGGGACAGCGCAAGATATAATGCATAAGGTCCTCTACTTCAGGACATCCCCTCATGCAAAAACATTCATTTATTGGTATGCCTCTGTGTCTCCCATCTCTATAAGCAGAGTTTATTGTATTTAATCGTAACTGTAAAAGCTTTCCGAAGTTGTACAAAAGTCAGTTCATTGAAATAAGGGGTTTGTTCATGGGCCCCTCTAAGTTTAAAATATAATGGGGCGCATGTGGATGTGTACATAGAGTTTAGGTTGTTTTTAATTGCCACTGCCCTTATGGTTCGTTTAAAAATAATATTCTCGGAATATAAGGGAAATTCTTTGATCTCTGTCACTGAGAGGTCATATTTGCCCATCAGTTGGGCAGCGTGATGCACCCAGTTTTTAAGGGGTAATCCATTTGAGAGCTCAATCAGGCATTTTTTTGGGGGGGGTAGCCTAGTGTTGTCCATCTGTTGAATTTTAAACCAGTGACAGGGGATTCTTTTATCTATTTGGCTCTCTATGCTCAGCATGCGAGTTTCCAACCTGACCATGGCAGAATGTGCATCTTTGGGTAAACCTAAAAGGACTCTTAAAAAAAATAATTCTCTGGGGGTTCCAAACCTCTGCACCATATAATATCTGGGCCATTGATTTTGCTTTGTACACAGATAAGAGCTAACCAGATTTACACCTTTGCAAGCAGCGGATTTCAAAATAGCATTTGCTGATTTAAAGGCTTGCAATTTAATACTGGATAGCTGTATATTCCAAGATGCTGTTTCTGAACAAACCAGTCCCAGATATTTTAACGTATTTACTTGGTTTATGATGTGTTCATCCAGGTGCCAAACATGCTTTTTAGGGCGCTTCCCAAATACAATGACCTGTGTCTTATCGTAGTTTATAGATAAAGCATTCCTCAGGCAATATGAACTTAATTTCACAAGCAGCCATCTCAGGCCCACCTGGGTTCTAGATACAAGTACTTAGGTCATCAGCATACATTAAAACAGAGTTTTTGGTCGAGAATTGTGACGGGAGCAAACTGTAGGCCCTCCAGTTCTTTAACCATGTCATTAATATAAAAATTAAACAAGAAAGGTGGCAAAATGCATCCCTATTTGACTCCAGCAATGGTCCTAATTCTAGTAGTAAGATGGCTGGCCAGATCCACCTTTATTTGTATGGATGTATTGGTATATAATGTTTTGATGAGAAATACACGGTGGTCTATATTTATCTTTTCCAGTTTCTGCCACAATGCGTGTGTAGGAACCGTATCGAAAGCTGACTTTATATCTAAATATAAATAAGTTTATAATGAGAGGTTTGTTGTCAAATGTCAGCTTTAAAAATCTGAAACTCATTGAAAAGGGGGTAAAAAGTAATCTAAAAACATGAAGATAGTTAATCTCAATGTTAATTAAAGGGTTGTGGGTTTGAGCCTCACCTTGGACAAAAGATTCCTGCACTGCTGGGGGTTGGACTAGAACTCTACAATTCTACAATTATATGATTATATGTGGTGGGGTTCAACTCACATTTCTGAAAAATCTTAAGGGAGCAGTTTCTACTGTTTCCAGACAGATAATCTAATCAGCCAGTCACATGTCCTGGGGAAACAAACAACCTCCCTCTGCAGCACATTCAACAAAGGAGGGTGGGGCTGAAAGGGAGCCAGGACTCTTACCTCTCTCCCAATCTCTTGCTGATCAGCTGCTGAGCGGGGTCCTTTCAACACCCCCTTTTCTCTTTGTAAAATAAAAGGCACAATCTGCTTTTGGCCCCTGGGCAATTTAGCTCCAGGGACCACCATTCCCTCCACAGGTATTTCCCCTTACTTTTTAGAAGGAAAAAAGTGCGTCTTATGGAGCGAAAAATACGGTATGTTTCTGTTCTTGATAAAACATATGAAAGCACTTAAATAATATGCATTTACACCTGCAATAATGGCCTTTAAAATAACTGTATGGCCCAAGTTATTTTTAAGACACCAAATTAGTTTTGCTGATGCGTGCTTATCACTAATGTCCACCCCCATACAAAATGGGTTATTTTATTTATTAGAAGTGTGAACAATTCTTCACAGCCAACAGAAGCAGCACCAGATTTCTCTCAAGTTTAATGGGGCGGGAAATATCCAAATGCAAGAGGCACAGTCTAGTTTAGGAAGCGAAAGTGATGGTACAAAATCCAGCCACCATAATTTCTGAAGAAGATAAATGTTTAGCCTTAAAGGTCAATGTTGCACGTACCTCCTGCAATTACATTAAGCATTTCGTTACTTTGATTTCAGCAAAGCATTTGACTCTTCCATGATAACGTTTTTGGCAAGATAGTAAAATGTTGGGTACACCCAAATGAAAGTAGCAGGGTTTACTTCTGAGTAAACGTTCATCGGATCAGATTGCATGGTGCTTAACTGTGGCCAGAGAGTGCTCTAGTTACCTGATGAATAAGTAACAAGGTGGTTATATCTTGCAGCTCTTGGCTTGCAATGAGTTCAGTGTTATTAACTATATATATATCTGCAAAATCCTTAGGAAATTTATTTGAAAATAAATAATATATGGCACTTTGATGGCCCACTTTTACCTACATCAGAAGTTATTCACAGACTGAAGTTTTTTCCCCCACCTGTAACTTTCTAACACTTGCAATATATATTTTAAAATATTTAGCCTGCGGAAATTATCAGGTTTTTTCCAGCTTGATGATCACCCTTTTGGAATTTCCTACTCTGCTGCCTACCAGAAGGATTTATGCCTGGTGACAGAGGCAATTACCGAGGCATGGCAAAGCACCTTTACTTAAATCCAGTACTTTTTTCATGTAAATAAAAGAAATATTAAGAGTCAGTGGATGGAACACCGGATGAATTGGGTTGGATAATAAAGGATGGCATTTCTGACTCAGCAGTTTGAGCTGCTGCAAATGTTTCCACTGAACAAGGGGTGGTGCAATGGATGTCCTTGGGCTATACACTAAGATGATGCCAAACATTTGTTGGGCATCCTGATTTTTGGCCACCCACATTAGGTTCAAAGTGATGCCCCTGTAACTTGCATGTCTCTGAAACATAATTGATTAACCTACAAATTAAGATCACCTTTATCTAAGACTTGGTGAAGCTGCAATATAATAAAAATTCTCTCTCTCACACACACAAACACACACACAAATTTTCTGGGCTTCTTGCCCAAGCAGGACCTATATCTCAGGGGAGATTGTACCCTCCAAATGTCTCAATTTTCCAGGACAGTTCTGGAATTACAGAAGCCATCCCAGTTTCTGTTTTGATCCGGGGATGTCCTGGTTTTCCTCCCCCCCCCCCATTTCAATGAGAACAATTAAAAGGTGTGTGTATCATAGGAGCCAACTCCTACGGCCCTTCGGGCCCCCAATGAAATATTTGAGAGGGTCAGCCCCTCCCAAAGTTAATCGATATTGCCATTCAAATGGTGGGTGGGTGCTGCCTCAAGTGATCGATTACATGGGGTAGGGCAAACCTGCCCCCCATATTTTACTCAAGATGGCACTGTGAGGAGTGAGTGAGCTGAAAGGGTTACACTCAGCTCCAAGCTGCGTCAGGCCCACAGGATGTGTATAGGTGCAAAAAATGGAGTTCCATTACACGTTATACTGAAAATAAAATACCTGCACCTAATTAAGGAAATGGTGAAGCTGGCATATGAAGCCATTCTTATAATTTTGGAGGAAAAGGTCACCAATCCACTTTAAATCCTAAGCATCACCCCCCCCCCCGAATACGAGATGTTTACATACATTATATTATCTCCTTCCAATTTTTAAATTTCCCATACAATTTTTTCCTTTCCCTCCCTTCCCAACCCCCCAACCCATATCCGTTGGAAGGGTTCAAACAATTATCCTCAGCCACGGCCATAACGTCTTTAGTTTCCACCAAATGTCTTTTGTTCCAGTAGTTTTTATCCATTGAAGATAGGGATTCCATCTGTTCCTTATCGTAGTGGGCTTGGCCCTCCATGTTTCCTGTGACAAGACTGCAACAATGTCTGACTGGATAAATTCAAACAAATAACTAGTCCATACCTCTACTGTCCATTTTTCTCTATCTTTCCAATCTAAAGCTATTGTTGCCTTTCCCACCAATATCATAGCTTTGAAGGTGAGCTGGTCACCTTTCTCTATAGCCGTATTTCCATTGTCATGAAATCAAAGTCTATTGATAGCTTCACTTTAAAATTTTTATAACCTTTAGGATTTTATTCCAGAACTCCCTTACCTCTCTGCATTCCCAATACAAATGGGAGAACCATCCCCTGGCTTGTTTACAGTGCCAGCAGTTAGGGTCCAATCCTGCTACAATATTAGCTAGCTGGGCTGGAGTTCTATACCATTTTAGAAAGAATTTTAATTCCAGCTCTCTAAATTTGCTTACTTTAATTTCATCTATTCCTTTCATTATCATTTCGACCAGTGGCGTAGGAAGGGTGGGGCGCAGGGGGTGCTCAGCCCCCAGTTCCAGGGAAGGGGGGGTGACACTCCTTGGCCCCTCCCCCGCCTCCTGGCACTCCGTCTGTGCTTATCCTGGCACACAGTCCAGGATAAATCCAAGTAGCCAAGTCTGAAGTCCAGCAGTCAGGATACAGTGAAGAGTCAAATCCAAAGCACAGTCCTACTACAGCTCCATCAACACAGGCAGTTGAGCAGACACAGAACCTCAGCTCTGCTTCCCTTTTGTAGTTTGCTTGCTGTGGGCTGATGGCAGAGGAAAGATGTCATGAAGAACAGCTGGAAGCCATTTTTACATAATAATAATACCTTTATTGTCAATGTACAACCTGTGTACAATGAAATTAACCGAGCTCCCCCCCCCACAAACACTCAATCTCATTTCACTCTGTGTGCTTGTCGCACAACACAACAACCCCGAAAGCCAGTTGCACTTTATTATTTTCCGTTCAGCAGCCTAACAGCCCACGGATAGAAACTGTTTTTTAGCCTGTTGGTACGACTGATTATATTTCTATATCTCCTGCCCGAGGGTAGAAGGTTAAAGAGGTGCTGGCCAGGGTGTGAATCGTCCCTGAGAATTTTTCTCGCTCTCCTAAGGCAACGATCCCTTGCAATGTCATCTAGTGGGCTCAGGGGACAGCCTATGATATCATGTGCTGTGTTTACCACCCTCTGTAAAGACTTTCTGTCCGTGGCTGTCAAGCCAACATACCACACTGTGATACAATATGAGAGGACACTTTCTATTGTGGACCGGTAGAAGGAGATCTTCAATTGTTGTTAAACATTGTTCTTTCGAAAGACCCTGAGAAAATGGAGTCTCTGTTGGGCCTTCCTAACTACCTGACTTACATTGTTATATCAGTAATTAGGGTTTAAATCAGTAGAGAATTGGAATCTGCCAGAGGGGCTGCCCACCTGCCAATCACCTGATGTCATATGATGTAGGTGATTTATTTCACACAATGCCTTCGTAACCCTGTCTTGAACTCCCTCATTTGCAAAGCTTTGGCCAGTACCCTAGCAGTGTGCTTTAAGAAACCGAGAGGGACAAGAGTTAGGGGGATCATGTGTTTGGCTGCATTGTTGCAAACACCTTGTCCATTTCATCAACCCAAGTCAACTGAAATTGGCACCATGATGTTGTGCTGGATAGGTCACTGGAGAGACTACAGCAATTGTGGTGTAAAGCTTGCTATGGAGGCAAGTAACTTTATTCTCAAGTGCCTTGCATATACTTTCCAGTTGGCTTCTGAAGGATCTAAAATTCAGCTGTTTGTAGGCTTCTCATAGGCATCTGGTTGGCCACCATGGTTCTCATAGGCATCTGGTTGACCACTCTTCACCGTGACAGCAGGATGCTTGATCAGATGGGCCACTGACTTCATCCAGCAGACTTTATGAATGTTCTTATTGCCTGGAGTTGATGTTTAACAGGCCCTGGACAATACAGATAAGCTTCCCTGAAGTGGAGTATGTGTTAGAGGCACTTTGATACTACTGCCCATGGTATCCTCCTGGACCATCCAGGAGGGTTGGGAGTTGGAGGAAGTGTTAGGCAGTGGTTCTGCTCCTTCCTCCTGGGCTATGTCCAGCCCATCATTCACATCTCCTATGTCCCTGTAAGAGCAATGGGTTTGATCAAGGGGGTAAGTGGCTGCATTTCAAACATTTCCCCTTTCCCTGACAGTGAGATGCAAATAACCACCATGATCCCAATCTCCATGTTTCTCTGAGGGCAACCCACTTGTTCTTATGAAGGGAAATAGCCATGGAGAGAGATTTCTTATGGTAAGCATGTGTCTTTAGACAGCAGACGGGAACTCATATCAATGAATGTCCCCACATATACCTTCCAAAAAAACCACACCCCAACTTGTTAAAATACATGTGTTCTTTGTAGAGGGAATTTTTTTGTATGGTGTAAAATTCATACAAAACAACCCTTCAGATGTCAAGGATATAAAGAATTACACAATTTTCAGATGACATCTGGAGGCAGCCCTGTGTCAGGAGGCTTTTAATGCTTGGTGTTTTATTGTGTTTTTAGATATGCTGTAAGCTAACCAAGGGGATGCAGGTGGCACTGTGGTCTAAACCACTGAGCCTCTTGGGCTTGCCGATCAGAAGGTCGGCGGCTTGAATCCCCGTGACAGGGTGAGCTCCTGTTGCTCGGTCCCAGCTCCTGCCAACATAGCAGTTTGAAAGCATGCCATAAAGTATATAAATAGGTACCACTCCATTATGGCGTTTCCGTGCACTGCTCTGGTTTCCCCAGAAGCGGCTTAGTCATGCTGGCCACATGACCCAGTTAAAACTGTCTGCGGACAAACGACGGCTCCCTCGACCAGTAAAGCAAGATGAGCGCCACAACCCCAGAGTCGTCTGCAACTGTCAGGGGTCCTTTAAAGGTATGAATGATAAAATTATTATTATTAGTCATGTGGTCCACCACTTGTAGCCACCTTAGTGAGGACAAGGGACTGTATGCTATTAAGTTCTACTTTGAGCAGTCACTGTAATTGGAATGACTGGATACCACCCACAAACTCCTTCACACAAAGAGAACATGTCTCTTCCCACCTCTCCTGAGTGTGTGGCACTCTACAACTTGCTGATGTGGGGAGGATCAGCCAGCAGTACCGCAGCTATTCAGGATATTCAGTCTAAAACCCTTACCCACACATACCTTATTTATTTTCAATTCATTTTTTAATTCCTATTATATACTTTCCTTCAAAAGAACACAGCGTGCTTTACAACGCAGAACATAATAAACAATGTATGTCACTATATAACAGCCTTACAATACAAAAAAATCCTGGAAGTTATACAAATACAATTCATAATAATAAGCAATGCATAGTCATAATACATAGTGAGCATAATGAATGTGAATACACACTGAATAGCAAAGTCAAATTATACACAATGTCATCCCAGCAATAAACTCAACTCCTATAAAATAAAGTCTGATAGCACAAGTTATTACCTACTTATCTTGGGTGCAAATGTAAAACATAATGCATATCTAACAGCAACAGCCATCTGAGAAACGGGGGGGGGGGGGGACAAGCAGCAGCATATCTAAAGTGTACAGAAACTGTCTATAAGTGCTTATATTTCTCTCCGTAGAAAACTAGCTGAGTCTCAGAAGCTAGCCTTTGTTATTAAGGACAGGGAGAGGGAGAAAGATGTTTGAAGTTCAACTCCCTTTTCTTTCCACTGTTTTTGCCATGGAGAGCCACTGTAGATCTTAAATTTGCTGGGGCAATCTGAGAACCCTGAATCAGCTGATCAGCTGCAAGAGTGATGGGAGAAGCATGCCATTTGAAGTAAAGAAGCGTTGCATGGAAGGGTACTCTCATGTAGAGGGGTTCACAGCAGAAAGTAATTAATGGAGGAAGAAGGGCAAAATACCATATATACTTGAGTATAAGCCTAGTTTTTCAGCACATTTTTTGTGCTGAAAAAGCTGCCCTCGGCTTATACTCGAGTGAGGCGGGTAGTGGGGGTGGCGAGAAAGAAGCCCTTTCTCTCCGCTCGTGCCGCCACCCACTCTCCCCAGTCAACCATTCCTTAAGAAGTGTACAAGAACGGCAGTTCTTTACTCTCCCCAGGCAGCTTGTTCCATTCCTGAACTGCTCGCATAAATGCAAACTTGGCAAAGGAAGAAGAGGAAGGAGCAGCCCAAAGGGTTGCTTTCGGGCTGCTCGTTCCTCCTCCTCCTCCACAGCGGCAAAGGTGAACCGGCTTATACTCGAGTCAATAAGCTTTCCCAGGTTTTTGTAGGAAAATTAGGTGCCTCGGTTTATATTCGGGTCGGCTTATACTCGGGTATATACGGTATTCATTGCCTGATTTCTTCTTGTACCCTGCAAAATCCAACTTCTCCTCATCAGTTAGCAGACGTTAGGAAGTGAATGGGATTCTCGAAGTCCTTGGCTAACAAACGTTTGTTTCCACTCTGAGATTCCTACACGGTGCTTGGTACATGGACTTGGGTCATAGGTTCTATTTGTATTCGGTCTCCATGAAACTCCTTGAAGTGTATGTTGCATCTTGTACTTTAGCTGAGGCTTGGCAAGTGAGAAGCAGAGCCAGAATAACTGGGAGCCAAAGCTCGATACTTGTTATCAAGGCTTTTTAAGAAGTGTCTGGGTAATTTTCCATTTGCACACAACACCAGCTGCAAAAAGAAAACATGCTCTTCCCTGCAGCTGATCTTAAAGACAAATTGTCTTGCCAAATTCTAAGGCATTGTTGTGGAGATAAATTGCCTCTAAATACATTCTTCTTTTGGATGGACTAAACAATTGCCATGGTTAGCAGGGTGATGATAATTGCAACAAACAGTTGGGAATAGAAATTTTATTACACACGTCAAGCTTGTATGCCACTGAATGCTGCCTGCACATTACAGCAACTTCGGAATCTTAAACATTAAACAGCATCATGCACCACAGCTTTCCTTCTCAAGCCTGTTTAATGTAGTCCTGCTAGGTCCATTTTCTTCAGTTTCTGATGGTGAGATGGTGGAAATGGTCCCAGAGATTGCAGGGAACACATACAGGTGAGAATGCAGTGTAGTGTGTTGTGGTCAGCTTCTGAAAGATTAAAATTCTGGTGCCTTGAGGAGCCATGGAGGTGGAGCCTGATGGGGTCAGGGGTGCTTCATAGGTGGAATCCTGTGGTAAAGTGGCAGTCCCCAGAAATAAAACTTCATCTAAGGTGTAAAGCCCTTGCCTGCCATAGCAAGTCCCTTTTCATCAAGTTAAAGGTAAAGGATCCCTAACAGTTAAGTCCAGTTGCAGACGACTCTGGGGTTGCAGCGTTCATCTCGCTTTACAGGCCGAGGGAGCCGGCGTTTGTCCGCAGACAGTTTTTTCCGGTTCGTGTGGCCAGCATGACTGAGCTGCTTCTGGTGCAACAGAACACCGGAACCAGAGCAGCACACGGAAATGCCATTTAACTTCCTGCCTCAGCGGTACCTATTTATCTACTTTTTGGCATGCTTTCGAACTGCTAGGTTGGCAGGAGCTGGAACCAAGTAACAGGAGCTCACCCTGTCACGGGGATTCAAACTGCCGACCTTCTGATCAGCAAGCCCAAGAGGCTCAGTGGTTTAGACCACAGCGCCACCCGCGTCCCTTTTCAAGATATATGCCCATAATTGACACCATAAAATGCAAAAATGAGTAAGTGTCCAAGATGCTGATAAAATGATGGTTTTATTTTCGTAACAGCCCAGCACATTTGATTCAACTATAATTTAAGGCCTTCTTCAGGAGCTATAAAAAAGACAATTCATCACATGAAAATTCAACATCAATATTCAACATAAAAAAACAAAGTAAATTGATTATATATAAATAGCATAAAAGTTGATATGTATACTTACTTAAATTGATAAACATCCTGCTGAGATCTCTAAGAAATGTGTCACCCAGATACATAACTGGCAATTGTCTGAAGGCAATGAATTATACATTTTGTGAAGAATCATACACAGGTGTTGTTATATGTGATGCAAAATTGAGAACTTTCTGAATTACAAACATAACAGCCATGACCCAATGCACACATGAAGGGAGCATCCAAGACCTGTCCACAGATTAGGGTTAGGGTTAAGGTCACAGATGGAGAAATACCATGAATGAAAATAGCTTTGGAAAGGAGGGTTGCATTCTCAGAAATCCAGACCCAAATAAAAATATCCTCCCTCCCAATACTCCCGACAACTCTTTGTCTATCTATGTACATGGCACTTTATTAAAACAAACAAACAGGTACAACGAGACCCCACCTTGCAATTTAGGATGCAAGGAAACAACTGGGGGGGGGAGGTGTTAGGAGGTATTGGTAGGAAGGGGAAGAATATGTGAATATTTCCATTATATGTGCTTTGGCTAAGTTATAATAAGGTATAGGGATCAGGGAAGTGTAAAGGTAAAGATAAAGGGACCCCTGACAATTAAGTCCAGTTGCGAACAACTCCGGGGTTGCAACTCTCATCTTGCTACACAGGCCGAGGGAGCCGGCGTTTGTCCACTTCGGCAGACAGATTTTTCTGGGTCATGTGGCCAGCATGACTAAGCCGCTTCTGGCGAAACCAGAGCAGCGCACAGAAACACTGTTTACCTTCCCACCAGAGCAGCACCTATTTATCTACTTGCACTGGTGTGCTTTCGAACTGCTAGGTTGGCAGGAGCTGGGACCGAAGAACAGGAGCTCGCCCCATCGCAGGGATTCGAACCGCCGACCTTTCGATCGGCAAGCCCAAGCGGCACAGTGGTTTAACCCACAGCGCCACCCGTGTCCCCACCAGGGAAGTGAGGATGTAGCAAATAGAGGGGGCAGGAGAGGTGATGGGGTAAAGAGAGCCAATGAATAGGAATGAGATTTTCAGCTGCATCTTAAAAACACCTTGTCACTGGCTGAAAGGGTACACGATATGGCAAAATGTGTTTGAAAACACTTCTGTCATGCAGGTGCACTTGCTGGGAATGGCACCAGCGGCTTGGCTCTCAAGTGGCATGTCCAGGTTTGTTGCTTTGTAGAGTCCTTAGTCACTCTCTCTTATCTGTCCCCACACAATGTTTCCGGACACTGAGAAATACTTTTGTTCTCCTCTATCTGATCTGCGTGCCTGCATCTGGCAAAGATTGTGACATTTACATACTTGGCCTAGCTCCAAGAATTCATGCTGCAGAACATTTCCCCCCTAGCAGGAACATTTGATTTGTCATGTATCAAATCAGTCGTGTTCTACGTACTACCCGTGGAGATTGTTGGTACCTCTTGATTCATTTCCAGCAGTATTCGAGACTTGAGTTAACAGCTGCTTTTTCTGGAATAGAATGTAATTTGCTAAGTAAGACAAATGTCTGAAACTAGTAAAGCACTGTCAATGCAAGTCATGATTCTATGTCTTGCGGTGCTCTTGTTTGTACCCCCCCAAAACAAAAATGAGATATTGTTGCATGCCACCCCAGTCTCTGAGCAGTGAGATTTCAGGGCTTCTAGGCACTTACCCAGGGTTCGTGTTTCCTTTGCAATGTGGCACAATGGAGACTGTGGTGTCTTTATGATATATGGTTTGTTTACACATATATACAACCTGAGCCTACAATGGAGGGCTTCACAGCATCAACACCCCAAGGGAGCCTTGCTTCCTTCATAGCCACAGCCTTGGATCAAAACAGAAATAAAACATTGCTCTGTCTCTCTCAGTTCCAAGATTGCTGCTTTTGGCTTCAAGGTCACACCATTTTGTCCTCTGCTCTCAACTCTGGCTTCGTCTACCTAACTATCTGTGAGTTCAGGGAGGGGCCCCACCCAGATTCACTTCTTTTGTTCCCCTTAATGGCCTATTACCCAGGTGATCACCTCACCAGGAAGCTAGTCTAGTTTATATTTTAACACTTGCTGGATCAAGGGTATAGAAAGGTCTTCGGCATAGAGCCTACTCCCCCTCACCGCAAACTCATCACAATATGAATTAGGGAGCAGCTTTGCAAGCAATGTATTTTTTCCTAAGAGAGTGCATATTCTATTCAGTCACAATTTCTATTTTCCCAAGCAGAACAACACTTACTCATTTAAAGCATTGATAATCTGCTCAGCTGGACCCCAGGGCAGAAAATGCATGCACATTAAAACTAAAATTAACAATTTAAACAAAAAAATAATAATACTACTGCAACAATGGTATAATTTACTGTAAAATCACAGAATAATGAAACCACAAGGCAGCAGCAAAAACCTTTAAAAAAAAGGGGGGGAGTCCTATTTTTTTTACCAAAAATCTTGGCAGTTGAATGAAATTTGCTGGCTTAGTCACCCTTTCTGCGGGAAGGGATCCTGCGAGATTTGAGACAGGTAGATACAGGGTTGCTGCTGTTTTGAGTGGTGGCAGGAAAAATGTCTCCTATGAAAACAGATGTCAGAGGTTAGTGTGCATCTTCAGGATGCTTTGTGCTCTTTCAATCTACCTGGTTTCCTCTGCTGTGCCCACTCCCTGCTCTCAGGGTTCCAGGCGTGCGGCATGGTGGAGGTGGGTGAGGGCAGCGCTGCCAGTGGGGTTGGAGGGCGGCTCCTTCGGCAGGGAGGAGGCTCCAGGCGTGGCGCAGCATGGCGGAAGCAGACGAGGGCGACAAGCTGATGCCAGGAGGCACCGTGTCCAGCCTCCACCTCTTCCCTGGCGCCCTCCAGAACCTGGCGCTGTGGTGCCCCATGCCACTAGCCTCTATGGCTAAGACGCCCCTGTCTGTAATATATCTTTTTCCAACTTCAATACCTCCATTGCAAACCTGTTTTTTCGTTCTAATTTGAAAACATCATTTAGTTGACGATACTGTAGCCAAGCTGTAAGATGATGTTTGATTTCTTCAAATTTTCTCAATTTAGGTTGGTTTGGTTTTGGTCTTTCTCTAAGATTTCTTTATGGGTCGCCCAGTTCCTCCCCCCCATCTGATTTGTCAACGCTTTTGCTCGGAAATACAAAAGCCAAAACATAGTTTACAAACAATTTCTCCCTTGAAAAACATCTCAGTATCACAAAACCCCCACAACCAAACAAAAATGTGAGTTAAGGCTCTGTTGGGGGAGGGGAGAGAGAAAGACGGAAATTCTACATTAAAAAAAGATCCAGTGTTTTCAGACAAACAGGATCGCTTGAGAAATGCCACTAAGATAACGAACGAGTCAGCAAAATTCTATTTTATTATCATTTTTAAATTAACATCTATGAAGATTTTACAAAAAATGGATAAACTTCTGGCAACTGCTGCTTTTTTAAAAATCTGCTAATAGAAAGCTGGGTGGGGAAAAACGTTTTCTTTGTACAAACTCTGTTAAAACTGGAACTGAACCTTTGACAACAAACTGTTAAAAAAGGAGTTCAGATGCCCCAGCTCAGCTGGCTATTTTACAGACAACGCGCCCCTTCGCCACCCTGCTAGTTCTTAAAATGCGCCAATCTCCGTTCCCCATGGTCTGTAAGGTTTGCCAAGGCCGGCCGACTGTGCCGGTGTAGACGGGCTGAGAGCATTGGGGGACAACAGATGGAACGAACCAAAAGAAAAGGGGAATGCAGACGGGGAAGCCATGGAAGACAGCAAGGGAGGAGAGAGTTTAGAAGCTGAAGTGACCACGGGAATCACTGGTCCAATGCTGCCATTAGGGGGTGCTCTCAGTGAAGATGATTCAGCATGGGGAGCCCCACTTCTGCTGTGGTGATGATGACCTTCTGTGGAAGTTGCGGTGCTGCTCGTAGTAGTATGCCCGTTCTGAGGCAGAAGTAATGGGTGGGAGATGTGAGGATGATGTCCAAAGGCACTGCCCCAAGGGATGTGTCCAAGCCCTGTATGGGAACTGCTTGCGGCTTCCCTTTGAGAGGCGTAATTATTCAGGTGAGACACAAGGCGGACACGGAGAGGATCAGAAGTGTCCAGACCTTCGATGATGCTCAGGTAGCGGGCAACTTCGGCCAAACACTCTCGGAAGCCCGGACTTCGATAGTCCATAGCAAGAGCGTGAGCATCAAAGTAGCCTTTCCCCCCTGCTGTGTGCAACATTTTCAGGTGATCCACAGTCATCTGCAGGATTTCAGCTTTCTCCAGTTTAGCTGATCCCTGCACTAGGCACCAGCCTCCTCAGCTCTGACAAGCTATTGTTGATCCGATCCCTGCGGCGTTTTTCAATAATCCCCCTGCGTCTTTTCCGAGCCAGAATTTGGGAAGTGGTGGTTGGAGACATGGAACCTGGAGCGGAGCTCAAGTTTCCATTCTCGTCTCCGCTCTCCTTCTCCACCTCGATGGGCTCATCCAGCTCCTCGCTGTCGGAGGAGCTGTAGTCCGGGTGCGAGCGCTTCATGCTGCTGCCGGATCCCTCTAAACAACCGTCCGGAATGGGGAGGGGAGGTCCTGCTCCTGCTGCCCGCCTGGTGCGAATGAGCGGCGATTCCCCGGTGCCAGCTCAGCGCGCCCTCTGCTTCCACCGCCGACGCCACTCCCGCTACCGATGCATAATTAACCTCCTAAACTTTAATACCCTACCTGGTTAGCCCCCTAAAAACTCTGATGCCCCACAACTAAATACAGAGACTGCCTTACACTGTGTTTAGAACCAAAATCGCTTTCGGATAGAAACTGTTTCTCAGGCAGCTAGTCCTGGTCTTTATAACCCTGTACCTTCTTCCAGAAGGCAGAAGCTGAAAGAGATCATTTCCGGGGTACGCACTATCCTGCACTATCTCTGCAGCTTTCTTATACCACCTGGAGGCATAGATTTGATCCAAGGTGGGAAGAGTGCACCCAATTATTCTCTCCGCAGTCTTTACAACCCTGGACAGCATTGTTCTTTCCCTGACTGTGCAACTCCCAAACTACACACAGAGACCATAAGTTAATACACTCTCAACAGTACAATGGTAAAATGCCATCGACAGGTCCTTTGAGAGATTATTTTTCCAGATTCTCAGAAAATATAACCTCTGCTGTGCTCTCTTCATCAGGTCTTTGCTGTTTTCTCCCCAGGTTACGTCATCTCTCAACTCCATTCCCAGAAATCGAAACACCGAGACCTGTTCCACACACTTCCTCTCAATAATAAGTGGCTGAATATTCAATTTGCATTTCCTAAAGTCCACAATAATCTATCTTTAATATCAATTAGTAATTTGTGTTTAATTCAGGGTTTCTTCCCTTGCCAAATGAATTTTGATAGCTCCCTCTGCCAGTCCCTGAAACACCCAGTCCCACCCACAATTGGAATCATCTGGAACAAAAACAACATCTTTGGAAGGACAATCATTTTGATTGTTGAAATTCTTCCCCAAAACGAGAGGTTTAGCCTGTTCCATATTAACAAATATTTGTTGATTAAAAGTTGTGTAGTTCTTTATCACCTTGACATCTGAAGGGAGGGCGTTCCACAGGGAAGGCACCACTGCCGGGAAGGCCCTCTGCCTGGTTCCCTGTAACTTCGCTTCTCGCAGTGAGGGAGAGGTCTCTGAGCATGCATCAGGTTTCAGTTTAGCAGCATAGCAGGTAATAGTAACTGCATTGTAAAGAAAGCTCCCATACAATGACCTAAGCCAGCTTTGAGCAAAACACTGGCTCCTTTTCCATGACCTGATATAACCAATCATGATGCTCGATTAAAGGAACCTTTGAGACACTGAGCGCTCAACACTCCCATCTTGAAGGAGCAAACACCCCCTCCCACCACAGGTCTTCATTAACCGGTCTTCACTAGCGCTGGCCTTCAAGGACTGATAAGGAGACACCTGTGTTTGGTCTCTGTGCTTAGGAATTCCTAACAATTTTAACACAAATCATAAAACTCCATGCCGGATGCAAAATTGTTGCAGGAGATCTTGGAGTTCTTACTGGACCCCGGTGGCAAAGGTGGTTCTGTTAGACTACGAACCACCTGAAAAAGTATATATTTTTTCTTTTTCTTTTGACAAAGCACCCACCCAAAATTCCAACACCTCTTGCGATGGTTTGACCCCTTTCCGTTTTAACAAATTCTACAAACACCCTCCCTATCTCCTCAAAATTTCTCCTGCATATTTCCCGTCTTACCTTAATGGCACATGTTAATTTATCATTAATAGCTATATCCCACATATAGCTGAATAAAGTGTCTTGAAACTGTTATAGCTGAAAAAGTATATTGAAACTGTTTTCCACAGATGCGACAGAAGCAGCGAAGAAAGTTTGCTTTGCCATCGGTGTCACCACTTGGTAGGCACAACATTGAGCTCTCACCCGATTTCGGAATGAGTTTTTCGCTACTGGCTCACTAGCTGCCTCAGTGATTGTTTCACAGCTGTTTCATTCCAGAATCATTTGTATACCAATAATAATAATAGAAGACAACGTAACATCAAACATTAAAAGCTTCCTGAAACAGGGCTGCCTGTGAAAAGCCATCTAATTGTTTAGCTTTGACATCTGATAGGATGTATAATGCAGTTGTCACAATACACAAAGCGCAACAGGCTGAATGATAATAACTGAAAATTTTACTGGTTATTTCCTATCATAAAGGTCTAGCCCAGTATGTGCAACATATACAGTTCATATGTATAACCTATGAGGCTAATTTCCAATATTAATACCTTTCTTCTTTTCTTATCTTTTCTTACTGCTTCTTCTTGTAAGTTCCTGTATAACACAATCCCTAGGCGAGAATAGAAAAGTCCCCAAGGTATCGAGAACAACACAGCTGATGTAGACGGCTGGCACAAGGCTGCTAACCCGGGCGGAGACTGCTGACACAGGCAAGCTGGTGCAAACTGCTAACTTGGGCAGAACATGGTATCGGGATATCTCCCCTATTTCACCCCGAAGGGTTTCCTCATTTTGGATTCCAGCTGCGACCGGGCTACAAATTACATAAGATCGAGATCACAGGTCGCTATGTGAGATGTCCCAAAGCATTTGCCTCAGGGATTCAAGGGCAGTGTCGTAACCCAGATGATATAGAAGGGATGATGGTAGTCCAATCAAAGTGGCTTTTCTGGCCGTAGTTTTCAGCCACGGGCTGACAAACTTCTTGTTGGTTAAATGTACTAATGATCCCTTCCCCATGCTGAATACTGAGATCTTGAGCCAGTATCTCAAGGCAGCCCACCATGCTTTGGTGGAGAGTGGGCATTCGCCTGTTTCCAAAAGTAGAATTGAATTTGGGACACAGTTTGGGACCTGTAACCAGGACCGAAGAAACTTTGCCTGGAACCCGTCTAACTTAGGAAATGAACTGTTGTACCAGACGTTTGAAGCATAGAGAAGTTCGGAAACAGATTTTGCATTAAAAACCCTTAAGGCTGATGGAACATATAATGGCCTCCCCTTGTAAAAAAGAATTGGAGTATAGCGAATTTGTTTATCTCCACCTTTTGATAGGTGGTCTGCCTGTGGCAGTTCCAGGACATTGAGTGATGAAATAAGAGCCCTAAATACTGGAAGCATTTGGTCTGTTCAAGGTTAAGGCCATCCAGTGCCCATCTACACAGGGAAAATCATTTCTCAAAAACCAGTATTTTTGATTTTTCATAATTGATGGATAACCCATTGACAGAGCAATAGTCTAAGAACTTCCTCAGTTGGTATTTCAGGCCAGGTCTAGAGTGAGAGAGGATGGCTGCATCATCCACATACAACAAAAGAGGGGTCTTTCTGGTTCCTATTCTTGGAAGATGGCCATCCGGGTCCATTAGGCTTGCCTCTAGATCATTCAAAAACAAACTAAACAAAAGTGGGAGCCAAAATGCAACCCTGTCTCACTCCCCTGGCCATCTCGATACAATCCGACAGCTGAAGTTGTACATACTGTCAATGTGTATAAGAGGTATATAAGTAATTGTACATGAACGATTCTCAGTAGTAATGCCAAATACATTGCAAAATTCTATAAATAGGCAAGACAAACTTTTTTTTGCATTTATGGTCTTGCCCCTGTTTTTAAATATTTTTATTGATTTTTTCATATTACATTGCACTGTACACATGTATCACAACCACCACCCTTTCCCCCCATATCTTTATATATCATCAATCAATCATATTTATTCTTTTCTCCCTCCTCCCACTTCCCTCCGCCTCAACTCGATTTCCTTCCCATTATATTAGTTACAGTAATCTTTGCATTCAATAATCTTCCCAAATTTTCTATGTATTCTTATTTTCTATCTTTACAAACTTTTCTTCTATCTAATGCTTCACATTTTAATCTAACATGAAAATGGTACAAGGGCAAGAACTCAGGCCACAGCAGTAAAATAATACTGGATGGTAGTTCAAATGATACAATTGTTTCAAATAATCTCTTCTGTAGATGGATTTATTTATAGAAGTTTATACATCAGATTTTTTTATACCATTTTAATAAAAAAATTCTTAGTTCTTTAAACGTTTCTGTTTTAATATTGTTTATATTCTTCATCAGTTCTTGGACCGTATTTTGATGGGATCATACCTTCCTGCTCCCATTTAATCTGGATTATCCTTATCATTCTTTCTTTGTCACTTATCAATTTATATAACATCCCTGCTATCCCTTTCTCCATTATTTGTCTTTTGTTCAGCACCATATCTATTTTCATTTTTGTCCTCATCGTCTCCTCTGCTCTTTCCGTTTTTATTAAATCATAAAGTCCTTGCATGGTATAGAACTTGGGCACAAATGGCGTATATAGTGAAAGGGTTTAGTCCCAAATGTTGGCATTGTGGTCAGGAAAAAGGATGATATTCCAACATGTGGTGGGAATGCAGTCTGGTTAAGGATTATTGGCAAAAGATTACAAAGGTAATTTCTGGATTATTTCAAATAAATACAGAAGTGAATAGGGATTTGCTATTTTCGGGAATACTGGGAAATAACAAAGTAAAAAGTAATATGCAAGAGCTGTATAAGATTATGATTCTAGCTGGAATGGCAGTTATTGCACTTGGATGGAAAGAAAAGGCTAAATGGAAAAATGGAAAAATGGAATGATTATGTTTTTGAATACGTACAATCTGAAATATTTCCACAGATAGCGGCAGAGGATAGTTGGGAAAATAAATGCCAAAGAATTACAAATAAATGGGCATTTTTCAGGAATACACATCAGATGAAGTGTATACATCAGGACAGGGCCCTGTTTTGAAAATTCTTCTTCAGTAGGTAGTCTTAGAGTCAATGTGTACTTGTAGATTAAAGTTAAAAGTTTCTTTAATTGTATATGAGGCAGTAAATCGTATATCTTCTCGCCTGAGTTTTACCCATTGCTCTAGATAAATAGTTTGTCCAAGATCTTGAGACCATTTAAATCATGGTTACTTTTACTTCTTCCTCCATCAATTCCCAGTCCAATAAAAGATTGTATGTTTTGGATAGTAATTTCTTGCTATTCTGCATCACTGTGATGTTAAATTTCGAGTCTTCCTTTGTAAAGCCTTTATTTTGGTCTGAATTAAATATGCTTCTGAGTTGCATATATTGCCATCTGTCCACTTCATATTGCCGTATCTCTTCATAGGATTTTAATCGGAATTTCCCTTGTTCCTCTTCTAGTAATTGTCTGTATGTTGGCCAATTCGTCTTCATATTCAATTTTTTGATGCTATAAGCCTCCATCGGTAATATCCACCAAGGTGTCTGTGGTTCCAAATGTAATCTATACTTGTTCCAAACTTTATATAATGCACCTCTTAATATATGGTTTGTAAATTCTTTATTGACTTTTACTTTCTCATAATTAAGATACGCATGCCAACAGTATCTATTATTAAAACTTTCAAGAGCTAATATATTACTTTTTTCCAATCTGATCCAATCTCAAATCCAAATTAAACATTCCGCTTCATAATATAATTTTAAATCTGGCAATGCCAATCCTCCCCTTTCCTTTCTTTCTGTCAATAATTTATACTTTATCCGTGGTGTTTTTCCTTGCCATACAAATCTCGTTATATTTTTCCTCCATTCTTCAAGGCGTTTCTCTTTATTTGTAATTGGTATCATTTGGAACAAATATAGCATTTTCGGTAAGACATTCATTTTAACTATGGAGATTCTTCCCCATATTGATAACTCCATTTTTCAAATTCTTTCCTTATTCCTTTCCAAGCTTTTTCATAGTTATTTTTAAACAAATTAATTAAGAGTTTTTTTTTAGTGTACTGGTCTGGTAAACGCTTCTGCTGCGCAGACCAGCAACACTTCTCTTTGCAGAGCATTAAACAAGTCCAGCTGTGGGGTTCTTGTTGCAGCAACGAAATGATGACACGCGGAAGCCCATCTTTCTAAAGACAGGTTTATTGCAGACTGATAACAAACACTCCTCCGGAGCTTTCAGACATGACTGCTCCACACCCCAAGAGAGAGAGTGTGGCATAGTTTCTTTGCATATTCAGTAGGATAAGTGGATTGTAGAGGGTTCTTAATTCTAAGACCCTTGGGTATAATGTCCAGGTTCTTGCATTTACTTAGAAAGAAGATGTCTGTCTGTACCTGTGCCAGTTTCTTGGTGAGGTTGATGGACTTCCATTTCATGCGGCTAGTACTGATCATGTTGGAGGTGTAGGGGCCCAACCGGACCCTCTGAGGGCGATCTGAAAGAAAATCCAATATCCACCTGCAGAGTGATGGCGGGAGCCCCAAGCCTCCCAATTTAGGTCCTAGACGTCGTGATAAGATGGTGTTAAATGCCGAGCTAAAATCTACAAAAAGCAATCTGACATAGCCTCCCCGCTGCTCCAAATGTGCAAGAACAGCATGGAGTGCAATCGCCATGGCATCCTCTGTCAATCTTTTCGTTTTATAGGCAAATTGGAATGTGTCCAGTCCCTCTGGTAGGCAGGCAACAACATAATTCCACACTAGCTTTTCAAAGCACTTCATAATTACAGGTGTGAGTGCTACTGGATGAAAGTCATTCAGATTTTCCAAATTTGATTTTTTTGGTATCGGAACAATAATGGAGGACTTTAGGCAGGATGGAACAGTAGCCTGAGATAGGGATCGATTCAGTATCCCAGTAAAAACTCCTGCTAGTTGATCTGCGCAGTCTCTCAATACCCTTCCAGCCACACCATCCAACCCTGTAGCCTTCCTTGGGTTGGTTCCCTTCAGCACCCTCCTAATCTCTCCTTCTTCTACACTGAATACCACATTCCCTCATACCGGTGGTGACGATGACAGTAATGATGATGGCAAAACCTCCACAGATGTCGCTGCAGATGTTGCTTCAAAGCGAGCAAAAAAGACATTCAACTCCTCTGCCAGGGATGTCCCTCCCTCGTCCACCAGGGAATCTTTGGGTTTGTATCCAGTCAATTCCTGTACCCCTAGCCACACCTGCCTGGTGTTATTACTCTGTAGATAATTCCCCAACCACTGTCTATACGCCTCCTTGGCCGCACAGATGCCTCTCTTTAGATCCGCTCTGGCAATACTATACAGCGACCTGTTTCCAATTCTGAAAGGCAATATTCCTTGCCTATAGCAACCCCAGGACCTCCCTTGTCATCCAAGGCTTCCTGTTTGGATAGATCTTTATCTGGCGCTTGTGTGTAACATTGTCAACACAGAACCTGATGTAGTCCCACACTCCCTCAGTATAAACAAAATAAATAGGGAATACGAGTGGTTACATTTTGAAGAAAAGATGGGCGGTCAGATAGAAAGAGATAGAATAGGGTGGGGGCCAGGATACAACCTTGCCTAACCCCTTGATTGCTCATAATTGGACCTGCAAGTCTACCATCTTTTGCAACTTTAACATATATTTGATTACTGGAGTGTAAGCTTTGAATCAATGAGAGTAGGTAGGGATCAATACCAAGAAGTTCTAATTTGGCCCACAATTTATTACGATCGACCAAATCAAACGCGCTTTTTAGATCTACAAATGCTACAAAAAGTTTTCGTTTATTTCTCAAGACATACTTGTCCACAAGATGACTTAAGACTAAACAGTGGTCAAGAGTTGAAGAACCTGCCTTAAAACCAGCTTGTTCCTTACTAGGTAGACTTTTTGTAAGCATCAATTCTTCCAGTTTAATAAGCAGGGATTTAGCATAGATTTTACTTATGTTCGGTAGCAGACTAACGGGCCTGTAATTTTCCTGACAGTTCCTATCACCTTTTCTAAAAAATGGGAACCACGATTGAGGTATTCCATGATTTAGGTAAAAGGCCTGAATGATAGATGGAGTTAAAAAGGGGGACAAGATTAATGACCCACCATTCCACGTTTAGTCTCAGGTCTATTGGTATACCGTCCATACCAGGGGATTTTCCTTGCTTGAATGAAAGAATTATCCTTTTCAGCTCCTCGACAGTAATTTGAAATTGTGTAGTTGCTGCAGGAAGAGATTTAAAATCATAAAAAAGAAGTAAAATGCATAATCCAAGCTTCATCAGTTATATTTGGCAAATCAGTGGAAACTTTTATTGAAAGGAGTGACCAAAAAGTTTTGGTATCTTTGGTTTCTAATGCTGTAACAATTTTGGACCATTTGGTTTGTGAAAATACGTATTTTTCCCCCCCAGCAGCATGTTCTTAAGGGCATTTTTCATTTCAAAGTAAGTCTTCCACAGAACTTGGGAGTTACTAATAGAAGCATTTGGGTCACCGTCTACAGTTTGCCTTTCCCCACCTAGTTCTTTCCAGTACTTTCTCCAGAATATATCGTCGTCTTTGACCGTCTCAAATCTCTGTCTTTTTCATTTAAAGTTGAAAGAAATCCCCTCTGGGAATTCCAACCTGAATATTATTGATTTTGTTTTTAAGGCCTTGGCCAGAAATTGATATCTATCTCTCTCTTTCAATAAACAAGGCGGGACTTCTTTTAAAATTATAATCTCCTTTCTTTCAACTTTAAATTTCCCTTTTCCACTTTTCTGTGATATTTTATCCCTTATTTCATTGGAGGTAAATGTTATTAAACAATCCCCTGGCCACTCTATTTGGGTTTGATTATAGTTGATCTTAAATTAATTGCGGCTTGCAAATTCATTCATCAACCTTTTATTGGCATCAAACAAACAAACATACATACAAAACAGAAGCGGATTAATACTTTCACAGTGGCACAGACTATGCTAGAAAAGAAAAGAGACAAGATTCCGCTGACCACGATCACATCTCTGGGTCTCCTGATAACTCAGACGACTGCAGAATATTACAACCAGAAAAGAGCAAATGTAGGTATTGAGCTACCAATTTGGTAAGCTCCTGGTCAGTCCCCATTAGTAGGAAACATAAGACTTCCCGCTCTGGTCTCCTTCTAGGGATACAGAGCTGGTACAGGAATTGCTGGCGGAGATCGTCGTAAAGTTTGCAGTGAAAAACCATATGAACAAGGCCTTCCACCTGGTGGTCGTCGCATGGACAAATCCTCTCACCCTCCACCCTGCCTAAGAACCTTCCCCATAGGAGGTTCGATGGATTTGCATTGAACCTGGCCAACGAAAAAGCCCTTTTTTCTGGGGGGTTCATTAGAAAATCAAGATAATTACAATTTGTTTCTTGTGCCCACAGAAGATGAAAATAAAGAGGGGAACATGTTTAGCCTGCTGCCTCTATGAGTTCTTGGTGCTCAATGTCCCACAACCTAGTTTTTATTGTGGCCTTGGCAGATAGTAAGGACATTGTGCGCAGGAATTCCACTGATAGCCCCAGTTGTTGAACCTTCCTGTTGAAGTGTTGTAGCCCAACGGGGAGGAAGGTGTCCAATAACATTACCTGCTTGCAAATTCAATCTGGTCTCTTGTACATTTATTATGTTTCCCACATTGTCTTCAACCTGGTAAGAACCCAGCTTGGGCAGTATGTATTAAATCACTCATTACTTTTCAAAGTCTATTTGTTAGTATCACTGTGAACAATTTATAGTCACAGTTGCCAACTAGTTGTGGCCCAACTAGGTGAGATGGGCTCAGACATCCAGGGCAATGTGTTGGCTCCAAGGTATTGATGTAGCATGGGCCAGCGCCCAGTGCACCATGTCATACCCCTCAAATGTCCCAATAAAACCGGGACATCCCATTTTTATTTTTATTATTTTTGCATGAGAGCACGGAGGCCATTTTGGGCACTGCTATCTCACCCCCCAAAAGTGCATCTTTCAGGGCTGTGATCTCGCATGGGTCATGTGTCTTGTATGGAAACAACAGCCCCAGAAGATGGCATCCTGTTTTTTTTTTTGCCTCAGCATGTTGGAGGGTATGTAACTAGCCCCAAAACATTTTAGGTGCCTTAAATTTAGGTGCCCATGAGAATAGCAAACAACAACAACAACAACAACAACAACAACAACAAATTCGCTCCTGCTCGCTCCAATTTTGGGGGTCAGTTTGGGGTGTCCAAAATGCCTGTAGTCCCATAAAATCCAAAATCAAGCATTTTGAACACTATCTGTAGCTTCTAGGTACTGAGAGCTTCCGCAGCATTCTGCATGCCTTTATTAAGCTCTGTTGACCTACAGAGGTTGTCAGGAAAGACTGCTATCTCTCTGCCAGCATTGAGAGCCACTTCTCCTGTTGATAGTGCTTTACTTTATGTATTAGAGCCAGCAAAGTGGAGAAGCAACATAAAAGCGCCATTCAAATGCTCACGGAAAGCTCAGCAACCTAAAGTGAGCGACGGGATGCAAGGGTTGTGCGTTTCTCTTGGCAACAGGAAGCATTTCAAGAGAAAATTTCTGAAGAGCAGTCTTGGGAGGTGGGGTGTTTTCTCAGTGGTCAGCGTTTCCTTAATAACAATGCACAAATTGGCAATGAAATACGAATTGGCAAGGGAAATAATGATTCAAATGGAAATCGTTTATGAAAAGCATGAATTTAATATGAAAAAAATAATAATGCTGTGGGGGTATGGTTCAATGGTCAGTGCTTTGTTGGTTAATGCAAAGATGAATTTACTGATACTGTTTTAGGATGAATGAATGAATGAATGAATGAATATGTGTTTGATCATTGTCCCCTGGAGGGGTGGCCCATGGCTCAATGTGGTCCTCAGCCCCCGTAAAAGGTAAACCACTCCCACTATAGATGATAAAGGAGAGACACAAAAAGTATGCCAGGAGGTTAGAATGAGTTCCCAGTGGCAGATTTTGGGCTTTAAAATTTCAGTGGTGCCCTGTGCAACACCAAAATTCCACTCCCCTCTTGCTTTCTGTTCTGAGTCATTGTTGCGATACCCCCTCCAGCACCCTCTCGACTTAGCATCCAGAGCAGGAAAACTGGTCACGCTCCCCTAAATCTGCCTCTGCTGCTCTTCCCCTTGACTAGAAAGATGGGGCACTTGTGGCTCTCCAGATGTTGTTAGACTCAAGCTCCATTTGCTGAATGGCCAATGGTCACAGGTGATGGGAGTTATATTTTGCCAACATCCATTCTCTAGAATCCGGAAGGTAACAACAATTCTGCCAGTTGTGAATCCTATTTTTGCACTGCAGTATTGTGAACCTGTGATTGCAAGGGCCCGAGAAGGGCCCCTGACACTTTTAACATACGGGGGGGGGGGAATTTCATATATTGATTTGAACTAATCAGGCGGTTTCTTGGCTACAGGCCTTTCTTTAGGAATGAATGCAGAAGAACATCACTTTTGTTTAAACTATACCACAGAGACATGTTGTTCGCTGTTTCTTCACAAATGGGATATAAATGCAGGAATTATGGATTGCTTTGCTCTTTTGCAGCTGTTGCCTTAAATTCATTTTCAGGGTGTTCCTAAGTTGTTCACATCACCACGAGTAATTTGTTTGGAATCAATAAGGTTTTACTGAGTATGCCTGAATCAGAAGTAAAAAAAGGCAAATTTGGGGAGATGGGAAAGTCTTCTGCAATCTGCTGCTAGTTACATAAAATCATATATTCTCCCATCTACTGCTACTTCTGCTTAATTTTAACCAGGACAAAACAGCTGCCTTAGATAAGCAGTGAGCTATTATATAGTTATCTGTATGCACAAGTATGGATAAATTACATCAAATGTGTTCCATTTACCAAAGTGAAGATGTAAGTGACTAATACTCCCAAATACTGAGGAACTGCATATTGGCTCCTAGGGGCATCAATTCACAGAAATGTATTACTAAGGTTAATTATGTCTTAGAATTAGCTGGAAGAGTGGTCTATTAAAAGATGTTGTGCTAAAGCTGGACGTCCTAAGTGCCCATTAAAATAACCAAATATTGATATGGCTTAGTGTTGCTTGAGGTGAAGGACAAAATGAATGGAGAAGCATACATGAAGAGTCAGAAAAATTGACAGAGCACAAGGATTCTCTCTTTGTTGCATTGGGGAGAGGAGGAGAGAGAGAGAGAGCTCCACGCTACTGTTAACCTAGTGGAATATTCTTCTACCCAAAGCTTCCACTATCCCACTATCCCTTACAGCTTCCTTTTCTAGGGAGCTGTTAGTCACCAGGCAACAGCTCTCATTGGGAACTCATGAGGCAAGGGAGGCGGTTGGAAATTATTTGACCCACGAAGACAGAAGTCTTCCCTTGCTCGTCATTGCCAGGTAACAACTCCTTTTCAGGGGTGGCCTGTCCCGTTTTGCTGCCTGAGGTGAAATCGGAAGATGCTGCTCCCCTGCTCCACCGTGGCAGCTTCATTTATTGGTGTCGTACAGTGGTAGCTTCTGGCGAGATCTTGTCGAACTGTCGTGAGATCTTGTCGCTTCTTCTGACTTTGTTGGTGGCAGCAGGGGTGGGGTGTGGCACCAGGCTGTGGGATTCCATCACCAGAGGTGACTGCCTCAGTCCACCTCATGGGCAGATCGACTCTGTTCCTCTTGCATGCATGTAGGTTTTGTGCCCACTGAACTAATGCTCGTATGGATGTTGGTGGGGGCTGGCACCCCAGATATAAATGTAATTCAGACGTATTTATAGACACAGGCATTAGTATGTTGCAGGCAGATCTATCTCTGCAGACTATGCAGGTTCTTGTTATGCAGGTGGTTTGGGGATCAGTTTAACATCAAGATAAGAAGGGGGATTGTGTAGGGGATATATTCCTCAGCCTTCAAAATCTTTGCAAGTTTGAAGTAAGTGCCTGCTCGGTTTTAAAAAAAACCATGAAAAACAAAAGACATATTTTTGGTTCCTGTTTTGTTTTTATGAAAACATTGGATTCTGTAATGAAGCACAGCAGGTGGAAAGATATTGTGTGGATTTCAAAAGCGAATGCAATAAACCAGGCTTGAAAGCCTTGATATTCTGGAGAATGCCAATAGTTTTGCAAAGCAAAGCTGTTGCCAAATCATTCCAGAGTGGGTGGGATAAGTCCTACGAGAAGTTACTGTATCACCAAAAGCACACCTCTATGCAGCAAGTAAAAGCAAAGCATCGACACAATTTAGAAAACAAAACCCTGAACTTTGAAATGAGAATGAGAGTGACAACAAGTTATGTCTTTCTTTAACTTCATTACAGTCACAGACCAGCATAAAAAACACCAATTGAATAAAATAGCAATTAGGATTTAAACAGATAGTTATTAAAGCAGTTAATAGCAAGGAAACAAGCATAGGATAAAAAATGTGAATAGAATACGGGATTAACACAGATAATGGATGGATGAAAACTAATAATTAAAACAGATAAAATAAGAAAGTATGCAATTAAAGCAACTATAAGAGGTGGAGCTTTAAGGGAAAACAGGTCTTGCAATATAGAATAGAATAGAATAATAATTTATTGGCCATGTACATTTTTCAATATACTTGGAATTTGCTTTGGCTACATTACAATGTAAAATACATTACACAAAGAATAGTAATTTACAGAGCAAGAGCCGAGGCTGCCCTTCTCAGCGCCTCTTAAGCTGTGGCGGTTGAGTGTTGGCTCGCCTCCTAGGCCCGATGGAGTTGGCCGGAGGAGGGAGCGGTCTTCCCAGACACTCCCAGCAGCAGCAACAGCAATATGGGCCTTCAATTTCAGATTGGCTTGTAGCACAAAGCATCCTTCGGCGAATATCCATCATGGCAGCGTGAAATCTAGCAACTGAGTATGTGACATCTGGGTTTTCATCCTGCAGTAGTAGGGGGATGTTAAGTGGTTCTGTGCGTCCTGGGAATTTATGCAGGATAGGCAGGATAAACCTGGCTCATATGTCTATATAGTACTGGCAATGGAAGAAGGCATGTTCCGTTCTTTCCTGCTGCCCAGAACCACATGGGCATTTCCTCTCCTCATATGGTGTCTTCCTATAATGGCCTTCCTGAAAGGCTGAGGGGAGGGCCTGACAACGGGCCAGAGTAAAAGCTCTTCGCTGTTTTGGGGTTTTGAGGTTGGTTACATATGGCATTTGGTAGGTTATGTATCTTCTGGATTCACTGATTAGAAATTTTGGGGACCTGGCTAGGTCTGCTTGGCGTTCTGTGTCTTCCACACACTGTTTAATGTTGGTTTGTTTCTCTGCTTGTTCATGCCCCATGTCAAGTAAAATCTGTGGGCTGAAGCCTAAAATAGTTATATTTTTTACTGCTCGTTTCCATGTCGATTGGAAATCGTCCTTAATAGTCAGGGGAACAAAGCCGCTCAGGAAGAAAGATACTGTGGTATTTCTTGTTAAGTACTTAATTCGTTCCAGAGGTCTGTTCTTAACCTGAAACTGTTCTTAACCTGAAGCACCACTTTAGCTAATGGGACCTTCCACTGCTGCTGCACTGCCAGAGCACGATTTCTGTTCTTATCCTGGAGCAAAGTTCTTAACCTGAAGCGTTATTTCTGGGTTATCGGAGTTTGTAACCTGAAGCGTATGTAAACCCAGGTACCACTGTAGTTTCAACCAGTAAGTAAGGGTGGCAAGCCACACTCTGGCCTCAATTCTTATGGATCCAGTTTCAAGACGTATGGTAGCTTCTCGGCCCTTTGGCTAAGATCAAGTGTAGTACCTGTTCTTATCACAACAAGTTATGGCTTATGGCAGAATGTCCCATTTCATTTTTTTTTTTTTTGCAAATATATTTTTATTTTCAAGAATGAACATAAACATACATTTGTCAGATACACTTTTTGCAATATTACAAGAACTCCGCCGAGTTTTGACTTCCCTCCTACTCCACTCTAGTTTTCTTAATCTACATCATTCATCCGCTTTCCCTTAGATTTCCAATTTTATTTCCCCTATTACAATACCTCCATTTTTGGCCATACTTTTCTGCTAGGTTGCAAGAATTCTGTCCCACCTGTTAGTGAATTACATGATTATAGACTTCTAAATATTTCAGAAATTTACTCCAATCGTCCTGAACCTGTTGATCTCTCTGGTCTCTTATCCTTGCAGTTAATCTCGCTAGTTCCGAATACTCCATTAATTTTGTTCTCCATTCCTCTACCGTTGGTAGACTTTTCAATTTCCAATTCTGAGCCAATAGAATTCTAGCTGCTGTGGTGGCGTAAAGGAAAATTCTCTGATCCTTCCCTTTGATCTCCTCACCAACCAAGCCAATTAAAAACGCCTCTGGTTTTTTCGGGAATGTGTATTGCAGTATCTTCTTTAACTCATTATATATTGCCTCCCAATAAACTTTAACTTTATCACACAGCCACCACATGTGGTAGAAATCACCATCTTTTTGATCGCATTTCCAACATCTTTTACTGCCTTTCCTATATATTCTGGCTATTTTAACTGGTGTTAGGTACCAACGGTACATCATTTTCATTAAATTCTCTTTCAGATTTGTACAGGCCGTAAATTTTATGTGGTGATTCCACAGTTTTCCCCACCTTTCTAGTTGTATGTTATATCCTAAATCAATCGCCCACTTTGTCATGACTTCTTTCACCTCCTCATCTTTTGTAAACCATTCTAAAAGTAAGTTATACATCTTTGATAATAATTTTCTATTTCCTTCCAATATCTCAATTTGAAATTTAATTGCTTTATATCAAAATTACATTTTCTTTTCTCTTCAATGAATAAATTGTGTACCTGGTGGTACTGTATCCAACCTGTCAGTTTGTTAGCAATCTGCTCGTATGGTTTTATTTTCCATCCTGTTTCAGACTCTATTAATAAATCATCATACGTTAGCCAGTTCTCTCCTGTATTAATCTTTTTTACCGTCAAGATCTCTGTGGGCGACAGCCATCTTGGCGTTTTCCTCTCTAGTAGTACTTTGTTTCTCTGCCACACTTCATATAATGGTTTCCGGAACACATGCGCTAAGAATTCTTTATGCACTTTTGCTTTATCCTGCCAGAGGTACGAGTGCCAACCAAATCTATTGTTAAATCCCTCAATATCTAATATCTCTTTATCCTCCAACACCATCCACTCCTTCAACCATATCAGACAGGACGACTCGAAGTATATTTTCAGATCTGGCAGGCCAAACCCCCCTCTTTCTTTCGTATCAACTAGTAACTTGTGCTTTATCCTTGGGTGTTTGCCCTGCCAGATATATTTGGATATTACCCTCTGCCATTCCTTAAATTGAGTCGTCCCTTTGATAACTGGTAACATTTAGAAGAGGAATAAAACTCTAGGTAAGATGTTCATTTTTACACTCGCAATCCGGCCTAAAAATGTCAAATTTAGTTTGCTCCAAATGTCCAAATCTTTTTTAATTTCTCTCCAAACTGGACCATAATTGTCATTAAATAAGTTTATATTTTTTGGTGATAACCACACCCCTAAATATTTTACCTTTTTAGCTACCTCAATGCCATACAACGTTTGTAAATTATCACTCTCAGTCTTTTGCAGGTTTTTAACTATCATTTTTGTCTTCCCTTTGTTTAATTTGAAGCCAGCCAATTTTCCAAATTCCTCCACCTCCTTTAACATTTCTCCCAAGCTTTGTTGTGGTTCTTCAACCATTATCACCATATCATCCGCAAATGCCTTTAATTTAATTTCCCTTTTGCCAATCTTAATACCCTTTATCTCCTTTTTCTCTCTTAATTTGTTTGCCAAAATCTCTAAAACAATAATAAACAGCAATGGGGATATAGGGCAGCCCTGTCGCGTGCCTTTAGTTATGTTGAATTTATCGGATAATGTTCTGTTCACAATTAATTTTGCTGATTGTTCTGTGTATATTGCTTTAATTCCCTTTATAAAATTTTCTCCTATCTCCATCCTCTTTAATGTCTTCACCATGAATTGCCACGATAGATTATCAAATGCCTTTTCGGTGTCCAAGAAAATCAGGGCTGCCTTCTTGTCAATTTTCATGTCCAGGTATTCAATTACATCCACTACTGTTCTAACATTGTTCCTCATTTGACGTCCTGGCAGAAATCCTGCTTGATCTCTGTGTATCAGTTTATTCAATATATTTTTTAGTCTTTCTGCCAGGATATTTGTAAATAACTTGTAATCTAAATTTAAAAGTGAAATTGGCCGATAATTTTTTACATTTGATAGGTCCGAATCTTGCTTTGGGATTAATGTAATGAAGGCTTCTTTCCATGAGTCCGGTATCTGACCACTAATTAAAATCTTATTCATCACTTCTGTTAATATCGGAGTCAGTTGAGATGTGGGGTTTCTTTAACCCTTTATCATGGAAGACAATGCCCAGGTATTTTAGGCACTGAACCTGTTCAATTTTTTGGCCATCTATGCACCATGAATAACTCTTAGGGCGTTTAGCGAAAGACATTATTTTAGTCTTATTATAATTTATAGAGAAATGGGCCTCTTTACAAAACTCCGCTAATGACCGCAGCGCCCTCCGTAGCCCAATTGGGGTCCTTGATAAGATCAGAGCATCGTCCGCATATAATAAGATAGATATTTGCTTGTCTGCCAGTTTAGGTGAGTGGAATTGTGGGCCTTTTACTTTGGATACCATGTCGTTTATATAATAGTTAAACAAAAGGGGAGCTAGTATGCATCCCTGTTTGACACCCCACTGAGTAGGTACCCGACGTGTTTGATGCCCCTTAGGCGAGTAGCGGATCCTAAGGTAGGTGTTCATATATAATAATCTTATCAGATGGAAGAGACGTGGGTCTATTGATGAAGATTTTAACTTCTCCCAGAGTTTGGTTCTTGAGATGGAGTCGAAAGCAGACATTAGATTGATAAAAGCCGCATATAGGGCAGAAGATTTGTTGACTGTATACTTTTCAGTGAGATGTTGGAGTACTAGGCAATGGTCAACAGTGGCTCGGCCTTTTTGGAAGCCAGCCTGTTCGTCTGCTATTAGTGATTCCATCTCAAGCCAGTCTAGCAGTTTATCTTTAAGGTGCAGGGCATACAGTTTGCTAACGGCGTTAAGTAGACTAATAGGTCTATAATTTCCTGGATCTGACTTGCTCCCTTTTTTATATATGGGAATTATTATAGCCATTCCCCAATCTTTCGGAACGTGGCCCGTCTTGTCGATGTATGTGAACAGCGATGCCAAAGCTGGGCACCACCACTCTTTGTTTTCCTTAATGAGCTCGAGTGGAATTAGGTCTTCTCCTGGCGCTTTCCCTGTTCTAGATCTGGATAGTAGGGATTGAATATCATGGTGAATGGGTTCCAGCTTGGGAGATCCATCATATTATATGCATCCATTGTCTCTACACAGTCCGTGGTTACATACATTTGCTTGAAGTGATGTTCCCACTCATCTGGTGTAATTAGTTGTTCGAGCATTGTATGACTGCTCTTGCTGCTGGCGACCATTTGACAAAAAAGTTTTTATCTTTGGCGGCTTGGATGAGCCGGTCCCATGTGGCCATCATTGCCTCTTTCTTTTTCTGCCTTAAGATACCTTTATAGCGTTTTTTAAGTTCATAAATTTGAGTAATGGCCATGTTTGGTGTTGTTGATTTGTTGGCTTTGAAACTTGAATATGCCTTCATAAGGGCTTCTTTGGCCATAATACAGTCAATGTTGAACCATGAGCGAGATACTGGAGCATCAATTTTGATGGTACGTGGGGCATCACAGCCTAAATAGGGTAGTAGTTCCCACACCAAGGTTTCATAGGATCTTACTAGATTATGTTCTTGTTCTGTTATCATCATTTGCTGTCTTAGCCTATCAAAGGAGTTTATTTCAACAGATGTGCATCAATTCTATTATGAAAAAGAGAATGGGCCTAGAGAACATTTTGAACCCACTGGGCAGGTTGATGTGATGCAAACTGAAGGGCTCAGAATCAAAGGAATAAGAGGAGCCACCTGGTCACCCCAGCTCCTTTGGGTCATAAGCCTTAGTTCAGGGGTTGGAGTCAGGCCTTCTGCTGTGTGGACTATGTAAACAAGGGAACTATCAGTCTGGCTTTTATCTTAATATCATATGTTTACTTCTGTGCCATTTTTAGACCAAGACCCCCAAAGCAAGGAACAAATTAACCCAAGAGAAAATACCATAACACTATAGTAAATACAAATACAAAAGTGCAATACAATGAACCAATAAAAATATAAAATAGCACCAATCGAGGCACGCCATTAATCACACTTTCTACATTCATGAGTTGCATTTGTATGCTCAGCACAGCACAACTGCCCAGAGGTAGATTTAGAACAGCATGGCCAGTTCCCCCGCAATGGACACCTAGCCGAGGCGAGCACCACAGGGATGTAGTGCATGCACAGAACAAAAGGCAAGAGGCACAGGGTGTTGTTGAAATTTGAAAGACCAATGTCTGCCCCTGAGACTTCTCCCTGGAAGCAACTAAGGCTATGCTATTACAATTGTTCTACAGGTTGGGACTAGCTGGTTCAGTCTTCAGACTGTTCAACAGGATGCAGATTTCCAGGTGCAGTAAAGAAGGGATAGGGAGGCTAAAATTGGTGTTTACCTCCCAGTCTGCAAGGGTTGCATTGCTGCTCCTTGTCTACCTCTAAGCCCAGAGCAGCCTCCCTAGAAACAGCTACAGCTCTTTCCAGGATGGGAGGGGTTGGCTCAGCCCCATCTTAAGAGAGGTATGCAGAAAAACCCTTTGATATAAAGAATTATTCTGCCCATCCTGCAGGCCACATTTCAGGCAGCAGATAGGAGCATTCAAGCGATTCTCTGCTTTCTGAGTCTGAAATAGTGCAATTCCAGGAGTACTATACCCTGTCATTAGTTTAATGGAGAAAGCATACAGAGCAAAAGTGAAGTAGAGTTTATTACAAAGCATAACTAGAAATGGTGAAAGGTCCGGTAATCTAAAGATAGTAGCTGGAGCGGTCGAAACAGGCTTAAAGACACAGCTCCTGAAGCCATCCAAGCCTAGTTTGTGGTAACAGAATATAGCACAGAGAAAATAATGTCCTGATTATAACATTTCCGGTTATTCCCACAATGAAAGAGCCTCAAGCGAAGTCCCAGAAATCAATGGCGCTTTGTAGAATTTTTTCTGCAAGGTGGCTGTGAGGATTTTAAAAATCCGTTTATATATATATTGTAGTTGATATGCCCTCCAACAATTCACAGGTACAAAATAAGATCATTCATCTTGTGTATTCGGAGCACCCCAGTTCTTAAAGCACAGGCCACCCCACCCCCAACCCCCAACCCCCAACCAACACATACACATTGCTGAAGAACATTTGATTCTGCTTCATTAGTTTGCCATGTATTCTCCTTGTGTCAGAAGGAAAATGGATTGATATTGATATATACATATTAGAAACTTTGTATTAATGTAATATAACCATGTATTTTTGTAATATCCAAAGTTGTCTATTGTTCCTTTTTTTCTTTTGTTAAGATAAAATAAGCTTTATTGGTTTTTCATAGTATTACAAACACAAACAGAAAATAGACAAAACATAACTTAAAACATAACTTACAAACAAAACATTTTCAAAATGAAAAATGAAAATGAAAGGCACAAATACAGGATGGGTGACATCTGGCTTGAGAGCAGTACATGTGAAAAGGATCTAGGAGTCTTGGTAGACCACAAACTTGACATGAGTCAACAGTGTGATGCAGCAGCTAAAAAAGCCAATGCAATTCTGGGCTGCATCAATAGGAGTATATCGTCTAGATCAAGGGAAGTAATAGTACCACTATATTCTGCTCTGGTCAGACCTCACCTGGAATACTGTGTCCAGTTCTGGGCACCACAGTTCAAGAAGGATACTGACAAGCTGGAACGTGTCCAGAGCAGGGCAACCAAAATGGTCAAAGGCCTGGAAACAATGCCTTATGAGGAACGGCTTAGGGAGCTGGGTATGTTTAGCCTGGAGAAGAGAAGGTTAAGGGGTGATATGATAGCCATGTTCAAATATATAAAAGGATGTCATATAGAGGAGGGTGAAAGGTTGTTTTCTGCTGCTCCAGAGAAGCGGACACGGGGCAATGGATTCAAACTACAAGAAAGAAGATTCCACCTAAACATTAGGAAGAACTTCCTGACAGTGAGAGCTGTTTGGCAGTGGAATTTGCTACCAAGGAGTGTGGTGGAGTCTCCTTCTTTGGAGGTCTTTAAGCAGAGGCTTTACAGCCATCTGTCAGGAATGCTTTGATTGTGTTTCCTGCTTGGCAGGGGGTTGGACTGGATGGCCCTTGTGGTCTCTTCCAACTCTATGATTCTATGATATCCATCAAGTAAATCGTCCAAAACATATACCAACTTTATAAATCTTCATAGACCCTATTACCCCTCCCCCCTCTTGCTTCTCAACTTTCTCTTTGTTGTATCCTCTATCTCTTGTTTCTCTTCATACCTAAATCTATAGTTTTCCAATTTCTTTCCTTCTCAATTGTTTGAACCTTTACATATTTACAAGATCGGCCTTTTCAACATGGTGTTTCATATAGTCTTTAAACAGTTTCCAATTTTTTTCTTTCTCCATTTCATTTATACCCTTTATTGCTTCATATTTTGATGCCAAATTGTAATAGCTTATCATTTTTAGTTGACATTCTTCTTTATTGGGATTTTTTTTTGGGGGGGATTTCCAATTAGCTGCTATAAGGAGTCTGGCTGCCGCAGTCGCGTACATTAATATGCACCTATCATTTGCTTGGATGTCTTTATCCATCATCCCTAGCAGAAATATTTCAGGGCTTTTCCTAAAGGAATACCTTAAATTTTCTTTTAATTCTTTATAGACCATCTCCCAAAAACCTTTGATATCCTTACATTGCCACCACATATGCATATATGTGGCTGTTTCTTCCTGGCATCTCCAGCATTGGTTATTTATTCCATTATACATTTTGGCCAATTTAACTGGCGTTAAATGCCACCTGTACTGCATTTTTAATACGTTTTCCTTTAGATCGTAGTTAGGTGTAAATTTGATGTCTCTTTGCCATAAATTTTCCCATTTTTCTAGCACAATAGTTTTCCCAAGGTCCTGGCTCCACTTTATCATTGTTTCTTTTATTTGTTCTTCTTCTGTTTCCCATTTTAGTAAAATATAATACAATTTTTTTATAACATTATTTTCCCCCTCCAATAATATTTCATCCAATTTTGAAATTTCTTTATCGAATCCAATTCTATTATCCTCTTTGAATCTCTGATTGATTTGGAAGTATTGTAGCCAACTACTTAAATGTATTTTGATTTCATTATATTCTTTTAATCTCAATTCTCCTTGCTTTTCCTCTAATAAAATTTTGTAAGTTGGCCAATTACTATCCATATTTCGTTTTTTCACCACTACAATCTCTAGGGGTGAGACCCACCATGGCGTTTTAGGTTCAAAATATCTGCGATGTTTTATCCAAATTTTGTGGAGCAATTTTCTTATAATAATATTATTCATGAAAACATTTTGTTTATTTATTTTTTCTTTCATTAAATACCAATGCCATCTGAAGCCAAGGCCGTCTCCTTCTAAATCCAACAGGTCATTATTTTTTAATTCCAGCCAATCCTTAATCCAGAGCAGGGCTGCCGCGTCATGGTATAGTTCCAGATCCGGTAAACCGAATCTCCCCCCCTCTCTATGGTCAAATAATATTTTATACTTTATTCTGGGCTTTCCCCCATTCCATATAAATTTTAAAATATCCTTTTTCCATATCTTAAAGTACCCCATCCCTCCTAATAGTGGTAAATTTTGGAATAAATCATTCATTTTTGATAACACGCACATTTTAATAATTGATATTCTTCCCACAAAGGAAATTTTCATTTTAGACCATACTTCCAATTTTCTTTTTATTTGTTTCCACTTTTCCACGTAGTTTTCTTGTATTAGATCTATACTTTTAATTGTACAATCTCAAATTCCTTTCTATTTCTTGTTCTACCTTGAGCGAATATTCTGCCTTTATAAGTTTAATTTCTTTTTTAATTTTGTCATTTAATTTTGTCATTTCTTTTCTTTCCACCATGTTTTGTTTTTATAAAATAATCCCTAATGACTGCTTTACTCACATCCCAAATTGTTCTTACATCACTATCGTTTTTATTATTTAATTCAGAATATTCTTTCAATTCTTTTCTTGCCCCTTCTATTATCTTTTCACCTTTTAGCAACGATTCATTCAATTTCCAGCTCCGTAGTCCTGCTGTCCACTTTGGCTTTATTTTCAGCAAAACTGGGTTATGATCTGAAATTGTTTTTGGTAAAATTGTTGCCTCATCAATTCTTATTAATAGTTCCTTAGAAATCCAGATGGCATCTATCCTACTGGCTATTTTTTTTTTTTTTTTTGCTCCGAGAAATGTGTATATTCTTTTTCAAATCTGTGTTTATATCTCCATGAATCCACTAACTCTAAATTTTCACTTAGTTTGACAAATATAGATGGTAATTTCCCATGACTTTTATTCCCTCCTGATCTATCCAATTGTGGGTTTATTACCCCATTAAAGTCTCCCAATAATATTATTTTGTTTTCCAGATACTCCAACAGCTTTGCTTCTAAGTTCTTAAAAAAAAACACTGCTTCTTTTTTTGGCGTGTAAATTCCCACTATTATAATTTCCTCCCCTTGAGATATGATTTTAAGTATCAACATTCTTCCATTCGGATCCGCATATAACAGTTTAGGGTCTACACTAGGTCTGATGTATATTACCGCTCCTCTTTTTTTTTTACTTGATCAGCTGCTATGAATTCATTTCCTAATTTGGGATTGATCAGCATTCAGCTTCTTTTAAATAATTTTTATTAATTTTCAAAAGTTCCACTGACAGCCCAAGTTGCTGTACCTTTATGTTAAACCGTTGTAGCCCTGGGAAAATAAAGGGATCTAACAAAACTTCACTAAGGAGAGGATCTTTATCTGTTGTGAGGCAGATGTTTAACCAGCATATAAGAAATCTTGGCCAGGCGACGGACTCTACCTTGTGTTGACCTCCCTCTAGACACAAGGCTGCATAGGGTACACAATGTGGGACAGCAAAAATCTGAAAAAGGAAAGCTGCCTGCACTCATTCGACCAGCTGGGTAAACCCTGGCAGCCAGACAGGAATTCCGTAAAGCAATTGAGCTTATCACTTATAACTTTGGCGTTGAAGACCTTGAGGGTAGAGGGGATATGCGAAATATCTCTTTATATGAAGAAACACATGACATGGTCTGGTCTTAGCATAACTCCTCCTCCTACCCATGATCAATGATATCGGGTGTCCCGGTGCACCCCCCCCCCCCGGTGGAACCTGCCCCAGACATTCTGTTGGCTGGCGCCCACTCCCAGGCAGCCCTGCCCCTTAAAAACAAAATACAACCTATACAAAAAACCAATAAAACAATAGAAACTAATAATAATAATAAGTTACAATCATACAAAAATTAAACAAGTCCCTAACCCCAATCAAACATTTATCCCACCCCCAACGCTAAAAAAGAATTTAAAAGGGCAAAAGAATAATTTTAAAACATTTTGAAAAAGAACCCTCTCTGCTGTTCAGAGGCCTGTCAGGTTCCACTTACAGCAACTTACAGCAAAGAAAAACATACAGTACATAATACTATAGGGGAGAAAGTGTATATATTAATACACTAATATTTCATAGAGCATATTTTCCACGCTTTATTAAGTTTCATACATAACAAAAACAAACTTATATAAACAAAAAACAAGCTTGTGTAAGTAATCTTATATAAATATACAAATAAAAATTGATTCCATCTTATACAGTGTCTTTTGTTCAACCTTCTTACTAATGTGTGATAGACTTCTCATCAACTCCCGGTGCATTTAAAATTTCTAATATCAAATGTGCATATGATTATTACCTTCATCTTTTCTTATTTTCTAATACATTCTTAAAACGTATCGTACCAATTTTCCTTATTTCTTTGTTATTATTTTATACAGAGTTCATTCAAATGCATCCATAGATGTCACACCACTGTTATATTTTTGTAAATACTGTATCTCTTAAACATGTCACATTTTTTGAATAAATGATTGTTTTGTGTTACCTCTCAACCGATTAGTCAGTTGTGCCATTTCTGCATATTCTAGTAATTTATTCTGTCATATAATAATATTTATTTATTTATTTATTTATTTATTTATTTATTTATTTTATCCAACAGAATATTAAAATACAATAAAGCTTCCCTAAACAGGGCTGCCTTCAGATGTCTTCTAAAAGTCTGTTGGAACCCTTTCCCCTTTCCAGTTCATTGCAATTAACGTTTGGGTGGCCGCTGTTTCAAGGATTCCAAGCAGGAAAGCTTCTGGGTTTTTTTTCTAAATGAATGTTAATTTAAAAATCTTTTTCATTTCATCATAAATAAGATTCCAAAACTTTGATTTTCCTGCATGTCCACCACATGTGGTACATATTTCCTTCACTTTCACCACATCGCCAGCATTTGCTCGAGACATTTTTATACATCTTTGAAAGCTTTTGATGGAGTGAGATACCATCTGAACTGCATCTTCATTGATGGTATAACTTGCTGTAAACTTCATATTTGCTTTCCAAGGAGTTTCCCACTCGCTCAACAGAATGGTATGACCAATATCCTGGGCCCATTTAATCATTACTGTCTTCACCTCCTCTTCCTTGACTTCCCAGTCAAGGGAGAGTTGGCACATAGAGCATAACATTTACGGAAAAACAAAATGAACATGCCAGCCATATAAATGATAGCAAACAACAATATTTAAATAATAAACAAAGCAATACACTTGCACTAGTTAGCAATTGAACAAGACTCCAACTCCCTCCCTACTCCAAAAATCATTAATTAATTAATTAATTAATCACTTGATTAATTAATCAGTCATTTGCCTGGCTGGTGTACAGTGCATTCATTAACTCCACATGCTATAGAATAGCATATATGCAATCATATCTAACAACTGGAAGAAGAAGAAGAAGAAGAAGAAGAAGAAGAAGAAGAGGAGGAGGAGGAGTTTGGATTTGGTATCCCACTTTTCACTACCTGAAGGAGTCTCAAAGCGGCTAACATTCTCCTTTCCCTTCCTCCCCCACAACAAACACTCTGTGAGGTGAGTGGGGATGAGAGGCTTCAGAGAAGTGTGACTAGCCCAAGGTCACCCAGCAGCTGCATGTGGAGGAGCGGAGACACGAACCCGGTTCCCCAGATTACGAGTTTACCGCTCTTAACCACTACACCACACTGGCTCTCCAGTGTGTTCTAAGATGCTGAGCCTGTGATGGACAGCACAATATATTGTATAGAATTATTTGGTTGTATCATTTACTGCTTTTTGTTGTTTTGAAGAAAGCTATATGCAAGTAAAGTTTTGAACCATCTAATGGGTCTCGACAATGCTTCATCCCAAAAGGACTCAGTTTTTATGCATCCAGTCACTTCAACTGTGCAATAATAATATCTGTAATATGTGCTATATTGAACTGTTTCATTGAAAGGGCATGGGAGTTATTTAGATCTCAATTGAAGTAATGTAGTGTGGGAGAAAGTATGGAATGAAACACTGACAATCCAAGTTTTTGGAGGTGTAAATTGCCTGAGCATTGCAAAAACTCTCTGTGGTGTTCACACAGGGTCCCCGGTCATTTAATGGATGATTGATCCCTGTGCCACCACTGTACCGCAGTCCTGCTGCCACCAACTAGGTCCTCCCTGGTAAATCACCGAGTCCAGTCAGGTTTTTAAAATTGAACCAATAAGAACAAGTTTATTTCTCACACAGTTACAAGCTTATGGTTTCAAATACAGTACTTCGCTTAAGTTGTCAGAATATCTTGCCAACATCTCTTCGCTAGTTCCTATATCAGCCTATGCCTTCCTCTACCTTCCTCTACCTTCCACCCATACAGGATCCCAATCGAACCAACCACCTCCCAACTGAAACTCTCTCTCTCAAACAACTGACTGAACTGACTCACTTTACTTTCCTGAACTCACAGACTGGACTGGACTCTAAAAACCCCTGTGCTTCAATCTCATGCACAGTTGACTCCGCCCCCTGGGTTTTCATTGGATAGTCATTGGACAGTTATTTAACTCTCACTCTCATCCCAGTATGACATCACTAGCATGAGAGGGCAAACGCCACACTCTCATTTAATATTGCAGGAGGTACTTGATGCTGAAACTTCAGTTAAGCCCTCTAGGGAATAAACTGCCCTCCACAGCTCTACCCCATCACACAATTTCATAGTTTTAGTCAATTGTAATCAACTGGATCACAATTTTTGAACTATATGTCTAACAGCACTGCCTTATGCAGTGGGAGTTTGTCATGTATAGTATTGCAGCCCTAATTGGGGTCTCATTGACTTTCATATCACATTTTATCACAGGAATGGGGGTTTGGAATAGTAAAATGGTTGCTTCTGTGGCACAATAATGATAAAAATGTTTTGTGATCTGAAAGTGGCCAGTTTTTAAGAGTTTTCTGAAAAGCACGTTTATTTTCGGAGGTCTGTAGGTGGAGCTCCAAACTCGTCTTCCTTTTGTATTATGCACAGAGGACTGTAGGAAAAGGATTGTGTTCTAAATACAATATCCAAACAGTAAAACTTCTACAGAAGAAGCTGCTTAAATTTTTTATAACAGAATGCTTTTCGCAGAAGAAATAATGAGAACTGATAGCATTTTTATAGTTACAAAATCATGTTGTTTATTTCCCTTAGCTCCTCAATCTTATCAGAAGCAATTTCTCTCCCCCCCAAGCCTGTTACTTAGCCTTATAAAAATTTTAAATCTATCTTAGAAGAAGATACAAAGGATATCTCTTTCTTTTTAATGGTTGATATATTATGAATGTTTGGCTTCTCAAACATAAGGCTGCTCCATGTTTCTTAATAAAAGGAATGTGCAGGAACTGAATTAGTGTGCTCAACTCTTGTGTTTTACTGGTTTATAAAAAAAAGATCGTCTTGACATGAGTAACTGAATGATGAGGAACATACACAAACCTGACGTTTAGATCTCGACTCTGTAGTAAAAACAAGTTAATGGATAAGGCTACAAATTGTGTCCACCTTATTAACAAATCCTGCACAATTACTTTTTTATGAGCTAAGGAGTGTTCACGCATTGCATTCAACATGCACACAATTTATACACATGTATGGTAAACAGTGTTAAACCACAGAGCCTAGGGCTTGCTGATCAGAAGGTCGGCAGTTCGAATCCCCATGGCGGGGTGAGCTCCCGTTGCTCGGTCCCAGCTCCTGCCCACCTAGCAGTTCGAAAGCACGTCAAAGTGCAAGTAGATAATTAGGGACCGCTCCAGCGGGAAGGTAAATGGCGTTTCCGTGCGCTGCTCTGGTTCGCCAGAAGCGGCTTTGTCATGCTGGCCACGTGACCCAGAAGCTGTACGCCAGCTCCCTCGGCCAATAAAGCGAGATGAGCGCCACAACCCCAGAGTTGGCCATGACTGGACCTAATGGCCAGGGGTCCCTTTACCTTTACCTTATGGTTATTATTCAGACAAAATGGAAATGGTGCTGGCCCTACTGTTAAGCAGGCTGAAGTAACTGCCTCAAGCAGCAGGTGCTGAGGGTTAGGAAACAGTGGTGAGGTGCTGGAAGTGTTCCAGTCCTACTTGGATGGTCATTTTCAGAGGGTGAAGCTTCAAGAGTTCAATCCAGGTAACACTGAGGCAGTACTAAATGGTTGGTTCTCTAGACCAAATGGACATGGGAGGTTGCTGTTCTTGGTGGAGTCATGCTCCTTCGTGGGTATGTAGCTTGGGGGTACTCCTGGATCCTTTGTTGTCACTTGAGGCTCAGCTGGCCTCAGTGGCACCAAGAGTCTTTCACCAGCTTCAACTGGTGGCCCAGCTGTGCCTCTACCTGCACAGGGATAGTCTAACTTCTGCCTATACTCTGGTAAACTATAGGTTAGATTACTGCAATGTGTTATGCATAGGGCTGTCTCTGAAGAATTTGGCAACCAGGTTGCTCACTGTAGCAAGATGGTTTGAGCAAATTGCACCAATCCTGGCCTGACTGCACTGATTGCCAGTTAGTTTCCGGGCCAAATACAAAGTGCTGGTTTTCGAGGGGTGAAGGGAATGAAAACAGTTTGAGGGAAAGAGATGGGAGCAATGAAATGCTTAAGAATGCAAGGTAGAAGGGAGTTAAGGAAGTGTGCAGGGTTGTATGCATTCATATTTACAGCAGTTTAAGCAAAGGGATTTGTCAGGAAGACGGTGAATATAGTAAGTGAAGACGGAGCAGAACACTTATTATTATTATTATTTTTAATTGTTTATTACTATTTTTTTCATTTTTTGGTCTTTTTTTTCTTTTTTCCCTCTTTTTTTCTTTCTTTTTTCCTTTTTTCATGTTGTTTATTTTACTTTATTTTATTTTATTTTATTTTATTTTCCTTTGGTTAGTTGGCTGTATTGTATGGGTATATGTACAATATGTACAATATATTTTGTTCAGAAATGGGAAAAGAAGATGCATATAAGCAAAATGATTATTGTATATAACTTTATTTAAGTTTTGTATTTGTGGTGGACTTTTCTTCTTTTGTTGTATTTGTAAAATCTATAATAAAATTTTTTAAAAACAAACAAACAAAAAAAACAAAGTGCTGGTTTTGACCTATAAAGTCTTAAATGACTCAGGGTAACAATACCTCAAGTGAGGTGTGCACCGCAACCCCATAGTCACCTTTGACTGGACTTAACCGTCCAGGGGTCCTCTACCCCTTTAACCTTAAGGGGTGTGTGTGTGTGTGTGTGTGTGTGTAGGGCATATTGTTTTTCTTTGTTCCTATGGTATGTATTTTTGTTTTTTTATATTGTAAACTTCCCTGTGATCCTCGGATGAAGGGTGGCATAGAAATTGAAATTCTAATAGCAACAGTGAAAGAATCAATGAGAGAAGAATTTGGTCTGTGACCTCTCCACCCCCATACCCTGGCTCAGTTAAGATAAGGCTTCTCACCTGAAGAAATGAGACAAAGGGTTAATTTTTCTGTTGTTTACAACTGGAGATGGATTGGCTAGTATTGATTGCTAAAAGCTCATAAGCTGTTTGTCAGCAGCAGACTTCCAATTAGGCCTCTTTCATGGGCTGCAGCTGAGCTTGGAAATTCAATCAGTGATTTTGGAGGGAGCTATACGGGGGTTCTCAAATTGTCATACATTTCTATTCTTCATAGCTTAAAGGTGATAAGCATGACTACTGCTAAAGACACCACTGCTTGTAAAATACAGTAATATGGTTCCCACCTCCACGCCCCATATATCACATCCAAATTAGAAATGGTCTAGACGCAATCATTTCAAAGGCTGGTTCACACAGATACATAGTGCCATTTCTCTAAACAGAGTCAAAATGGATGTTGACACAGCACAAGCCATAGGTAAACTAGTTATCCATGGCAACATCCCATCATGTTTAAATACACTCAGCACCTGACAAGACGGTTGCAACTTCCTGGCGCTTGGGTGTTGTTGAGCCATGGCTGCTGTAGGCAACCCCAGCAAGAGGCTGTGTGAAATCTGCTTTCCCCAACCTCGGGGTTCATCGCTTACTATGCTCAACTTTCCTTTACCAGAGTACCATGAGTTCCTAGGGGACAAAGATGACCATTACTTTCACCATGTCAGCCATTCGTTTTTTATTAGTGATAATCGATCACTGTTAATTCTTCACACCCTCATTTGTTCATCCCATCTGTAGAGTTTATCCACTGAAAATTCTAGTATTATTATTGCTATTTCATTCATTGCATTTCTTACCTGCCCTCCATGATAAGGACCGAGGGCAGTTTATGACAATGTTAAAACTATTTGCAATCAAAAGAGTATGGGCCCCAGTCCTCTAATAACAATCTCATTCCTTCCCAAAGTTCACCACCAAATCCTCTAGTGCCCTGTTCTTGGCTGTGACAAGTGGGTCTGAGACCCTCGAAATAAAATCTGAACAAGGTTGGTGAAGCAGCAAAGATTTTATCGAGTACAATACGTTTTTGCAAGAGAGGTTGTCCACAGTAGGCACACCCAAAATTGACAAAGCATAAGCTTACATTCACTATCTCCGAAGCACAGGTTCCCTCCCTTGTTTCCCCATTGGCTGGGTACTTGCAAAGTTTACAGCCTAACATGATGATGGCGTAATTTTCATACTAAAACCCTGCTTTTGTTGACATATCGTATCCTCCTCAAGGAGGGTACGCGTTGTGCGGGATCACCGGGCATCCCCTCACCACACGGCGTAGGCAGAGCTGAGTCCTACCTCGCACTGGTGGGTTCCCTTCTTCCTGGTTGTGCCCAACCATCAGCTTGGATGGGCTGGTGGGGCGTGGCCGGTGCGGGGTGTGTGTGTGTGTGTGTGTGTGAGCTATATAACCCTCAGCGTGCTGCTTCTTGGTCCTCTTCGCATCGCACGGCAGATCACCCACCCGCCAACCCTGATTTCAGGTTCCTTATTGGCCTTGCTATGGACTGTGTTGATCACCTGTTTTGTAATGGGGGGCTGGTAGGATTTTTTTTCCATTTGGCAGATTGGCCTACCACTTAGCAATCGTCACAACTTTGTAAGGTTTGGTGGTTAGACATTAGATCAGCTAGGTGTGGGGAGGGGAGGTACGGCCGTTACCTGCCCCTCCAAGATCAAGGGTATTCCATTAAAGGAATCCGGTGGTTGGTCTGGATCTGTCCAAAGTCTGGTGGAGGGCCTAGGGCCATGCCAGGACCCCATGGGAACCCCGGGTGAGCTTGAGTCGATTCCCATCAATGGAACTCCCTCTGTTGGTGGTTTACCCTTAACAGACTTCCTGCAAGGCAGGCAGGAGTCAGATATAGTCTATGGATGTCAATGCCTAAGCCAATACCACTCACATTCTGTATTCAATAAAAGTGTGGCCTAAAATTTGACCATTAACCTTTAAACTAAATTCCTTGTCACTGTGTCATTATTTCAGGTGGTAGTTGGGGGTCTCGACATGCAACTCCCATTACTGTGAATTCCAACGCCCACCCCCCCATATTTACCTTACTCCTTATTTGGTCTATGCCCCTATGCATTTACCTATTGATGTAAGCGACATAGCCACATCCTAGCGACCAGTTGTCCCAGTTGCAAGTGTAAGCGAGTTCTATACCTTCTACAGCCGAAGGGACAGAGCCACATCCTGACCACTAGTTCTTCTAGTCACAGGTGCAAGCGAGTTCTATATCTACCGATGCCTACGAAGAAACCATATTTCAACCACAAGCTGTCCTATTTATGAGCATCCTGGTCACAAGCTGTTCTAAATATGAGTGGTTGTCTAGCAGTTGGAGCATTGTGGCCCAGGTGAAAAAGCAACATTATTATTATTCCTCCCATTGGCTGCACTCAAATGCTATTGAAGCATCCATCTATTCCCTTGGTTAAGACCATATGGAGAAAGAACAGTTTTGCACAAGCTGGCTCCACCATCATGTCCTCTGCTCACATGCCCCAGCACGGGAGACTCTGAGCAGTGTAGGGGCAAGGATGGCAAAGGATGCGGTGGTGATATGGAGCCAGCGGGCACACCTTGTTCTCTCTATAGGTGACACACACACACACACAATTTTTATTAAATTTTCCATTTTACAATTTCAAATAAACATTTTAAGATATCAGTGACGTCCCTTCCTCTTTCTATATCTCAAATCCCTGCATATTTTACAAAACCCATACCAATTGGTTTTCCATTATCACATCCATCAGAGCTTATTTACACTGTTGAATTTATCTTAGTGCTGCCAGCGTTTTAGATTTAGATTTATTTATTGTCATTGTCCGTATATACACAGTATACACAACAACGAAAATCAAACACCCAAAGACTGGATTTACCATACACATTTGCACATATCTCCAACACTCTCATCCTTATTAAAACATAATCTATTAAAACATAACATAATCCAGAGTATAACATAACCTATTAAAAGCATAGCATAACCTAAAAGCCTGTCTCATTCCTTGCTACTCACTGCTTACTATTACTTACTACTGACCCTGAGATCATTATTAAGTGCAATCAAAGCTCTTGGATAGAAACTATTCAGAAGGCGTGTGGTTCGAGTTTTCATTATCCTGTATCTTCTGCCCGAAGGCAACAGTTCAAAAAGGTTGTGAGCAGGATGGGTGGGATCTCTCAGGATGTTGTGTGACTTCTTCAAACAGCGAGACGTGAAGATCTCGTCCAGGGTTGGTAGTTGGAGCCCAATAACATTCTGGGCAATTTTAATTATTCTCTGTAAAGCTTTTTTATCCGTTACAGAGCTGCTCCCATACCACGATAGTATACTATAGGTTAAGACACTCTCAATGGTACTGTGATAATAGTACAGGAGTAGGTGCTGAGATAGATTCAATCCCCTGAGCATTCTCAGGAAATACAACCTCCCCTGCACCTTCCTCACAGCCATATTAATATTTACAGTCCATGAGAGGTCCTCGGAGATGTAAATGCTCAGGTATTTAAAACTGCCAACCCTCTCCACCTCCTCGCCATTTATGTGCAATGGTAAAAATACACTTTTCTTTCTCCTAAAGTCAATTATAAGTTCTTTAGTTTTTTTGGTGTTAAGCATAAGATTATTTTCTTTACACAGTTTTCAGCTGTACACAATTATTTTCCATATATCCAATGAACGTTTTCCAGCCTTCTTCAAACTTATGTTCTTCTTGTCCTCTTATTCTATATGTTAAGTCTGCAAGTTGTGCATATTCTGTCAACTAAGCTGCCAATCTTCCTTCGTTTTCTATTTTGGGGCGTCTATAGGTCAGTGTTTTTCAACCACTGTTCCGCGGCACACTAGTGTGCCGCGAGATGTTGCCTGGTGTGCCGTGGGAAAAATTGAAAAATTACTTTATATATAGTTAATATAGGCACAGAGTTAAATTTTTTAACATTTTCTAATGGTGGTGTGCCTTGTGATTTTTTTCATGAAACAAGTGTGCCTTTGCCCAAAAAAGGTTGAAAAACACTGCTATAGGTGATCTTAATCACACAGACAGAATAAGACATGTATTGGTCTTCCGAATGTAATATAGACTAAAACCGACACTTTCACTTTCCAAATCCATATAAATTTGGGAAAGGGTAATGCCAAAAGCTATAGCAGTTTTGAACACATAGCAGCATGCTGAATGCAGCCTGCTCTGAACTGTTTTAGTATGTATGCCTTGCTTAATGTCTCTTCAGGCAGTTCTAAGCCTGTAACAGATGGCAAGCCTGACACCCAGTGATGTGGAGGGGGGTGGGTGAAGGCAGGGACGGAGGGGGAATGGCAACGGAATGCAAATTGTCAGCTCTGAAGGCAAGCAACATGTTTGCAGCTCTAAATTAACTGTCTCATTATTAGGGGTTCCTGATGAATGTATTTAAAACCTATTCCCTTGACGATTAATTCATCTGTGCACATTATCTGAGCTGTTTGCAAGTTGTTGTTTTTTCACAGTAGGGAACTAGCTAGAAGAAAAGGAAGGTATCAGCCATATTATACAGCACAGGAAAAAAACCCCATTAAAAATGTTTGCATTCTCTGTTTCCCAGGGGCCTGTTAATAGTGACGCATACATGATGCCTTCCTAAATGTGTCCACCTGCAAAAATGTTCGGAAAGTCTAGCTCTTCTATGTAAATTGGTAGTACAGTTTGTTAATTAGGAGGATTATATCATTTCCTTTTCATTAAAAAGAACAAAAAACCTTCTAGCTATTTTTTATTGGTTCCTTTTCATTGGGTTGTTGTATATTTTAATAGTAATGGATTCTGTTTTCAACCTGTTATATATAATTTATAATTTATTATACAGTTAAAAACCAGCATACTTGTCAGGGGCTGGTCTGGATCGGAAGATCCTGCAATCAGTTCCTAACAGAAGAAGAGGGGGAATATTTCCGCCCCCCCACCTGCTTCAGCGTTTCCAGAAGCAGAGAGGGACAGGCAGACAAAGAAGCTGCACAGATGAGAGAGGAGCTACAGTGTTATGAGATAGTAGCTAAGCAACCAGAAGGGGGGGGGAGCAGCTGGGCGATAAATCAATAGAGAGTGGGGGGAACCTCCTCCCTCCCTTGAACTTGGAGGTCCGAGCGTGTCGGAGAACAAAGGAGTCAGGGGGGGGGGACTTCCCATTGGCGCGCTTCTTGCTGCAGAAGTGGGGAAGAGACAGAGCAGGCAACAAATACTTGCAGAAGGTTGCCTGTATGTGCTTGTAACAGAATGCTGTAATACAAGGACTATAAATATACCAAATGCTCATTAATTCTTATTGGGGAGCCACCGGAAGGGAGAGGGGAACCCCCGTACTTGGCAATGCTCTCTATTTCATACAACAAATACTAATAAGGACAAAACAAAACAAAACAAAACAAAATGCTAGATAAGCAAAATTGAAGACTTAATAATTTAAAGACAGATAGACAGTCTACATAGGCCCAGTAAGTACGAATGACTGATGTATTTGTAGACTGTAGGGGTACCAACTTGAATAAAACATTGTGGGGGTCCGGTAAGCCCCGCCTTGCATAATGGTTCACATGATGCAGTGTGCACACACCATTGAATGGGAATGCCCAACCCCACTCAAATATTTTATTGTGGGGACTAAAGCCCCCACGGCCCCTAGAAATTGGCTCCTATGGTGGGCTGTCATACAAAATTTTGTGACTAAAGCTGTAATCTCTGGTTTTCCATCTTTCAAGAAGTAAACATGACAATTCCAAACTAGACCTTCTGAGTTTTCAGCCGGCTGTAAGATGTCTACAGTGAACAGTGCTAGGGGCTGGAATGCTAGAAGAATTGTTTTAAATAAATGAAGGCCCCAGGCCTTCCAGAAAGAACACGCCTAGTGCCCTGCATTGTTATCCGGGAAGATCATGGAAACAAACGACAAGCTTTAAGAGATATACAGCACAGACACCAGCCTCCTTGGACACCCGGACTTGTCCTGCTGCACACGGAACTACACTTCTGATGCTGCCAAAAGTTTTGCACAGACCTTGCCCCTGAGGTCATACAGTGGTAAAAGGTAAAGGTAAAGGACCCCTGACAGTTAAGTCGAGTCGCGAACGACTCTGGGGTTGCGGCGCTCATCTTGCTTTACCGGCTGAGGGAAGCGGCGTTTGTCCGCAGACAGCTTCCGGGTCATGTGGCCAGCATGACTAAGCCGCTTCTGGTGAAACCAGAGCAGCGCATGGAAACGCCATTTACCTTCCCGCCTGAGAGGTACCTACTTATCTACTTGTACTTTGATGTGCTTTTGAAATGCTAGGTTGGCAGGAGCTGGGACCGAGCAATGGGAGCTCACCCCGTCGTGGAGATTCGAACTGCCGACCTTCAGATTGGCAAGCCCTAGGCTCTGTGGTTTACACCACAGCGCCACCCGCGTCCAATACAGTGGTACATACAGTACAGTGATAGGGAATGGGGAAACCCTCACCCATTTATTGAAGGTTGCACCTTCTTCATAGGGCTTCACCCTCTGTTATGTTCACAAGCCCTTTATCCACATCACTAGCTTATGCTAACAGTGCACCACTTTGTAGATTTGGCATATCTCTGTGTTTGACCAGATGAGGAATAAAAAATACCAGGGGCCAGAACCAGGAGTGGGCTATTTTATGCTTGATTTGAGAGCACCTGCCATTTGATGTGCACCATGGTTCTCATCAAAATACACTCTGAGGCACCACCAGCTCAGGTAAAAAAGGTAAAAAAAGGTAAAGGACCCCTGGATGGTTACGTCCAGTCAAAAGCAACTATGGGGTGTAGCGCTCATCTTGCTTTCAGGCCGAGGGAGATGGCGTTTGTCCACAGACAGCTTTCCAGATCATGTGGCCTGCATGACTAAACTGCTTCTGGCACAACGGAACACCGTGACAGAAGCCAGAACACACAGAAATGCCATTTACCTTCCCACCGCAGTGGTACCTGTTTATCTACTTGTGCTGGCGTGCTTTCAAGCTGCTTTGTTGGCAGGAGCTGGGACATTGCAATGGGAGCTCACCCCTTCGCAGGGACTCTAACCGCCGACATTCTGATCGCCAAGCCCAAGGGGTTCTGTGGTTTAGACCACAGTGCCACCTGTGTCCCTACCACCAGCTCAGCCATTTGCCACATCCTGGTATCACCCATCACGAGGCCAGAGCCCTTCTCTTCAGGCTCCAACACTTTAACTGCCAAGCACAACCCCTTAGCTCTCAGAGTTAGCTTACCGCCTCTGTGTCCAGGAGTCTGTTTTTAACTAATTTATACTCCACCTTTATCTCTGAATTGACACCACACTGAAACATACAATTTGGTAATGGAATTAATTACAAATCAGAAAAGGTAGGTTCCTCCACCCATAGCCTGTATTACAAAGAATTGGGTCGTTGTCCCCCCACCCCCAGCTGACTTTGCAAAAAATGTGGTGGTAGGAGCATGAAACCAGAGGATGAGGGTGTTGGGGGAGGGAGAGAGAAATACCACACTTTGTTCGTTCAACTACTGTACCTAGAGTTGTAAACCTTGTTTTTCTTTAATAGCAGACATTCTGAGGCTGAGCATGGTGTTCACTGTAGTGACGGGCGCCTAACACAATCTTTAGAATTTTTATAGAGAGCTTCCTTTCTCAAAATCTTTGCAGCAAATGCCTAGTTAAACCTTTACTGCACATCTGTGCCATAACAAAGCATCAATACCCTAAAACTACAGGTAGGAACGCAGTGCACTGGGAGAAGTAGTCAGAAATTGCTTGTTTTCAGAAACTGGTTAATTCTCTAGACTATGCAATTATGTCTCATGTAAATAATGGGAGACATAACAAAACTATGAATATGTAAAAGTTCAGGGGCAATGCTGCAAGAATTCAAGTTCATTTTTTCAGAGCTCCTTCCCTGCAAAAAAAAAAAACCCAGTTCCAAATGACAACATTAATGTATTCCTGGTATCAAGGATAATTCAATTAACTGTTTCTTCCCACTCACACAACGATTTTTGTTGTGCAGCTCCTGTAGAATTAAGGGCAGGTTCACACATTCATTTACACCACGTAATTCCTCTTAAATTGTGTTCTTTATCTCCTTGACATCTGATGGGAGGGTGTTCCACAGGGAGGTTTCTGGATTGTGTGAAAGCACTCTAACAACTTCGGGAGACAGTCAATCGGCCACTCCTAAGTGTATTTCTGTATGTTTAATTAACCGGGGCTTTTTCTCTTTAAAAAGGGGGTGTTTAACCTTACAGACCTCTTTGAGCAATTTATAGAAAAGCAGTGAATAAATCCTGTAACAAATAAAGCAAGCAATAAATCTGAATAAACCTAGTCTTTCTGAATGGCCACTCACCTGGATAAAAAACAATCTGGAAACAAGAAGTAATAGCAGTCTGGGGGACTCTAAAGGAAAATGCAGATTGACTGCAACCTCTTCTGCATACCTGAATAAGTACTGAGACGTATTAATGGCACCCACATGGAGACCAATAACAAATATGCCCCGCTAAGCATCAAAACCGTTTGATGCACTTCCAATTCTAACAGCATCTCCGTGTAAGAAGAGACAGAAGACCTGAGTTACTATTCAGCAAATGAACCAACATCTGTTAGGCTCCAATGTAGACTTGCAGAGACTTTACAAACATCCACTCTGACTGCAGTTCTGTACACATGTACCTACCACCAAACTCCACTGAATTCAGCAGGTCTTATTTCTGACTACAAAATGTAAGATTGTAGGTATACTAGTCTAGCCTACGGGGAGCAAGGACAGGTATGGTTTAAGTAGGCTTCTCTCCTCACCACCATTTAAAAATTATTTAAAACAAAAACAGAGCTTCTGAGACTAGATATCCATGTTCTTGACATATTGAAGCAACAAAGAAGAAATTGTGGGTACCTGGTTTCACCTGTCAAGCTATTGTAAAAAAAACCAAACCCTTGTTTATCCATTTATGATAGTCTGTTATGCGACAATAATGAACTACTATGTTCCCTGCTATGTGTCGGTAATATTTCAAATAATGTCTACCTAATGTGAAAGTAACCTCTGCGGGGGTATATTCCATGTGCTTGCCATTTTGAGAGAGATGAAGAGATCTAAATGTTCTTTTCGTGAGGAAAAGGTGATGGTTCTCAAACATTTTTCAATTTAAAGAGTTCACACCTTTGACTGAGAGCCATCAAATGATGAAAGACCATGTGTGCACGTGTGAACCAGATCACAAATGACTGCTGTTGCTGAAATTATTTCAGCAGAGATGGATCCTGCTCAGATATGATGGGAATGATTGTGTACCTTGGTAGCAGAGTATCATTTTTGTTTACAGAAGATGCTAGGTTCAGTCCCCAGCCTCTCTAGCTAGAGGATCTCACATAGCAAGGCTGAGATAGACCCATGCCTGAAACCTTCAAATCATGGAATCATAGAGATGGAAGGGACCCCAGGGATCATCTAATCTAACCCCATGCAATACAGGAATACACACCTATACGGGGATCAAATCCATGACCTTGACCTCTTCAGCACCACGCTCCAAACAAACTCAGATAACCAACAAGACTTGGAGAGCAACTGCCAAATCAGAGGAGATGGAACAAGATGGTACGGCAACAGCATGCATTCATTGTCATGGAATTCTACTCAGTATTGATCCAGAGCAGAACTCCGAGGTATAATTAGCAGAGTAAAAACTTAAACATGTTGCAGGACCCCCCCCAAAAAAATAGACCAGAGGCAATTATATTTCATCCAGCAGAGTTTTACTGCTACTGAAGGCAAATGAGCATAATGGTCACAAATCCCATACATTCAGAATTGGCACTGTCCATAAGAAATCAACATCAAAAAAACTCAACATCAAAAAAACTAAGATCATGGCCACTGGTCCCATCACCTCCTGGCAAATAGAAGGGGAAGAAATGGAGGCAGTGAGAGATTTAACTTTCTTGGGTTCCATGATCACTGCAGATGGTGACAGCAGTCACGAAATTAGAAGACGCCTGCTTCTTGGGAGAAAAGCAATGACAAACCTAGACAGCATCTTAAAAAGCAAAGACATCACCTTGCCGACAAAGGTCCATATAGTTAAAGCTATGGTTTTCCCAGTAGTAATGTATGGAAGTGAGAGCTGGACCATAAAGAAGGCTGATTGCCGATGAATTGATGCTTTTGAATTATGGTGCTGGAGGAGACTCTTGAGAGTCCCATGGACTGCAAGAAGATCAAACCTATCCATTCTCAAGGAAATCGACCCTGAGTGCTCAGTAGAAAGACAGATCCTGAAGCGGAGGCTCCAATACTTTGGCCACCTCATGAGAAGAGAAGACTCCCTGGAAAAGACCCTGATGTTGGGAAAGATGGAGGGCACAAGGAGAAGGGGGTGACAGACGATGAGATGGTTGGACAGTATTCTCGAAGCGACTAGCATGAATTTGGCCAAACTGGCGGAGGCAGTGGAGGATAGGGGTGCCTGGCGTGCTCTGGTCCATGGAGTCACGAAGAGTCGGACATGACTGAACGACTGAACAACAACATAAGAAATCCAGTTGCAGCAGACTTAAGCTAAACTTACAATAACTTAAGTTTAAGCCTTAACACTGTAACATACTATGTACAGAACACCACACCAGAAGGAAGAAAGAGAAAGTGAAACCCAGGCTCCTTCTGGCCTTACTATTATAGTCGGTATGACCTTGACAGAAGAGATAACAGAACCAGTTTAATCCCACTGTACTCAGCTGCTCTGAAGGAATAACCCAAACATCATGAACCTCCTGCTTGTTTCTTTCACACAGTGAAGCTTCCAGAACCCTCTTGAATTAAGTAGAATAGGAAAGATCTCCGCACATCAGATCAATACCTTCTGCACTAAGAAATGCAAACTGACATTCATAACCTTGAGATCTGTAATTAAGCGGCAAAGAAAATCCAGATCTCTGGACTATTTGCCATAACTATAATTTTTACAAGTAAGAAAACAAAGAAACCCGGAATTTATGGTAGCTAGCTACATATAAGGTTATGTATTAGTAACATTTTATTCTAACGTTTTTCCTTCAGTGGACAAGTTGCAAAAAAGTGTGTCAATAGTGCTATGTTACACATGGTTTCATGAGAACATTGTGTTATCCAGTGCTACTTTGAAAGGTAAAGGTAAAGGACCCCTGACAGTTAAGTCTAGTTGCAGACGACTCTGGAGTTGCGGCACTCATCTCGCTTTACATGCCGAGGGAGCCGGCGTTTGTCCGCAGACAGTTTTTCCGGGTCATGTGGGCAACATGACTAAGCCACTTCTGGCGCAACGGAACACCGAAACCAGCACACGGAAACATTGTTTACCTTCCCGCCAGGGTAGTACCTGTTTATCTACTTGCACTGGTGTGCTTTCGAACTGCTAGGTTGGCAGTAGCTGGGACCAAGCAACGGGAGCTCACCCTGTTGTGGGGATTCGAACCACTGATTGGCAAGCCCAAGTGGCTCAGTGGTTTAGACCACAATGCCACTCACGTGCTACTTTAAATAAGATTAATCAGGCTATATGTGCCTTGTAACCTCTGCACAGTTGCCACACTTAGGTGTCAATGGCGTCTCACATCTGTACTAATAGGCTATCACCAGAAACTCAATGAATCAGTGGGATGGGCAGCCCAATCCTTTGTATGTTTATTCATAAATAAGCCAGAGTTACTCCTAGGCAGAGTGAATAGAATTGCGGCTCATAGATCATCTGAAAAGCGGACTGAGCAGGCATTTATACATATAAATTAGCATATGCAAATATTGTATAGTCATGTGTTCCCATATGTCATTTTTTTCCAATGCATGCCCTCTTCTTTGGTGATAGATCTGAGTGGGGCCCCCCCACTGATTACAGACGAAGTTCAAAAGTGAGAAATTTATGCCATCCTGCCTTCAGATGGAGGTCGTACCTTCTCCATAGATGGTATGGTACTTCAAAATAAACAAGGATGTTTAAATTCAGTGCGCAGATTACCCAAGGTGCAGTGATGGTTGGAAAACATTGAAAGGGGAGAGGTGCATTTTGACTGCAATTCTATACCTATTTATCTGATGATCTCAATGGGACTTATTCCCGAATAAGCATAAACAGGGCACCCTGCTCTGCATGGAAAAAAATAGATTGTGGGTTAATTGATTAAAGCCTGCAGTCCTAGATATTCCAACTGCTAATTAGTTCTTTTTTTGCAGGGTGTGCAAAGCAAGCATGGTGCCTGACAATATTAGAGATGTAGGGAATAGTGAAACTGACAAAAAAATATTTCCCCATTGATGCAGGGTTCTAAATCCATGCAAAATGAGAGATGAAGAGTAAACAAACCATATATTTACATATTGGGGTTTAATTTCCTGCTTGGCAGGGGGTTGGACTGGATGGCCCTTGTGGTCTCTTCCAACTCTATGATTCTATGAATCAACAAAAATAATCAGTAGGAAATCATTTATAATCAATTATTTCAAGATTTAAGGAAGACGTGAGGGCTATTTTGTTTTTGGTAGGTTACTTTAAGTGGGAGTGAAAGATAGATGGCCTATCCAGTTGAATTGCTAGAAGAAAGTTCCAGGAGATACTTCACTCCTAATCCTCTCACTGGCTTTGATGTAAAACAGATGTGGTAGAAAAATATTGTTAAGTGCTAGTCATTAACTTAATTGTACTAGCTAGAACTGAACTGGCACATAAACAGAAAGTCCCATATGATCCTTTAATCGAGGACAAGATAAAAAAGAAACGGGAAGACTATAAATATGAGAAAGGTTGCTCACTGAGGCTATTGTCTTATGCACATTTATCTGAAAGTTAATCCCAATGTAAATATACATACTGTTGCACTATTAATTAATATCCAGGAGGGAAGAGAAAATAGGAATAAGTGCAAAGCTACTTTGATGACTGGATTTTCTTTTTTTTGGATCATATTGGAATGGCATATTTCAATCTGAATGTTCCATTTGAACCTTATTTTTTAAATTCTGGGTATTAAATTTTATTTATATGATAAAGTATAAGAAGTCACATAATCATCATCAACCTTTTATTGGCATCAAACAAACAAATATACATACAAAACAGAAGCGGATTAATACTTTCACAGTTGCACAAACTATGTTAGAAGAGAAAAGAGACAAGACTCCGCTATCCACGATCACATCTCTGGGACTCCTGATAACTCAGACGACTGCAGAATATTACGACGAGAAAAGAGCAAATGTAGGTATTGAGCTACCAATTTGGTAAGCTCCTGGTCAGTCCCTGTTAATAGGAAACGTAAGACTTCCCGCTCTGGTCTCCTTCTAGGGATACAGAGCTGGTCCAGGAATTGCTGGCGGAGATCGTCGTAAAGTTTGCAGTGAAAAACCATATGAACAAGGCTTTCCACCTGGTCGTCATCGCATGGACAAATCCTCTCACCCTCCACCCTGCCTGAGAACCTTCCCCATAGGAGGTTCGATGGATTTGCATTGAACCTGGCCAACGAAAAGGCCCTTCTTTCTGGGGGGTTCAGTAGAAAATCAAGATAATTACAATTTGTTTCGTGTGCCCACGGAAGATGAAAATAAAGAGGGGAACATGTTTTGCCTGCTGCCTCTATGAGTTCTTGGCGCTCAATGTCCCACAACCTAGTTTTTATTGTGGCCTTGGCAGATAGTAAGGACATTGTAAAGCCAAGATGGCGACGTGAAGAGCAGCCTCTACCTGCATTCGGTAACGCATATCTCCTTTTTTAAAAGTTTTTAAAAGTTCTTTTAAACTTTTTTCCTTTTTAAGTTCTTTTCAACGTTTTAAGAGCCTCAACGGCATTTTAGAATTGTTTTTATTGTTTTATGGTTTTACTTCTCCTATAAATCAGCAAGTCAACGTTACAGATAAAGACTGCTAAGGAGTGAGTGGTTAAGGAGAACTACGCTCATTAATTAACGCGGCTTGCCCTGATCTGACTCTGTGGATTGAGGGATCCTCTCCCCCTCTTCGTTTGTGCTGATATGAGGGGGAAGAAGCGCATTAGGCAGCATTCCAGTGAGGCCGTGGACACTGCCAAAAAACAGATGAAAATCAGTGATTTTTTATCCAACAATGACCTGGCAGAGATTTGTAGCAACTTTCCTACTGCAAACAGTTTTGCTGCTCTAGCCTCTAGTGCTACTCTAGCCTCTAGTGCTACTCACGAGGAGTCCGGCTGCATGGCGGGTGAGACACAGTCAGCCCCGAGTTCAAGAGTGGAGGCATACTCCTCTGAGCCAACTCAAACAACTTCACCTGAAATACCACAATTATCCGCCCAGGTTACTGCGGACCGAGGGATGATGGAACTGTTAACCTGCCAGTCTGGACTGATAACGCATACAATTACCAACCTGTACAAAAGGCTGGATGGCATTGAAAAGAAGCTTGAAGAAGTGCTTAGTCTGGCCAAACGCCCCTCCCCGCTTCCCCAGTTTGATAAGGCTTCTAACCCTGCTCCCCTTCGTTCAAGTTTGCAGGCCGACTCCGTTCAACAAGAATGGTACCTGGACGAACAACCTCAAAATTTGAATTTACAACTCCAGCCTTGTAAGCTTGCTGTACTAGTGGGTAACCATCCCTTGAATTATAACAAATGGGTGGATAAACACTCAGTTGCCAACTCCCTGTCCCAACTGCTGGGGCATACTCTGCGTACATCTGAGATTGTGGATATTCTATGGCTGCCCACTGGGCCCTTCCTGAGACGTATGGTTATCAAGTTTAGATCTAATCACCTACCTGCAAGAATTTTAAAATTAAACAATTGCACAAGGAAATGGTATATTTCCTTTACAAGGGTGTTTACTAACCTAATCCGTAAACCGTTACCCATCAGTACTAGGGCCACCCGCACTGACGCTAGGCCAGACTGCCGTAGGAAACCTGTGAATGGGGAGCTGGAGCTGAGGCCCTCTCACATGGACAAAGCTATTTCCCAACAGGTTTCGGATAGCCCTGCATTGGATCCAAGTCTGCTTACAACTGATTTAATCGACTTTTTACACCCTCCCCTTAACTCTTTGCCCGCCTCACGGGATACGCTCACCACCGGTCCACCTAAGCAACATCGAAGTGAATTGCTCTCATCTTCATATGCCTCGATGCCAGAATTGGAGGCTTCAAGCCCAATACGAGGCCATGAGCCGCAACACCTGTTAAACTCTAACCCTCTAATAGTTCCATCTCAAGATACAGTTGCTGATCTTCTACCTTTACAACCTATACTGTCTGGTGAAGTCTCTCCTATTAAAGCAAATGCCAAACATCCTGACATCTGCAACAGTGATATTGAGGACCCTCTTGGCCATATCAACTTGTTGGCCCTCCAATCCAAGCTACCACAGCTTTTCAGTGCCCAGCAACCCAAGGCCAGTCGGTATCCTTACACGGGGCAGAGTGAGGAAGACCCCCTGATTATCTTAGCAAAGGACTCCAGGGTCCACCGACCAACAATCGATGCCCCAGAGGTAGTGGAAGAAATACATCTGGAACCATCCGGGGCTTCAGGTGACAGCCATCCTTCTGACATGCACCTAGATTGACTCGATGCCACGGCCGGGAACCTGGTGCAAAATCCTTCTCTGCAGCTGGTATCATGGAACGTGGCAGGGTGGTTTTCTAAGCTGTGCCTCCCTGAGTTCACAAAGTTAATAAGGGCACACGATATAGTTTGTTTACAAGTCGAAATGCTAACAAAAGCTACACTAAATTATTGCTTTTCCTTCTAAAAATAAATGGTAGCTTTTTAAAATTGAGTTGTAAGTTATAGCACAGTTTCATTAGTACACTATCTCGAAAAGACATATATATACACAAAATTCTGCACATTACCAAAATGTAATCAGTCAGTTACAAAACAGATGGTCAAAGTGATGCGCTCTCTTATTATAATGTGTTTATTTGTTTTAGCTGGCCTCCATTTCAAATGCTGTGCCATAATGGGCTGAGGATTTTGCATGTTGTGACTAAGGAGAACTGCTTAAGAATTTTAAAAAATGAACTCAGCATGAATACTGTATACAGAAAACCTAATTCTGAATTCTTGATCCCAGGAATAAGAACAAACAGATTTTTGCTTAGCTGAGCTATCTGACTACATTTCATCAACACTCAATATTGGCATCAGTAGACTTCCTAAGAATTATGGATGTTTATGCACCACCTCTCACTGCATCTGCTTCCTCAGAGCGGCATATATCAAATCTTTGATGTACATCACCCACCAAATCCTTCCACTTCCTTCCTGATGTGATTTACAATGAATTCCTAGCCATACTTATTGACTGCATCAGGATTGAAGCACTTACCTGGGCTGCTAATCTTCTGCTTTTGGTTTTTGTTGCTCTGTGTAAGTTAGCGAGATTGATCTGCTCCTGTTTTCTCTAATGTTTGAATGGCACATTCAGAATTTTAATAACAATGAGAAGGTGGCAGCTGAATGAACAATGTCTGTGAATTGTTTCCTGAACGTTAGTTGTGTAACAAGTGAGGAGGGAAGCCTTCTGTTTTTCCCATTTGGTGTGTAATGAGCAATATATACACAATCATAATATCAAAGCAATTAAAATAATAATAATAATAATAATAATAATAATAATAATAATAATAATAATAATAATAATAGTAGATTAAGTAGATTAGCACTGGGCATGAAGCACCAAAAGAGAGTAGTTAATGAAAATAGTTCATTAGCTTTATTATTAAGATCCTAAACACAAAGATTATAAAGGCAGCAGATGAAATATTGAAGCTGTATAATCACAGAATACACCGTGAGTGAGATAGTCCTACATCAAATGGAAGCAGGTAACAGTTCCCCCCTTTTAAAGAAACATTAATATAAATTAATGAGACTTGTGCACAGATGTGTTATATAGTACTATCAATAGAAAGAGCAACAAAGTATTAGGACTGGGCATTGGGGGGCTCAGCCTGGACCCCATCAGAGACTCATCAGTCACTACAACCCAACTGAGAGGCTCTTCAGATGGCTACTGGTGACCGCTGGAAAGGAGGAGCTGAGGACAAAATATTATGGGGCAGCTACATTAGGGACGTGGGTGGTGCTGTGGTCTAAACCACAGTGCCTAGGGCTTGCTGATCGGAACGTCAGCAGTTCAAATCCCCGCAACGGGGTGAGCTCCCATTGTTCGGTCCCGGCTCCTGCCAACCTAGCAGTTCAAAAGCACATCAAAGTGCAAGTAGATAAATAGATACCACTCCAGTGGGAAGGTAAACAGCATTTCCGTGCGCTGCTCTGGTTTGCCAGAAGCTGCTTAGTCATGCTGGCCACACGACCTGGAAAAACTGTCTGCGGACAAACGCCAGCTCCCTTGGTCTATAGAGCGAGATGAGCGCTGCAACCCCAGAGTTGTCCATGACTGGACCTAACGGTCAGGGGTCCCTTTACATTTGCTTAGTTATGAGTCTGGCCTATTGCCAGACCCCAGTGTGATCAGAAGCAATTGGCATAGTCTAAACAGGCCAGTTGTGCTGAGAAAACCTGCACCTTTCCCATTGTAAGCAGTGAAGGCAAGTTGAAATTTGTAGAGCTGGAAACCCACTGAACTTAGTCTGTACAGGGCTAAGGCTGAATCAAGGAATTTGTGATGTCTGGAGAATGCATGGTGCCAGCACTTACTCTCTCCTTCCTTCCTTCCTTCCTTCCTTCCTTCCTTCCTTCCTTCCTTCCTTCCTTCCTTCCTTGTAAAAACACTTTAAAAGCTATTGGCTTGACCATGGCTACCACCACCCTTCTTTCTTGGGGAATGACACTAGCACACCACAACTGTAAAAGAGAGAGGGTGGGGGAGAGAGCCCCACAACAGCATAATAAGCCCCCCTATTTCATGCTACAGCCACAAATGACTGGGGATGTTGCACCCGGGTCTTTCCTATGCAATATGCGCCTCACAAGGCCAGCAGTTCCCACACTGCTGCGTCATTTATACACAGCCTCAAGTTGTGTGGGAGCTTCCTCAGAAAGCATGGGCTCTGCTTAGCTGAGGGCTGCTTCTGAAGGGCATTTATGCATGGTAGCTCTTGTATATTAATTCTAAAATACCCACACTTCATTACCTCAAAAGGACATGCCCATGTGCAACAGCAAACTACTCTCCTCAAAGGCCAGCTGTCTGAGGTGAGCACAGTTTTATACTATGGTTCATCTTGGTACCCCTATGGAAAGATGCCTATCTTGACATAATGAGCATATCACTTCCATTTTGCGTGAAAATTTAATTTTAAGTTAACGAATCTACACAAATCATTCAGTGGCACCATTCTGGACTTCTTAGAACACTGCAGGCATAAAACGCAATAAAAATACGGCAGCACATTAAAAATAACAAGATGTAGGTGGAGGATTTGACTGAGGAGGTCAAAGTTTCTCAGTCATAAAGCTGGTTCTCCTTGGACCAATGGCTCCCTCAGGCTAACCTACCTCATATGTATGTTGTGAGGGATACTGTGGGATTATGCTGTGTCTGTGTTACCTAAGTACCTCTGAGAGAGTGGGAAGACATAGATAACAAACACCTACAATAATGTTCTTGTCCATCACAGTGTTGCACTTTGAATATCTAGATTTGGATGATGAGGTTTGTGAAGGCACATCATGCTTTCCATTCAGGGTTCTCCAATTTGCATTGTAATAGAGATCCTCTGTATTTTGAACACTCTTTAAGATGCTTATATATCTCTTAACAGGCCTTCCATAACCATTCCGGGTTAATACCATTCTGACCCCAATCAGAATCGGGCCTATAAATTCTTCGGCGCACTTTTAATCATACAAATAAGCTACTTTGCCACTTGGTTTGCTCCTGCTATCAGATCCGAATGTGAAGCAGTATGAACCTTTCTCATTACCTTATTAGACTTATTTCAGAGTTTTAATCTTCCCTAGCTGCTCTCCAGTTATGTTGGCAAATTCACGAAGTCTGCTTTGATATGCAGTACTGTTCACTTATAATCTAGGTGCCAGAAAAACTATGACCTCACCTTTGCCCATTTGCCCATTCTGATTTTTCTTCCCAACGGAGGCCTTGCTTCACACCACTTGATCCCTGAACTTCCGACCCACTTATACATGCAACTCATTACTTGTTGTTACAACTCGTTACTTGATTACACATGCAACTCGTTACTTGATGGGGCCTGGTATAGGTGGCCGCACATGTGGCTGGACAGCTCAGTGGTTACGCCAGGTGTGCGAAACCGCCTTCCCAGCAAGCTTGTGATGTATGCATGTCATGTGGGTATGTGTGCTGATCTACTCACGTATGTGTTGGGTTTTCTTGACATTGGTGTGGTCAGTGGTGCTACCCAGTCATATGTGTGTGTTTGTGAACACCTGTGAACTATCGACGTTTCAGCACACCTGTATCTTAACAGTGTAACTAATTAGAGGTGGAGTTATGTAAAGCAGCAATGTGATAAGGTAATTGATTATTTTGAAAACTGTATTTAAACTGACCAAATGCTTGGTATTCCGCTGGGAAAGTGCGGAGTGGTAAAAAGGGTGTTTTTGCAGCTGTTTGATTATTTCTTAAAATAAATATAAGCAAAGATACTGCGGGCAAGTTTTTATTCCATCGTCCCAGCCGCTGCACAACAATATGGTGTTACTTTGAGTCTATTTAAGCAAAGCAGTTCGAGGCACAAATTGGGTATGGTTCTTCTCTTCAAGGGCTTGGGCCAGATGGCCATTTTGGTCATTTCCAACTCCACGATTCTGTGATCTCTGACATAATGTGCAGGGTGTGTGGTTTCCCCATAAGGAACAGCCACATAATCCCATAGCTGTCAACTTTTCCCTTTTCTTGCAAGGAATCCTATTCGGAATAAGGGAATTTCCCTTTAAAAAAGGGAAAAGTTGACAGCTATGCATAATCCTGCTTTGCAGAGGGTCAACCTAGAGGTTCCTCAGGATTCCTTCCAGCTCTATAATTCTATGATTCTTTTTTGGGTGCTGAACCCCAGAGATGGGCCTGGGGTCCTCCCTCCAGACTGCTGTTCTTATTACCCACTTGCTTAGCATTGCAGGCAGCATTGCTTAATAGTTAGAGCATGGTGGGAATTTGCTGTATGGGGTCACCTGCGTATTCCTGTTTGGCGGGGAGCTGGACTAGTTGATCCTTACGATCCCCTCTAGCCTTACAACCTTCTCTTGCTAACATTACGGAAGGATACTGATATTTTAGCTCTTGGTATACATGTGGTCATAGGTATGTGCATGTGTGTAGGGCTACCATGTAGGGTTTTACTACGCATGTGATTTACGGTACTGTTTATGTGGGCGTATGTAATAATAATAATAATAATAATAATAATAATAATAAATTTCTTATTTATACCCCACCCATCTGGCTGGGTTTCCCCAGCCACTCTGGGCAGCTCCCAGCATAATATTAAAAACACAACACAGCATCAAACATTAAAAACTTCCCTAAACAGGGCTGCCTCCAGATGTCTTCTAAAAGTCAGGTTGTTGTTTATTTCCTTGACATCTGATGGGAGGGCGCTCCAAAGGGTGGCTGCAGGGAGGGAACCGCCAGAAGGCCCTCAGAGCTGGACCTCAGTGTCCGGGCAGAATGATGGAGGTGGAGATGCTCCTTCAGGTATACAGGACCGAGGCCGTTTAGGGTTTTAAAGGTCAGCACCAACACTTTGCATTGTGCTTGGAAACGTACTGGGAATATATGTATTCTCTTGTTGTTGTTGTTGTTGTTGTTGTTCTTCAGTCGTTCAGTCGTGTCCGACTCTTCGTGACCCCATGGACCAGAGCACGCCAGGCACGCCTATCCTCCACTGCCTCCCGCAGTTTGGCCAAACTCATGTTAGTAGCTTCGAGAACACTGTCCAACCATCTCATCCTCTGTCGTCCCCTTCTCCTTGTGCCCTCCATCTTTCCCAACATCAGGGTCTTTTCTAGGGAGTCTTCTCTTCTCATGAGGTGGCCAAAGTACTGGAGCCTCAACTTCAGGATCTGTCCTTCTGTTCTTCTAGTGAGCACTCAATGTATTCTCTTACGTCTGCACAATTTATATAACTTGTTTGAACAGTAATACCGTCTGTGCTGCACCCACATGGAACCTTTATGCGCTGTAATTTACTGTGTTTGTCCCTTCTCAACTTGCGAGTTGTTTTATTATCAATTTTAGCAAATCATGTGGACAAAGTGGGGCCTGCTGATGTTGCCTTTGTATGTTATGCCCTTAAAAAAAACCAAATCCTTTCACTCTGGAGGCTTCAAATGGCTTGGCGCTAAGAATGCATACAAATTCATATGGTAACAGTTTTCTGCTTTACTTTCATAGCTTTCCCCAAGCGCATGATTATCTTTTGCGGCTCTGTGGCTCTTTCATATAATTATTTGCTATATCACTTCTTATTTCTTTCCAGTACAGTGGTACCTCTGGTTATGAAGGCTTCTGGCTGCACACGCTTCGGGTTACGAGCTCTGCTAACCCGGAAGTAGTTGCTCCTGATTGCGAACTTTGCCCCAGGATGTGAGCGGGAGGCGCCATTAGCGAAAGTGCGCCTCAGGATATAAGAACGGTTTCAGCTTAAGAAACTGACCTCCGGAACGAATTAAGTTTGTAACCAGAGGTACCACTGTATTACCGTTAATAATAACATTGATAATAGTAATAATAACAAAAACAATAGTGGCATAAACCTACTACCAGCCTCATGCGCTATTGCTGTACCACCTGCTAGCACAGCAGACCAGCAAGGGATCATTTCTCCACCTCGCATGAATAAGGGCATGGCAAGGGGCGCTCCCAGCTGAGCTGTGCAGGTGGCTAAGAAGATTAAGAACAGTGCGCTCTCTACAGGGAGGAAGCTCACCACCCCATCCCCATGTCACCACTGGAGGCAAGAATGTTCCATTGGTTGTCTGCCCCAACACATCTGGGAGCCTTGCGACCATCAAGCGCCCTCCGACCAAGTGGCCAGCACTCTCCTCCAGCCATTAAGTGAGTCCCCCCCCCCGACAGCTTCTCTCCCGATTATTCCTCTTCTAGCGAATATTCCCCATACTCAGTCTCTACTCTTGAGAGTCAGTGTGGTGTAGTGGTTAAGAGCGGTAGTGTTGTAATCTGGTGAACCGGGTTCGTGTCTCCGCTCCTCCACATGCAGCTGCTGGGTGACTTTGGGCTAGTCACACTTCTCTGAAGTCTCTCAGCCCCACTCACCTTACAGAGTGTTTGTTGTAGAGGAGGAAGGGAAAGGAGAAGGTTAGCCGCTTTGAGACTCCTTCGGGTAGTGATAAAGCAGGATATCAAATCCAAACTCCTCCTCCTCCTCTCCACTCATTGCAGCTCAATTCCCGAAGGGCAGGGTAGTTTCTGGGACCTGCATCCGTAGCCGAATCTGGCTGCCCATCTGTTAGCGTTCCTATTATTCCAAGGCAAGTTATGTAGCTCATGATCATATTTTAACAAAGAACGCTAATCCTTTTCAGGGTTACTAACAGTCCTTGGAAGCTTACGCCATTAAAAATTGGTTAGTTTTAAGGTGCTAGGTTGTTTTTAATAGCTCAGAGTTCAATTTCTCTCTTTTTGTTTCCAATTCTCTTGTCAAGTAGCTTTCATTTCATTATTTCATTTCGTTTTGTTTTGCTCCGTTAAAACCTTAAGCATGAGAAATGAAAACTGAGATCATGAATGATGAAATAGGAAGTCATCTCCATGTCAGCAATTACTATTATTCAAAATGTATCAGGGAGCCAGAAAAGCAATATAGTGTCTCATCCGTAGTCTCCATCTACCTGTGCTTGTCATTTTACAAAATATAATTGTTGCTTCTTAGGATTATGTAACGCGATGTCAGAAGACCTGACATGTTGTTTACATATGTAGGGAGTTAGATTGCCTCTCAGCTAAAGGTACACAGTTAATAGGCATTCATTTGTTAAGGCTGACTGCTCCCAATGGGTGCCCTAGAAAAATGATTGGAAGAATGCGTTGTTTTTACTACAAAGAGATAAAGTGCAGAATTATCCTTTTCATTTGTGTCATTTGAAAGGGAGGAATGTGGAAACACCGCTGTGTCGAATGCCTTGAATTCAAGTTGCCATCTGTCTTCTTTCACTTGAATGAAATGTGACTCAGCTTTTTCTCATTTTGTTCATCTTAAAGGTAAAGGTGACCATTAGAAATTCTCTGTGTATAGTCTAATTGTATAAAAACACTATTTTTTTTGGGGGGGGGATAAAACCCTCCCCTTTTTTGTTCGTTAGTCAATTACAGTGCAGCAACTCTGAAACTTCTTAGATAAAATACAAAATCTCTGAGCACACAGAAGGCTAAGAAATTCAACCTAGCAATATACTTCAAATGCTACTTCTCCCCCGCCTTGTCTACAGGGTAAACTTGCGTAGCTCAATGAAAGCTTTTATTATCAGACTATACTGATTTTTGTGATGCTATGATATTGATTGAGGCTCTGATTTGTTTTTCTCAGAGTCACCAAAGCACAGAAGGGACTGGATTCGGAATTCCTTGTTGACGCTCAAGTTGGCTTTTTTTAAAAAAATACACAGCTTTTATAGCAGTTACAAGCTTTCTGAAGCCTCAAAGTTGAGAGAAAGCGTTTCTATTTACATGTGGTGTAAAGGCTTACCCCCAGTGCTAAACAAGTGGTAGCTGCTTGATTCAGTGTGGTAATTTTGCAAAGCAAAATTGCTTTACAATTTAAAATTACATTAGTGCGCGGAGGTGTTAATATTAGGCTGCCTTCATGCACACTTTGACAGCCGTTGATTTATGAATTTCTCTATTTTTCTTTAGAAGGTCAGAGTGAAAGATTCTTCTCTACAGCCAGAACTTGGAAATACAATTTAATAACACAACTTGGTATACTTCATTGCTTTATTGAAAGCACAGAGACATAGTTTGGGTTTGGCGGGGGCAGAAAAGAAGTGGCACAACTACTGAAGTCTATCTCCTTGTCAGCCAGCTGAATCAGTCCTGCTTCCTGCAGAGTAAACACAAAAGACTGGAAGCTGCATTCAGTGAAGAGAGAAGGCAAATACAATGCTTGGATTGGAACTAGAATAGTCATGCTTTAGATATGACTAAGAGGCTAATTGACTGCAATGGTTCTGAAGCATTACTTCATTATGCAACCCTTTGTATGTAAGAAGCTCACCAGAGGTTTGCAAAGGACAATGGTGTGGCTGAATTGTGTCCTAGGGCTTGCCGATCAGAAGGTCGGTGGTTTGAATCCCCGCTACGGGGTGAGCTCCCGTTGCTCGGTCTCTGCTCCTGCCAACTTAGCAGTTTGAAAGCACGTCAAATTGCAATTAGATAAAGAGGTACTGCTCCGGCGGGAAGGTAAACGGCGTTTCCGTGCGCTGCTCTGGTTTCGCCCGAAGCGGCTTAGTCATGCTAGCCACATGACCCAGAAAAACTGTCTGCGGACAAACACCGGCTCCCTCGGCCTGTAAAGGGAGATGAGTGCCGCAACCCCAGAGTCGTTAGCGACTGGACCTAATGGTCAAGGGTCCCTTTACCCAGGGGCGGAGTAAGGGGGCGAGCCGCCCTGGGTACCGCCCTGGAGGGTGACACTCAGGGCGGTGCCCCGCCCCCGTGATTGGCGCTGCTGGCGTACGGCAACTTTTAAGGCTGCAGCGCATGAACAGCAGTGCTGCTGTTTGTGCGCTGCAGCCTTAAAACTTGCCGTGCCGCCGCATGGAAGGGATGCTGGCCGCTCGCGCCCGCCATCTTGGGTGGACATGCGCAGTCCAGTGAGCTTCTTGCTGGAAGCTGACACTTCTCCTTGAATCTCTGGCAGCAGTGGCAAGGGTTGGTTGTCTGCAGGGGTGCCCCCTGTGAGATTATGCCACCAGAAGCTGCTGCTTCAATCTATCTCATGGGTGGGTCGGCTACAAGGTTAGTTTGCCCTGAATATTCTGGGCAGATATGTATCCAAAGCAGCCTGCTATAGTTAATGAGAGCATGTCCAGGGCAGCTGTCTACCAGCTCCATCTGGTACGCAGGCTGAGACCCTACCTGCCTGCAAACTGTCTCGCCAGAGTGGTGCATGCTCTAGTTATCTCCCGCTTAGACTACTGCAATGCGCTCCACGTGGGGCTACCTTTGAAGGTGACCTGGAACCTACAACTAATCCAGAATGCAGCAGCTAGACTGGTGACTGGGAGTGGCCACTGAGACTATATAACACCGGTCCTGAAAGACATACGTTGGCTCCCAGAACGTCTCTGAGCACAATTCAAAGTGTCGGTGCTGACCTTTAAAGGCCTAAATGGCCTCGGCCCAGCATCCCCGAAGGAACGTCTATACCCCCATCGTCAGCCTGGACACTGAGGTCCAGCGCCGAAGGCCTTCTGGCGGTTCCCTCACTGCGAGAAGTGAAGTTACAGGGAACCAGGCAGAGGGCCTTCTCGGTAGTGGCGCCCATCCTGTGGAACGTCCTCCCATCAGATGTCAAGCAAACTACCTGACTTTTAGAAGACACCTGAAGGCAGTCCTGTTTAGGGAAGTTTTTAATGTTTGATGTTTTCTTGTATTTTTCATATTTTGTTGTAAGCTGCCCAGAGTGGCTGGGGAAACCCAGCCAGTTGAGCAGGGTATAAATAAATTATTATTATTATTATTATTATTATTATTATTATTATTATTATTAATTGATAATTCTACAGCTTTACATTGTTCTATATTGGTTCTATACACAAACACTTTGATATGGAAACAATGGAATATCTTCCAAATGGTAGTTTAAAACTATAAACCATCTTGCAAAGGCGCCTTGGCACAGGATTTTCCCCATCTCAGGAGTACCGGTAATTTGTATACACTTCCTAGATTTTATTCAGATACAAAATTTGCATTTAGATTGCACTCTTTTTTTTGGGGGGGGGGGGGAAACAGCACAGGAATCTTATGATTTCTTTTTACCTTAATGCAGCAACAATTGCAATGATTGCCTGTGGCTGGAAACCAATAAGCATATCAAATTGTGATTCAATTTTCCCCACTCACCTAGGATAGGTCAGCAGGAATCAAAGATTATTTTCAGCCAGCCACCACTCAAGTCACATATCGGGCTGGAAAGGTCAAGAATATCATGTTTTGCGTTCATTAGAGAATGGGTGGTGTTATTGTCTTGACTGTCTTGTGTTCCCAGAGTATATTAAACAGACAACACTCTAGCATGGGCCTACCCTTCCAGGGCATATATACAGGTGAAGCTCGAAAAATTAGAATATTGTGGAAAAGTCCATTTATGTAAGCAATTGTGGAAGGAGTTAATTAGCTAACCTGTATATATTTACCTGAATGTATTGTTAGTCTAGAAGTATAAAAGTATAAAAGTCCCTTTGTTAAGCTTTTCTGTATGAAACATCTCTGTAAAGCTGTGAACTTTGATCTGCATTGTACTTCTCTCTGGCAAGCTTTGCCTTACTAAGTGTCTGGAGATAACAGTAGAACTGTCCTTGCAGAGAGGAACTGCCTAGGTCAGAGATAGGATGGCCTTGCTGGAGTGCGCATGAACCAACTCAGGGCTAAATGTCCTTTTCCCTTATATGTACAACAGGAAATGTACAACAGGAAATGTTCCTTAAATGGACAAGGATGTACAGGAGGCAGAGCCAGAGAACTGTCTATAAGAACTGTCTGAAAATTGACTTTTTTGTACTTGCTTGGCTATCTAAACACCAAAGTACCTCTGCATGCAGAAAATAAATCTTTCTCTCTCTGAAGCCAGCAGCCTCAGGTGTTTTCTGCTTCCATGTTTTCTCACCGGGCGCAACCATGGGAACCCGTAGGGGCAAATAAGGCTTCAATTGTTTTCATTAGCTACTGGAGTTTAACATATGAGATAGACTCATGACATGCAAAGCGAGATATGTCAAGCCTTTGTTTGTTATAATTGTGATGATTATGGCGTACAGCTGATGAAAACCACAAAGTTGAAATTGTTAATTTGGGGTTCTCATCACCTGTACGCCATAATCATCACAATTATAACAAACAAAGGCTTGACATATCTCGCTTTGCGTGTCATGAGTCTATCTCGTATATTAGTTTCGCCTATTAAGTTGAATTACTGAAAGAAATGAACCTTTCCACGATATTCTAATTTTTCGAGTTTCACCTGTATTTAAAGCAGAGGTCTGCTCTGATCTTTGCCTCTAAGCCTGTTGTTTGGGGAGAGAGATGGGGCCCCAGAGGAAAAAAGAAATAAAAGGTGTGGCAAAGGGGGAGGGAGAGAGAGAGAGAGAGAGAGAGAGAGAGAGAGAGAGAGAGAGAGGAAGGAAGGAAGGGAGGGAGGGAGGGATGGTGCCACTACTGGCTCTGACATTGCCCACAGTTGTCAAACTTATAGGGATGGAACTGGAAACTGCAACCCAGATTCCAAAGTAGATTCTGACTAGGAACAGGTGGATCATGACCTGTTTGTTTGAATGAATCTTTATTTGCATCAGGCATCGGCGGTAGCAATAAAGCAACAATACAATATCCCAAGGATAGAAATAAAAAGTCAATTACCGGTATAGAAAATCAGTGGTCAAACAGTGGATCTTATTCTTGTTTTTATATGCTCCCAGAAGGGTCACTGTCTACATCACTTCCATTATTACTGGCAAAGAAGTCAGAATGGTGTGCTGACATCTTCCTACATGTCGGAGTCAGTGGGGTGGCAGTGGTGTGAGGTGGATTAATAGATGGGCAGTTCAATGGGGTGAGTAGTCTCCAAATTGTATTTTCTGTTTGCTTTGTCTGTTTTGTTTTGATATGGGCCAATGGCTATTACTACTTGAGTCAAAATGACCCCTGAACATTTTTTTTTTAGGGAAAAAAAGTATGAATTTATATTGATTTTTAAAGTTTTAGCATTTTTGCAAACTGCTTAGAGATTTTTTTTTTTATATTAAGTAGCATTTCAGTTGCATAAGCAACCACTAAAACCACACAGAGGGAGCCTCTTCCTCCTTCGTGGGAGCATTTCATTTTTCTTGCAGCACTTTCAGCCCTAGTGAAGAGCTGTGGGAAAGTGTCGAGTCTCCTTTACTCAATAAACTCCCTCCTTGTGCTGATGGCAACTGGCCGGTGCCTAACCATTGCAGCACCAAATTAAATTTGATGACAAGCTTCTTCTCCTTTTAAGCGAAACTTCGAATGTTGAAATTGGGGGGTGGGGGTCCTTTGAACAGGTGCCATGCGCTGAGGGTGACAGCGTACATCAATAATTCAGCTCACTGAAAGTATCTGAAGCCTCTCAACAGGGTAGCATTTATCAGAAGTAGCAGCCATGGATTCCGAGAGCTATAAAGCTGTCAGGGAAATGTTAATTTAAACCACTGCAGGTTCCCATTGGGTGGAAATTCAACATCTCATCTACTTGACTGCCTGGATAGAATTCATATCTGGGAAGAGTGTTTTATACTTAGCAAAAGGCTTGCTCTTCAGATGAACTGAAAATGCTGCAAATTGTTTGTCTGTTTTAAGGGAGTTTTGTTGCAACATCAATTAGGGCTGTGTAATGTCTTCATTTTGCAATATTGTTTATTTTGTTATTAAATACTTTGTTCATTGTTATTATTTTGTCATTCGTTCCATTTAAATGACATTTGTTCTTTATTGTGCATTTCCTTTCTCTCCCTTCAGTCCACCAAGTGCAGCTGATTTTTCTTTAACGCTCTAGACATTTCATAATTCCTGGACATTTTTTGGGGGGGAGGGAATGGTGGCCCCCGTTGGTGACTATGTTACCCCCCTGGAATGTCTCGTGGGGGGGAGAAGGTGTGGCCTCAGTTGCTGTCACCAGAGAAAGAGAAGCCTCCTAGCCCTGAATGAGTGACAAATGCGTATTAAAGGGATGTGAAAAAGGAGGGGTGGAAAAGTCAAACAGACACTGTATTCTCATTTTGCTTCAAAAGGGAGGGGGAGAGCTAGAGATAGAAGAAAGGCAGACAGAGAGAGAGGGAGAGGGGGAAAGGGAGAGGGGGGAGAGAGGGAAAGAGAGAGAGAGAGGTAGAAGAAAGGGAGAGGGAGAGAGGGAGAGGGAGGGAGAGATAGAGATAGAGATAGAAGAAAGGAAGACAGGGAGAGAGGGAAAGGGAGAGAGAGAGACAGAAGAAAGGCAGAAGGAGAGGGAGGGGGAGAGAGAGAGAGAGGAAGAGGAAGAGGGAGGGAAAGAGAGGGAGAGAGAGATAGAAGAAAGAGAGAGGGGGGAGGTAGGGAGGTAGGGGAAGAGATAGAGATAGAAGAAAGACACACACACACACACACACAGAGAGAGAGAGAGAGAGAGAGAGAGAGAGAGAGAGAGAGAGAGAGAGAGAGAGAGATGCTGTGAATAGGGAGATCTCCAGCTGTGGAAGCTGGTGTTGGGTAGGGTGGCACTTGAGACCAAGAGTGGGTGTGCTCCTGGGTTCAGCTGTGGTTTTTAAGAGCTTTGTCTGGTATACCAACTGTACCCTTATCTGGAGAGGGCTAAACTTTGCCACGGTGTACCACGCTTTGACCACGTGCAGACTAAACCATTGCAATGCTCTCTACATGGGGCTGCCATTAAAGATGGCTTGGAAACTTCAACCGTTCCAGAATGCGGTTGCCAAAAACCTATTGGGGTTGAGCGGAGGTAGACAGAATATGTAAGTCTTTTACTATGCTGCTGACTTTGGTTATCTTTCCTTTTCCAGGCTCAATTTTACATGCTGGGTGTTTTTTTGTTTTTGTTTTACTTTGAAAGCCCTAAATGATTTGGGCACAAACTATTTGCTGGATGGCTTGTACCTTTAGCACCCTGTCCACACTTGGAAGACTCTCCTGGTGTTCTAGGTTCATCATCATCATCATCATCATAAACTTTATTGCACTAGCCAAAGGCCATGGCATCATTCACAAAGGGAACAAAATGAAAAGCAACAGTAACCCATAGAAACCATTAAAAACATCAGGCACTGCAGATACAATAGACTACGATCACTTCTCCTAAAAATTATTTGTTGCATAGGATAGAATAGCAGGGGGTTCTCAGATAAAATGTGCCAGCTTAAATGTCTGAATCACCTTCGCAATTGACCTCTATTTTATCTAGTTCTTTTCTCCTGATATTCTTAGTTGCCAATGCATATAATGCTACTTTATAAGTTACAAAGTCACTTATAAAGTTGGGTTTTTGTAAAGCCCTGGGGACCTGGTGCTTTTCAGCTGGCATTCCAGACATGATGTTTATGAGCAGGCTGATGTTCAGGTTAAATTGTGGATTAATTTTTGGGGGTCTTCCTATTATTATCATCAATCCAACAATTTTATTGTTTGTAGCCCATGGCCATTACAATACAATGTGAACACAAATCACATTATTATTACTACTACTACTACTACTACTACTACTACTACTACTACTGTTTTTCTTATTTTAAAAATTGTGGTGTGATGCTGAGTTGTAGTTTTGAGTGTTGTAATTCTATATTATGGTTCATTTCATCTTTTGTTGTCTTTTGATTGTCATTTGCCTTAAAAAGCTGCTTTTTCTAATAATAATAATAATAATAATAATAATAATGGTAATAATATCAGGATCTTTAAAGAATATGGCCAGAACCTGCTGCCTTGAAGCAGTTGGTTTAGTTTATTATTTAATGAGAGCCTATTCCCCTCCTTTATCTAGCGCACAACTGTAAATCAGCAGTAATGCACTTGATTTTAACAGGTAAAGCAAGCAGCAAAATTTATGCTCTTGAAAGGTCCCTCCCACCACAACCAGTACTGAAAAATCAATAACGTTACATCTTGTCGGAAAACAAGTGCATGGATTTTGGCATCCCTTTGGCTGGTAGCAATAGCTCTTCTGACATTTTTCTGTAAAAATGCTGGAGTTTGTCGCTTAATTAGGTTTTTATTGCATTGATCTTGGAAGCATAAAATAATATGAGATTTATCTATGCAAGAAGCCAGCATTTCAAGAATACAATTACCTTTTTGGTCACACACACACACACAAACATACACACACAGAGGATTATCTCATGCTTGTTCAATTCTTCTATGAATTAGTCTGAAAAGAAGATCTTCAAATGTACTGGGCCCTTTTCCTATTCAGCTAATATCATACACATGCTTGAAGGAGCATTTCGTGTGTAGTTCCCTAGTTGGGCGAGGAGCCATCTGCATAGAAAGGTGATGTTATGTATCATTCCCAAGCTCATTCAACAGCAGGCTGGATCTGGTAGATCTGCAATGTTTATCAATAAATCAATCCAATTAATCAATGGATGCTCCGTGCCTCTATTAGAAAATAGACCTTTGGGTTAATTAATTTTTTTTAATTGTCCAGTAGCACCTTAAAGGTAAAGGTAAAGGTAAAGGACCCCTGACCATTAGGTCCAGTTGCGGACGACTCTGGGGTTGCGGCACTCATCTCGCTTTATTGGCTGAGGGAGCCGGCGTACAGCTTCCGGGTCATGTGGCCAGCATGACTAAGCCACTTATGGCGAACCAGAGCAGCGCATGGAAATGCCGTTTACCTTCCCGCTGGAGTGGTACCTATTTATCTACTTGCACTTTTTGGGGTGCTTTCGAACTGCTAGGTTGGCAGGAGCTGGGACCGAGCAACGGGAGTTCACCCCATCGCGAGGCTTCGAACCGCCGACCTTCTGATCGACAAGCCTTAGGCTCTGTGGTTCTGGGTATAAGCTTTCATGTGCATGCACACTTCTTCAGATACACTGAAACAGAAGTCACCAGACCCTTATATATAGTGGGAGGGTGCAGTGGGTTTTTTCTCAGAAGGGTAGTGGGTTGATTGGGTTAATTGTGAGCTGTTAATGTCTTGTGTGGAGAAGCGGGTGTATCTGAGCATATCCACCCTTTGGGAGTTCTTTGCTTGGGCTGGATTCTGCTCCCCATCAGGACACAAGGGTCCGTGGGATGTTCTACCATTTCCCAATGAGAGAGTGTTTGGAGAAGGAAGTGGAGCTGCTGCTATCCGAACTTGCTCTCCAAATGCTTTGACCACAAAGAGACAGCATGGGTTTCATCATGGCAGGCTAACACCTACCTTTAAAAAAGGGGGTTGCTAGCCTGGTAGATCAGGGGAATTTGGTGGATGTTGGCAAGGATTTGCCAAGGTCTCCTATGACATTTTGGTTGGCAATCTTGTAAAATGTGGATAAGATGAGGAAGATGCTGGGTGGATTTATGGCTGGTTGATGGGCAGTACTCCTATGCAAGGCATATAACTGGCAACCCTGGTTGATGGAAACCTTGCAGATATCTTCCAGCTAGTGGGAAACTTGTTTCCTTCAGGGTATGAAAGTACTGGGAAAGCTGTAATCAGAGTCTCTTGCCTGGCAGGACACCATTCTTGATCCAGAATAAAGGCTTCTTGCTTTGCTGCCTTTGTTTGGCTCATTGATGAACCAGTGGGCAACAAACACTTGGGACATTTGTCATATGGCACTACTGAGGGTCCTTTCCAGCCCTGATTCCAAAAAGATGTTTGCAGTGCTCAGAAGGGACGGGGGAGACTCAATGCAGTTACATTTTTAAATAGCAGTAGAAAAAATATCACATGTCTTCAATTTGTCTTGGCTGTGAGTCCTGGAAGACCTGCTCCCTGCCTTGCAGGCCTTTCCCCACCTGGTCTGGGAAGGTGAGGACAGGACTGACTCCAGCTACAAAAAAGTGAGGCTGCTGAACAGGCACCTGGACTGAAGTACTGCGTTAGTTTTTTTTGGGGGGGGGGCTGTTGTTGATATTAATTTTGTATCTTTGTTTTAAATCTTATTATGATTTGTGTGGATATTGTTCAATTTGGTTGTGTACCTTTTGATATTTTATTTGTTACGCTTGTAATTATGTAATTCTTTTATGTTGTAGGCTGCCTTGAGCATGGTTTTAACCATGGAAAGCAAGCATACGTATAAAAATGGTATATGTGTGTATATGTATGTTTGTGTCGGTTTTTTCTACCTTATTTAAATTTCTGCCTATTGGGCAAGTCAAATTGGCAGCAGTTTGCTTGATCGGTTTGCAGTGGTAAAGGAATGGAATCGTTCCTGCTTTCTACTCTTTGTTATAAAATGGCTGTGGGGCTTCTTGTTGGGGCTTTTCTAAACAGAAAGTTTATTGGGAGATGAGGGGCAAATGCAAATTAGGGAGATGAATAATGTATATAAGCAGAGACTTGAAGAGATGGAACACTGTGAAGTCAGAGAGCATGCCTGATGCACTGGAGCAGAAATGAAAGGAAGAGAGACAGACTGCAGACCAAAGAATCAATTGAACTCCAAGATGGCTGAAAATTGACAAATATCGGCATGGTTAGGGATACAGTTGAATTCAAGTTGCTGGATAATTTATATCTCTGGGTTGTTGTTGTTGTTGTTGTTGTTGTTGTTGTTGTTGTTATCCTTTGGGGGAACTGTCAAAACCACCCCCTTAAAGGCTTTCACATACCCTCCAACATTTCTTCAATGAAAAAGGGACGTCCTATTTAATTAATAGGACCATAAAGAAGACCGATCGCTGAAGAATTGATGCTTTTGAATTACGGTGCTGGAGGAGACTCTTGAGAGTCCCATGGACTGCAAAAAGATCAAACCTGTCCATTCTGAAGGAAATCAGCCCTGAGTGCTCACTGGAAGGACAGATCCTGAAACTTTGGCCACCTCAAGAGAAGACTCCCTGGAAAAGACCCTGATGTTGGGAAAGATGGAGGGCACAAGGAGAAGGGGGCAACAGAGGACGAGATGGTTGGACAGTGTTCTCGAAGCTACCAACATGAGTCTGACCAAACTGCGGGAGGCAGTGGAAGACAGGAGTGCCTGGCGTGCTCTGGTCCATGGGGTCACGAAGAGTTGGACATGCTTAACGACTAAACAACAACAACAAAATTTAATTAATAATAATAATACCCTGTCCATTTGACTTTGTTGCCCCAGCCACTCTGGATGGCTTCCAACACACACACACACACACACACACACACACACACCACAAAACGTTAAATATTAAAAACTTCCCTATACAGGACTGCCTTCAGATGTCTTCTAAAGGTTGTATAGTTACTTATCTCCTTGACTCGGGAGTCATATAACTCCACACCCTCCAACATTTCTCTGATGAAAATAGGGATGTCCTAAGGAAAAGGGGGACATTCCGGGATCAAATCAGAAACTGCAACAACTTCTGCAAAACAGGGACACTTGGAGGGTCTGCTTTCACCCTTCAGAAACCTGAAATAAACACTGAGTTTCCTTTGGATTAAATATATTTGAGACCCATCTCTCTCTCTCTCTCTCTCTCTCTCTCTCTCTCTCTCTCTCTCTCTCTCTCTCTCCATTTGACACAGCCCTGATTTTGACAAGTGTGAGTTTTCAGGAATCCCTCCCTCTCATTTGTTTATTTCTTTAATATATATTTCATTGCCATGTTTAAGGCAACTAGCAAAACCATTTAGTCCACTTGAGCTTACACTGCTGCCTGAGCTTTTAAATGGTGAATGTTCTCTCACGCACAGTTCTACATACAATGCACCGTAAGTATTTGGAACTGCTGAATGAAAATTGCATACCTGCTTTTGCAGATAAATGTCCAAAATGTGCATTGACAATGTATAAGAAAAAAGGGAAATATCCAAAAAAAGGAATGACTGTTCCCCACATCAAATGGGGTGCACATTTTGCGTGGTTGCGCACAGCCCCCTTAGACCCCACAGCAGCACCTGGCAGTTTGGACAGCACCACCTTCCCGGGCAAGATACCTGTGGTCTCTGCTTACCTCAGTCAGCCGCCAATCCCGCCTGGGGAGGTGTTGCCAGGGGGATTGGCCAGGTGGGAGGAGGGACCACACAGTACACAATAGAGGGTGTAGCTTACCTGAGAAGCAGCAGTTGGCTCCAGAGCTTCTCCCACCCTCCACCCCCTCAGTTAACACTTACTTTGCAGGTTAACCTCTTTTCCACAAGCACACAGGCGCTGCTATGTCAAGGCCGCTGTTGAAGGGCCAGAAAGGATTTTCCCTGCATTGGCAGGTTTCGCCTTTCTCGTAGCAATTTGTGACAACTTTGGCGGTTGCAGGCCTTGGGCGGAATCCTCTAGTCATCTTCCTAAATGGGGCGTGGGGCGATGACTCCACACCCCCAGTGCAGTGGCGATAACAGGGTTCCCATTACAGGGGCTTGGGGGGGAGGCATTGGCCATACACCCAGAGATTGTCATTGCCCTCCCCCTCCAGCAGCGGCAAACGGGGGGCGGGCTATCTGCTTGAACACATGTTCTCCAGACTTAGCCTAATCCCCACACATGCTGGATAACCCTGAAATTACCCAGACCCCCGGCTGGGGGCTGGGAAGGATAAACGCCCAATGCCTGAGCCAAGGTCTTCCTACACCTGAATCTTAATAAAGTTGTGGCCAATTTTAATCCCATAGCACGTTGTCTTGTGTCATTATTCCGCTCAGGGGCTGCATGGGGTTTGGGGGACTCCACCTGGCCTCGCAAAACATCCCTACTTACCATTTATATTCATGTGCTCCCTGACTATCATGTATTCGTTATAGGCTAGAATCCTTTTTATTTTCAAGACTCCCAGAGAAGGATTGGCCATGAACTGAGCAGATGTCTCCCATTCACAATATTCCAGATTCTATTCCTACATCTGAGCTGAGAGGCCTGCCTGTGACCCAGAATGGCTAGTACTGAGCTAATGCTCCCAGCCCCCATGTATCCACCATCTCCTAACATAATGCTGTGATCCCCATGTGCAAAATGTGACAGCGATGCTCCATCCAGAAAGAAGTCAGAATACAAACTCAAGAGGATTCATCAAAAGGTCGTAACAATTATTCATGAAGTGCAAATGCTGTTTGCTTCAGCTGCAAAAACCATCAAATGCCCTGACCTTACACAGTCTAAAACGGCTATGTTTGCTTTGCTGACTCCAGAGGTTACTTGGCAAATGTTAACTGTAGTAAACAAATATATTAAGATGGATGAAGCACAATGAACTGTTTGCATGATGATCCCAAATGTCTGCTCATTACAAAAAGTACAGAGGTCTCACATGGCTTGTGGGTTGTAAGAGAATGTTCCTCAGCATGCAAAATTAGGAAATCCTATTCAAACCCACAATTAGGCAGATTCTGGGGTTGCATCTTCCTTATAGTGAAGCAACTGTGTGTGTGTGTTAGGTTTTTATCCTACTTAGCCACACAATTAATTTTAAAATCAATTTCCACCTTTGCCAACACAAAGACTGCCTAGTTCCTCTTTATTCCTGTTTTCCACCTATCAAGAAAACCGTGTGTTTCACCTAAGGATGGAGGAAGACTTGAGTAACAGGTGTTTTTGTATTTCCAGACATTTGGTGTTGGCTTGTGGGTTGGTCGTGGTTAGCTTCTTGTTCCCAGCAGGCCTTATTGCAACACGACCCCCCAGTAACACATAAATGATCTCATTTATATGTTGTCTCCCTCCTCCAAAATTCTCTTTAAAGGCTGTTATAAGATGAGTATGCATGGCGTTATCATAAGCCAATATTTCCTCTCCTCTCTGGTTTGTTTAGCATCTAGCCTGATGAAGATTTCCGAAGAACTCAAAAGGTTGCAAACTATTTTGTCTTACTTTGAGCTGACCTAATAAAGGCTGTGGGATGCGTGTGGTGCTGTGGGTTAAACCACAGAGCCTAGGGCATGCTGATCAGAAGGTCGGTGGTTCGAATCCCCGCAATGGGGTGAGCTCCCGTTGCTCGGTCCCAGCTCCTGCCCACCTAGCAGTTTGAAAGCATGTCAAAGTGCAAGTAGATAAATAGGTACCGCTCCGGCAGGAAGGTAAACGCCGTTTCCGTGCGCTGCTCTGGTTTGCCAGAAGCGGCTTAGTCATGTTGGCCACATGACCCTGAAGCTGTACGGCAGCTCCCTCGACCAGTAACGCGAAATGAGCGCTGCAACCCCAGAGTCAGACATGACTGGAAGTAATGGTCAAGGGTCCCTTTACATTTACCTAATAAAGGCTTACCCTAATATGTTTTTAAGCCCCATTGATTTCAACGGGACTAAAGCACATGGATCCAACCCATAGTAAATGCATCTCCAATTCATTAAATGTATGAAATCAAGAAAGCTCGACACTGGTTCTTGACATGGGTATACATCTTGTTGGTTGATTTCTTTTACAACTTTATCACACTATCCTGGCCAGTAGTAAGATTTTCAAGAATACAGTGGTGCCCCGCTAGACGAATGCCTCGCTAGACGAAAAACTCGCTAGACGAATGTCATTCGTCTAGCGGAAGCTGCCCCGCTAGACGAAAAAGTCTATGGGGCTGCTTCGCAAGATGAAAAATTTTCGTCTTTTTTTTTCGTTTAGCGGAGCATGGCTGTCATTGCCGCTTCGCTAGACGAAAAACCCGCTAGATGAAAATTTTCGCAGGACGAATTATTTTCGTCTAGCGGGGCACCACTGTAGAACTGCAGATGGCCAAAATCTGGAAAAGAATAATGATTCCAAATGAAACAGCATTGGCTCCTTTAAAAGTACTGTCCATGAAAATGTCATTTTCTTATTTCCCTGCTGACATACTGGGTTGTGTGATTTGTCACAAGGGCTGTGTCTGTCATACTGCATGACATAATACAATGAAGTTGACAAAATGTGATATGACAAGCGACCTAATGCCTGGAGTCAGTAGGGAAATTTAAAAAACCGTTTATATATCCCTGTTGTTTTGCTTTTGAAAGAAAGATAAAGCAAGAAAAACAAAAACTGTGCTATGATTTGTATGAAAATATTGCCTCTGCATGATGGCTAAGATCAGTTGTTCCATATGCAGAGTTACGAATGACATAGTAGACAGGCAAATAATGGAATGTAATTTGCAGCAGCAGTGGGTGGAAATGGCTTTCCCTGGTGCCCTGCTGGGAGGTACCATTGCTCGCCCAACAATGTCCTTGGAAGGATGCAAACGTTGTGACATGACATCCTTCCACAAGGAGCATTGGGTTATCTGCCATGCTGTCAGTCCACAAGCACAAGGGCCCTTGCATTAGCATGGGTCTGCTGCTCAGTGCTGTGCCACAAGGGAATAGAATGCAACAGGTCTACTGGTGGAACTACTGTGTAAGAGTTGAACTGTTGGAAATGTTGAAAAACTACTTTTTTATTTTCCTGTCCTCTACAAAGAGAGCCGGTGTGGTGTAGTGGTTAAGAGCGGTAGACTCGTAATCTGGGGAACCGGGTTCGCATCCCCGCTCCTCCACATGCAGCTGCTGGGTGACCTTGGGCTAGTCACACTTCTTTGAAGTCTCTCAGCCCCACTCACCTCACAGAGTGTTTGTTGTGGGGGAGGAAGGGAAAGGAGAATGTTAGCTGCTTTGAGACTCCTTTGGGTAGTGATAAAGCAGGATATCAAATCCAAACGCTTCAAATTGTACATGCATATACACAGTGTCCACTTGTGAAACCTTTTGCACTTGTGGAATGTCTTGATCCACTCTCTCTTGGTGGAACAAGTTCATTGCCAATTGTCTTTAAATTAGTGCTACACTGCATAAAACCCACCATGAGGCAAAAGGGTCCCAGATCAAACTAGGGGCACTATTGCTGCTTTGCACGGTGGCAAAAACCACCAAAAGTTGCAGGCTCCCCCATTTACACCCCCTGCCCATATAAATGTCTGTACAATAAAGTTCCACTTGGAGCTTTTGGCACAACATCAGGAAATCTAAATCATGGCGCCAGTTCAATCTATTTCACCCTCCTTTCCCCTTGGTCTTGTTGGTGAGGAAGGAAGGAAGGAAGGGAGGGAGGGAGGGAGGGAGGGAGGGAGGAAGGAAGGAAGGAAGGAAGGAAGGAAGGAAGGAAGGAGAATTCCTGGGTGCCAAGATCTAATTTTGGGAAAGTACTCTTTGGTGAGAGAACCCAGCAGAGATCTAAAATTATTAAACATGCTGTGATGAAACAGGTCATAGTTAGGGGCTGTTTAGAGACCCATGGAGTTTTAAGGGTTAATGGACTCCCCAGGTTGAGTGGGACACCCTTGGGGACATTCAGCTGTTTAAAAGGAGGGAGCAGCCGTTAGTGAGGGTGTGAGGGGGTTGGAGAGTGGTGACTGAAGAAGGAGGGTGTGGGGCGAGGGTAGGTTTAGGTTAGGTTAGGAACGTTAAAGATGTGTTTATGTTGATGAAACGAAGAATCTACACTGTTAACACACTAAGCTTATGAACCTATACTGAAACCGTTATGCTCTGTACTAAATAAAGATCTCTTGTTTTTGAGCCAAGTCGTCGTTCTTTTGGGTCCAGCGAGTTATATAAGCTCTTGAGGAGGGGAATTCAGGTAAAGGGCAAAACTAATCTGAAAGGCGATAGTTTGTGTCTTAGAGTTCCCTCAGGAGGGGCTAGCGGGCGGAAAACCTGGTATTGCCACGGAGTTGCTAAGAGGGCTTAGTCAACTGGTATAGTGAGGGGATCTAATAAAGAGAGGCCCCGAACTATAGGCAAAGGAGAGGTTAAACCCCGAAGCCCAGAGCAGTGGAAATAACCGGCCACGGCCGCTGGACAGGAAAACTCCCGTTACTAAGAAATTCCCAGTTTATTAATCAAAGGGAAAGACAATAACAGACGGACCTCAAAGGGACAGGTGGGGTGCATGTTAATTTGACCCAGAACACCTGATTAAAAACATAACTTAGTAACAAGGGGAGAGTCTGAGGTGGAGGTTCGTTGCACATGCAGCAAAAGGTTGCTGGACCAATAAAATACCATGCCTTCCAACATTTTCATCCCCAAAATTGGAGCATCAAGCAGGGCGCACCTTTCAGTCTGGCGCTCTGGCACTCGTTAGCAGCGCGCATCAAAGTGAGCATTTTTTGTTCCTGCCGGATCAAAAAAGGGACATTCCAGGATGCAAACAGAAGCTGAGATTGGCTTCTATGATTTTGGGGTGTCCTGCTTAAATTGGGACAGTTGGGGGGGATTATGAAATATGCCCCTTCAAGTGAGTCCCATTACAAAGTTTCTTTCCAAAGTTTTCCTCTTCAACCTGGGAAAAGATCATATGTTTGGTAAGTTTAGAACTGATTTTTCTTACCAACTCTCCACAAATCTTGTACAAGTACAAATAGAGAAAAAAAGCATCTATAGTGTACGAAAGGTGCACATTTCTTCAGACAAATAAATCAAATGCACTCAGGCTTTACTATGCTAATCTGGTTAACATTTAAGAAAGATGTGGATAATAATAATAATAATAATAATAATAATAATAATAATAATAATAATAATAATACAGTAATAATAATTTATACCCCGCCCATCTGGCTGGGTTTCCCCAGCCACTCTGGGCGGCTTCCAACAGAATGTTAAAATACAATAATCTATTAAACATTAAAAGCTTCCCTAAACAGGGCTGCTTTCAGATGTCTCCTAAAAGTCTGGTAGTTGTTTTTCTCTTTGACATCTGGTGGGAGGGCGTTCCACAGGGCAGGTGCCACTACCGAGAAGGCCCTCTGCCTGGTTCCCTGTAACTTGGCTTCTCGTAGTGAGGGAACCAACAGAAGGCCCTTGGCACTGGACTTCAGTGTCCGGGCTGAATGATGGGGGTGGAGACGCTCCTTCAGGTATACTGGACCGAGGCCATTTAAGGCTTTAAAGGTCAGCACCAACACTTTGAATTGTGCTCGGAAATGTACCGGGAGGCAATGTAGGTCTTGCAAGACCGGTGTTATGTGGTCTCGGAGGCCGCTCCCAGTCACCAGTCTAGCTGCCGCATTCTGGATTAGTTGTAGTTTCTGGGTCACCTTCAAAGGTAGCCCCATGTAGAGCACATTGCAGTAATCCAAGCGAGAGATAACCAGAGCATGCACCACTCTGGCGAGACAGTCCGTGGGCAGGTAGGGTCTCAGCCTACCTGCTGAGATATGGGATAAATATGCCCATAGTGCGTTTCTGTTCTCCTCTTATTCATAATGGAGATACAATTCAGTGTTTGGACCGTTCCAGAGCAAATTCATTTATCTGTATGCTTCCACCCTTCCTCTTCCCTTATTCTTTTCTTTTCAGTCTAGTTTGAGAAAGCGTGTTCTCCTTCATGGAGAGCACGTGTTGTGGTTGGGGCCTAGCAAGACACCCCTCTGTCGCTGGGCGGGACTCAGATAGATGGCCATGACAGACAAAATCTTTGGGAGATTTGTATGTAGCAAATTTTGATAGATGGTTCAGGGGTTATATATTCTTGATGTTTGCAGCATCAGCCCCTCTTTGCTGCATGCACCAGATCACCCGCCCTCCCCCCCATTAATTAGGCTTGTCCGTTGATCTTGCTATGCCTGTCATGGGGTCGTCTGCCCTGGGGCAGAGGCCTGGTAGGAATTTTTCCATCTGGCTGATTGGCTGTTGCCATTTGGTTTTCGCCTACTGCGTAGCAATTAGTCACAACTTGTAAGGTTGCGGTTAGGCATTGGTTATTACGTTGGTTGGTGGAGGGGAAGTGGTTGGCTGTGCCTGCCCCTCCAATGCTGCTGCTGCGCGGGGAATTCCATTAAAGGAATCCAGGGGCTCGCCATGCTTTTGTCCGTTCCCCTGGTCAGGGGCTAGGGCCACGCATGAGCCCCTGGGAACATTAGGGGAGAGGCGAGGGTCCTGGGCCCCCTGACCCCATTCTCTCCCCAATGTGTTTTCCCTTTGCTGACTTCCGCTAAGCGGGCGGATGTCAGTCTGTCCCCAGGAGGGGACAGATAGTCGAACCAATGCCTAAGCAACCACTCACATTTTGTAATTTAATAAAAAAGTTGTGGCCAAAATTATGCCAATAACCTTAAACAAAATTCCTGTGTGCGGTGTGAGTTATTTGGGGGGGGGTGACCTTGGGGACCTCTACACGCAAATGGTGGAAGGGGTTAATTAGCTAACCTGTATATATTTACCTGAATGTATTGTTAGTCCAGAAGTATAAAAGAACTTTTTAAGCTTTGCCTTATGAAACCTCTCTGTAAAGCTGTGAACTTTGATCTGCATTGCACTTCTTTCTGGCAAGCTATGACTAAGAGTCTGGAGATAACAGTAGAAGGTCGACCTTGCACAGAGAAGAACTGACCTTGCACAGAGAGGAACTAGGTCAGAGATAGGATGGCCTTGCTGGAGTGCGCATGAACCAACTCAGGGCTAAATGTCTTTTTGCCTTATATGTACAACAGGAAATGTTCCTTATATGGACAAGAGGAAGATTTCTGGGGTGGGAAGAGAGCCAGAGAACTGTCTATAAGAACTGTCTGAAAATTGACTAGTTTTGTACTTGCTTGGATGTCTGAACACCGCAGTACCTCTGCATGCAGAAAATAAATCTTTCTCTCTCAGCAGCCTCAGGTGTCTTTTCTGCTCCCATGTTTTCTCACTGGGCACAACCATGGGAATCCATAGGAGCAAATAAGGCTCCAGTGGATATTCTCAGTTTACAAAAGTTGTATTTAATTAATGACCAGAGAGCTTTGGCTCATCACAGTCAAAGCTATCATCTACCTTTTCCCATGCTCTTCATGCTCATGAGTTGGGCTGAGGGGTAGAATCACCACTACCGTGCCTTAGAGCAAGTTCTGAGTCAGTTGTTAGCAGAAGCTGCTTCACCCTCAACGCAGCAATCATGTATGAGCTACATTGTTAGAGTCCCCTCCCCCTCCCCCAAATATCTCTCTATCCGGTCATCCATTTCTTTTCCTGCTGCTTTTTAAAAAAACAACAAAGTGCAATGGAGTGTGTTTTGGACAACAGATGCTTCTGGGGTTTGCTTTAGAGTAAGAGGCCAGCTGTTCCTTATGCTCCAAAACCACTGCCAAGCTCTGCCTTTATGGATCTTATTATTGTGTATTTTATCCAGTAGTAATATCATCCAAGGGGGTAATTACTCCCACTGTGGTTTTCCCTACTTTAATAGACACTTGCTTTTATGCCAGAGGTCATTGCGGCTGTTTTTACCTGCAGTGACAGAATATCTGGAGCAGTAATCCATATGGCATTCCATAAAGCAAAGCTAAAAGTGTAGAGTAAACACTGCACTAATCAAAATACTGAATAAGTATTATCCAGCAATCAACAAAGCTGCGCACTTGTGTTCAAGCCAAGAGATGGCTCCTTTATGGCGGCTTCTCTTTCCTTTGGGAAAAGAAATATATAGTCCAGTCCTGTAAAGAGAGAAAGTCTCCTATATTCAAAACATTAATAGCGATGCTTCTTGGGATACAGATGCCACAATTTATTTTGGCAAATACCCTAGATTGCAAACGAACCAGGAGTTCTAGAGCAGTTCGAAAACTAGCAAATTTATTGCGGCAGAACCTTTCAGAAACTAGAGGCTACACTGACCGTTGTATGGCGGCCTGCATCTTATGCCATCTCTTACTGTGTTGGAAGAAATAACACTGAATGCTACTGTATTCAGTCAGCCTACTGCATCTCTTAATGATTTAATATCTGACCTTGTCTCTGGAGCAGGTAGTTCTTTTTAGTTTCTGCATTGTGAATGTACCATTCAACCATTCCTGATTAGGGATGTTTGGAAAAAAATGTAGTATAAACACAGACAATTGGGAAACACTCAATTGAGCGCTCCAATTGGAGAACAGCCTTTATCAAAGGTGTCATGGGCTTTTAAGATGCTCGAACTCAGGACGAACTTAGGGAGAAATGTGCTAAGAGGAAGGTACATTTGGCAAACCCTCCACGTGATCAACTCCCGCCTGGAAACCTATGTCCTCACTGTGGAAATAGGTGTGGATCTAGAATTGGCCTCCACTTACGGACTCACTGTTAAAAACGTGTTTATGGAAGAAAATCTTACTCGGCTACGAGTGGTCGCCGAAGAAGAAGAAGAAGAAGAAGAAGAAGAAGAAGAAGAAGAAGAAGAAGAAGAAGATCCGTAATTGAGAAGACCCATTTGGGGACGCCAAATTTTGGCCTTGCATAGCGTGCCATATTACGAAAGATTACCAAAGTCTGCCCTTAGGATAGGACACAGGAAGCTGCCTGTTGAGTCAGATTGTTTGGTCCACCTAGCTCCATATTGTCTACACTGACTAGCACTGGCTCTGCAGGGTTTCATTCAGAGTTTTCTACCAGACCTACCAGGAGATGCTGGGGATCAAAACTGGGATCTTCTGAATGGAGTGCAGATGCTCTACCACTGAGCTATATCCCTTCCCCAGTAGAAAAAATGGGGCATGGTGTGTGTGTGTGACACACTGAGCTCCTCTGAAGGATCGGCTAAATATATACCGGTACTGTATATAAAAACACATGCTGAAGTAGAACCTTTCTGGTGTTGGAACCGAAATCTTTAATCTGTCTTTGCATTTAACATGGAAGGCTTATACAGTAAAAGTGAGGGTAGTTATTATGTTCACAGGTGGCAGGTTTCTCCAGTTGTGGTCCTGGGGGAAATGACTCATTCAAAGGCATTTGCTCTTAACGCAAAAAAAGCAGCCTCAGAGAAGGGATATTCCTCAGGGCCTTTTCAGGGGAGGAAAGGCTTAAATTCACATTCTCCACCCACTATAGTCATGATAGCTATCATCCCTTCCTCAGCAGGTGTTATTTACAGTTTAAAAAACCTTCCATGTTAAATGCCAAAATGCATTTAATGTCACGTCTAGATTGGCCCTGTGGTATTTGCTGTATAGCAGACTAGCAAAGTGTGCAGCTCACATTCATTCCGACCGAAGGGGTTTGTGCAAGATAGCTTACCTAGTGGATTGGGCCCTGGATTCCTCGGCCTGGGCAAATCGAAGCAAACTTAGCAAGCTCTGCCTCTACGAAGCTGCACCTTTCTGCAGTGTGGAGAAAATAATGATTTGCCAGCTATTGCCTCAGCTTTCCTTGCTCTGCAAAGGCAAACAAGACTTGTCAGGCAATCCATCACCGTTTTTCACTTGTCCACAGCTCAGTGACTGGCCTTCCTATTGCTCGTTCTTCAGGTCAATAAACATGTCCTTTTCTGTGCAATAAGCCAATAAATTGCAAGGGGGCGGAAGTCATATTTGGAGTGCCATAAACAATATGCGTGTTTGTCCGGTTGCCGTGGGCAAACATTCCCATTCTTCCTGGTAAACCCAAGCTAGTGCTACTACCGCAGAAGTCATTTAGCAATGTAAGCTTTTGTGCTGGGCTGGACAACTGAGTTTGTATTAACAAGCTCAGCTTAAGTGATTTTGCTCCTAACATTTCCCCGCCTCCAAATTCTGAATTTGCATATGTTGAGATCTCATATTCTTCAAATTGTACTCCATTAGCTATTTATTATAATCCATACTGAATTGTATTTGATTTCAATATTTGGTTTCTGATACTGATTATTATTTTGCAGTATTTGATCACTGATGTGCAGTTGCATGTGAAGACCCCCCAAACCACCCCCAAATGAAGACACAATGGACACAGATTTTAGTTTAAGGTTTTTGGCATTAAATTTTGGCCACAACTTTATTGATTACAGTATGTGAGTGCTTGCTTAGGCATTCTCTCCAGATTACCTGAACCTACACGGTGGCAGGAACAGGACTGACACTGGGCACCACCATATGTCAGTAAGGGAAAGCATCCTGGAGAAGTGAGAACTCCTTCGATCTCACAGCTCACCCCAGATGCTCCCAGGGCATGGCCCTAGCCCCTTGACAGAGTTCAGACAAAAGCAAGGCGAGCCCCTGGATTCCTTTAATGGAATTCCCTAGCAGCAGCAATGGAGGGGCAGGCATAGCCAACCACGTCCCCTCCCCAAAACATTGAACCAAATGCCTAACCGCCAACCTTACAAAGTTGTGACGATTTGCTACACAGTAGGCAAAAACCAAGTGGCACCAGCCAATAAGCCAAATGGCAAAATTCCTACCGGGCCCCTGCTCCAAAACAGAAAACACCTAGACAGGCATAGCAAGGCCATAAGAATGACCCCAAACATAGGGAGAGGAGGGCGGGTGATCCCCTGCACATCGCAAGAAAGTGAAACTCTCCAGTGATGTGCAGCAGCTTAAGTAGCCCCTCAGTAGCCAATAGCCAACCCAACTGACCAAATTTCTGCCCCAGCAACAGAGGGGCAACCAATGGTGTGTTGTGGCCATCCAAACGGTCACGCCTCACAACAGGGAGGCAGTTTCTGGTGATCTCACTGGAAAACGGTCGTTCGTTCGGGAGCTTCAAAAGCTTTCTTCTGCCCGAACATCACAGCAACGGATACCAAGAAGCATCAGCACACTTAGGGATCCGCAGAGTCTTCGCAGCATGCGTAAACGGACCTCAGCAACTCAGCATTTTGGCTAATCTACTTTTATTTACATGTAAACACACACGGAGCACTTCAACATGGCTCCCTCTCTCTCTAGCATCAGACAGCAAAGAGAAAGAACAAAGGACAATAGTCCCACTTCACGGAACACAGTAACACAAACATCCTCTCTCCATCACTTCCCATTCTGTGGAATGAAAACACATACCATCATGTGATAGACAACAACCCCATGACTGTAGACACGGGGAATGAATCTCCAACAGTAGTAGTAGTAGTTTTCAAACAAAGAACACCATATTTACATCTGCTAAGGAATGTCAGTGGGTCTGCCACATAATCCACAAGTGGCACATACGTAGTGTTGGGTCTCACCATCATTGATGGCGAGCTCAAAATGCTGTGGCTGTTGACAAAGCTCAGTAGTGATGTCCAAGCTGCCTTTCTGTTTTTCTTGAGCATTGGAAATGTGGAGAACAGAGTTTAAAGGTTGGGAAAATGAGGAACAGAGAGATTCGGAAAAGACAGTGCCCTGCTGTCCATTGTGCCAGGCAGCCAGGGTGAATGAGCTGCAACTTGGTGCACCTCTACATGTCTCATCAAGGAGTCACCAGCTTCTCCCTGAGGCGGCAGCAGTAGAACACTATGTTATAGTGCCTCTACTTGGTGTATTATCACAACCCAATCAATAAGCAAAGCCAGTGTTTAATTTTGGATGGTGCACTACATGAAAAGTTGAAGAAGTGTGCATGCACACGAAAGCTCATACCAAGAACAAACTTAGTTGGTCTCTAAGGTGCTACTGGAATGAATTTTTATTTATTTATTTTGTTTTGTACATGAAAAGAGTCAAGCAAAAGGTGTATAGCATTACTGAGTGGCTGGAGGGGATGTAACCCACCAAATACAAAGTCCATCTTCAGGTAGTGGGAAAAAACAGAAAAGTGAGCTTAGAAAACATGGTCAGAGGAGCTTGCTTTGATGTTTACCAATGCTGTTCTGGAACAGCCACGGAATTCTAGATAAAGAACCTTCCTGCAGTGTCAATTCTCATTACATTTATATGGTTTTTCCTGATGGGTTTGCAAGAAAACACCAACTAAAGAAGAGTCACCAGCCAGCACCCTTTAACACTCAATAGTGTGAAATTCCAAAAGTCCAAATCATAACCTACAAATATTCCATTTTTTTCTGTTCTTTGGAGAGTAAGTTTCCGCAAACAAGACTCTTGAACTTAGATCATACTTGAGTTTCCTTCCTTTTATTTTCTTTGGACAATGTTCATCATTAACTGCTCTAAGCTCTATTTACTCCCCCAAATACTACACTCAAATGAAGTGCAAAAAAAGGCATTAAAGAGCCACATACCTGAAGCCTACCAAAGTAAAAATGCCAGCAAGCCTAAGGCACTCAAATTTTGAATTTTGAATTAAACATTTCATGTGAAAAGGCACATTTTAATTTTGCTTCGGAATTTCTCATTTGATAATTTGAATGGCAACTCTGGAAAATCACCTTACTTCAGACAACAGACTTCAAAGGGAGGCCCTAGTATGAAATTACTTAACTAGAATGCATTAGCTAATTAAATTCTATGCAGTATGGAATTAAGTGAGATTTCTCACTACAGAAAGCATTTGCTTCTTTCTAAGTGTTAAATTGGCATAGCAAGTAAATATTGCCGTTAATTGACGCTGTGAATGAGTCGCTCTTCACAGAAATATGACTTAGTGCGAGTGCTTGCATTTCATGGTTTTCGAGCCCCACCTTGTACAAATGTTTTTCTTTGTATTCAGATAAATAGATTTCCCTTAGGGTGACCCAATGAATTTCATCGCCAGTAGGTCTTGGATTGTGGTGCTGGAGGAGACTCTTGAGAGTCCCATGGACTGCAAGAAGATCAAACCTATCCATTCTCAAAGAAATCAGCCCTGAGTGCTCACTAGAAGGACAGATCCTGAAGTTGAAGCTCCAGTACTTTGGCCACCTCATGAGAAGAGAAGACTCCCTGGAAAAGACCCTGATGTTGGGAAAGATGGGGGGCACAAGGAGAAGGGGGCGACAGAGGATGAGATGGTTGGACAGTGTTCTCGAAGCTACTAACATGAGTTTGGCCAAACTGCGGGAGGCAGTGAAGGATAGGCGTGCCTGGCGTGCTCTGGTCCATGGGGTCACGAAGAGTCGGACACGACTGAACGACTGAACAGCACAGGTCTTGGATGGCATCTTTTAGGCTGACAATTTTGTTGTGGCATAGACTTTCATCCCTGGGGGGAATTACTCTCTGTCAATTCTCTCCGCCCCATTCTCAATTTTATAGATCTCATTCATGTACCCCCTTCAGTAAACAGATAATTGAAGGGAGTTTTGTCATTGTCATCAGTGGGATGTGGGCTGCATCCAAAAACGAATGGCTGCTGTAATGTATTTTTACCCCCAGCTACTAAAATGGGAAGCATTTGGTTTATCTAAAGCCAGCGCTAGCTAAATGGGAGATGTAGCATTAAACTAGCAAATAATTCTGGCTAATTAGCCGGCCTCATAATTCCTGGTGGCTTAATATCATGTAAGTATTGTTCCACTGGGCTGTGACTGAAAATTGGCAAGACCTGACTGCGCTGATTAGTACAGGGAGGGTTTATTGGAATTTTAATTAAGTTTCGGAAAATATGTTTCAGTAATTTGAAGTCGCCCAAGGGCTAGTAGAAAAGCTTTTTTTTTTTTAACATGATTTCGCCTGGATTGCCTTCTTCATCGATGTTTTCTATAACACTGGTTTTGCCCATGCAACGTGCATTGTTTAGATTATCCTGCTTTAAGAAATAAAAGTATATTCTGCTATATCAGAAGACTAACATTTTTTTCCTCATGCGCTTCATGGCATGGTTCACATATGATATATGTTGCTTTATTTTTCTCAACACTCGGTTGCTCTACACTCAGTGAGAGGCACCTCGATGTTCCCAGGGACTTTATTGCACTTGAGGCAATAATGAAAATTCTGTTTGTGTTGTCGTATTGGCAATGCCTCGTGCATACATGCAAATCATCATTTGGCTAAAGAGACCCATCACACACACCCTCTCTCAAGGTTTTGGGGATGCATTGTTACAGATGCATAGCTGTAGGTTTCCTTCCTAAGTATATCTGAATTTCAGTGGAAACAAAATAAAAAAATATTTAAAAAATCCTTTCAGTACCACCTTAGAGACCAACTAAGTTTGTTCTTGGTATGAGCTTTCGTGTGCATGCACACTTCTTCAGATACCAGATACTTCTTCAGATTTCAGTGGGACATTCTCTGTGACCGCTTCCAAGTTGTGGAACTCTCTCGTCAAAGAGGTGTATTTGGCAGCATCATTGCACACTTTTCATCATATGCTGAAATGTACCTCTGTATACTGCTTGTAACACCAGTCCGTTTCTGAGCTCCCAGTACATTTAAAGGTGCCGACCTTTAAAGCCCTAAACGGCCTCAGCCCGGTATACTTGAAGGGGCATCTCCACCCCCATCATTCTGCCCAGACACTGAGGTCAGTATACCTGAAGGGGCATCTCCACCCCCATCGTTCTGCCCAGGCTCTGAGGGCCTTCTGGCGGTTCCCTACAGGGAAACAGGCAGAGGGTCTTCTCAGTAGTGGCGCCTGCCCTGTGGAATGCCCTCCCATCAGATGTTAAGGAATTAAACAACTATCTGACTTTAAGAAGACATCTGAAGGCAGCCCTGTATTGGGAAGTTTATAATGTTTGATGTTTTATTGTGTTTTTAATATTCTGTTGGGAGCCACCCAACAGCCACCCAACAGATGGGTGGGGTATGTATGTATGTATGTATGTATGTATGTATAAATAAATAAGTAAATAAATAAATATTTATTATTTATATTAGAACCCATTGTATTCTGCTGATTGGACTTTGTTTTAACTGGTTTTAATATTGTATTTTTAAATTGTTGCAACTTGCCCTGGGATCCCATGGTGAACGGTGGGTAGGCAATCCTAAATATCTTGAGGAAAGGTCTGTGGCAAAGAAAAAGTACATCTCGGCTAATGTTAAACTGTATTTATTAGTATTCCAGTCACTTGGAATTCAGCAAAGTGATCTAAGAAAAAAAGAAAGAATACTTTTCAAAATGCATTTAAAAGTCTGACTGCAAATGAAAACACATTTCAGCTACTCCCTATCTTCCTGACAGCCAAACAAAGGCAATGAGGTGTTGGATGTACTAAACTGTGAAGCCAGAAAAGTTCGCAACTTGCTTATAAGCAAAGGGGGTGTGCGCAGAGACAGCCAATCTGTGTTCTTCCTGTCTTGTCCATTAGAGTATCAGCTTGAAGTATTTACTTGCCGCTGGATTGCTTTCTCATCTCAAGGTTGTCATGTTTCTTCCCTAGATTTCTTGCCCTTTAAGCCTGAATAATGTGACTAACTCTCTGCTCCTGTATGCTATCAACTCGCCTCAGAGGTTTGCTCTGAGATCTATCCATCTTAATCATGGGAATTGAGTAGTCCTGCCTGCCAGTAACTGGCATAACGCACCCTGGCATAGCGACTTTATGTTGTTTAACCGATATGCAAAATGACTTGCTCTGACAACAGCGGTGGAATAGTTGCCACACGACGCAGTTCAACGAGGCAAAATTCAACCCAGCAGTTGCCAAACTGGGTATTGGAGCAACACAGTAATATGCCCAAAGAGGCACCAAGGAAACCCTCATGTTGGACGCAGCCGCTCCTATGTGCCCAGGGAGGCCACATGCAGAATAGACTCTCCCTCACGTGCACAAACCTTGAGGTATAAAGACACACCACATTCCTTGACACAGTCCATGAGTGAATTATGGAGGAATCCCAGAAGCACTGGCAAGGAGAGAAAAGGGCCAGCCAATTCATTTTGGCACTTGAGGCACAAAATGGTACATTGGGAACAAAGCAGGAGTGGGCTCAAATCAAACTTCTTCCTCTTCTATCTATCCATCTATCTATCTATCTATCTATCTATCTATCTATCTATCTATCTATCTATCTATCTATCTACCACCCTTTATCAGAAGATGCCAGGGCAGTGTACAACATTAAAAAGACATTACAGAACATTAATGATAAAACACAACAGTAAAAAAGGGTAGCAAAACAGGATCTAAGTTAAGGGATGTTCAGAAACCCACGGTGTTTTAGGAGTTAATGGGCACCCCAGTTTGAGTGGCAGATACCCCTTGGGAGGCGGGACATTCCGCTCTTTAAAAGGAGGGAGCAGCCGTTAGAAGGGGAGAGTGATGACTGGAAGAAGGAGGGTGTGGGGCCAGGATAGGTTTGGGTAGGTTAGGTTAGGTTAGGTTCGTTGAAGATGTGTATATGATGCTGAAAGAAAGAGTTTACACTGTTATGAAACTAAGCTTATAAACCATTATTGAAACCATTATGTTATGACAGAAATAAAGACTTCTTATTGTTGAGCTAAGAAAATATCGTCGTTCATTTGGTCCAGCGAGTTATGTATGCTCATGAGGAGGTGAACTCAGGGAAAAGACAAAACTGACCTGCAGGGTGATAGTTTTTGTCTTAGAGTTCCCTCAGGAGGGGCTAGCGGGTGGAAACCCTGGTATTGCCACAGAGTTGCTAAGAGGGCTTAGTTAACTAGAATAGTGAGGGATCTAATGAAAAAGAGACCCCGAACTGTAGGCAAAGAAGAGTTTAACCCCTGAAGCCCAGAGCAGAGGATATAACCGGCCACGGCCGCTGGACAGGAAAACTCCCGTTACTAAGAGATTCCCAGATTATAAATAAAAGGGGATTGACATCACAGACGGACCTCAGAGGGACAGGTGGGGTGGATTGAAATTTGACCCAGAACACCTGATCAGAAATTCACTTAGTAACAAGGGGAGAGTCTGAAGTGGAGGTTCGTCGCAGCACCCTAATAGTAAATTGATCATCATAATAACAGTCTACTTCCTCACACTTTCAAAGACCATAGATTATTTAATCGTCATAAGCCTGGGTAAAGAGGAATGTTTTTGCCTGGTGCCTAAAGACATGTATTGACGGTGCCAGTCAAGCCTCTCTGGAGAGAGCATTCCACAATCGGGGAGCCACCAAAGAAAAGGCCCATTACCCACTGATTGAACTGATAGAAGAATGGACATGTGTCAAAGAATACATTAAAAAGCATTGTTCTGGAATTAACATATCAATATGCAATGAATGAAATTTATAGAGGAAATATCTGAGAAGAAATGGGTGTAAGAATAGGGAGTTAGCATAATATTGATAACACAGGGAATAGAAGAGGAAAATGCAATGGAAGCCACACATAGATGGAGGGAAGTCAAGATTTATGTTTTCATGTTTTTATGTTTAGCTTGTTTCGGTTTTCAAATGCCGAAAACTCAGAAGTAACTGCTTTTGGCAAATTCCAAACTCCGTCCACTTTCAACACCTTGCAACGCTATCTGCCTGGGTGTTTCTACCCCCCCCCTCACTTGCCCTCACTGACATCATTACATATCCATATCTATTTGACTACATTTAACGTCGCCATGTCATCATATTCACTATTTGATTTCTGATGGGGTGGATTCACCCATGTGACTACTCCATAAAGATGGAAGACGAAACAGAGCTGTAAAGTACTGGTGCTAAACGGAAATAGCAAGTGTTTTAAAACAAGAGAAATGTCCAACCCCAAATAGCTAGTTTTTTAAAGTGGAAGAGTAAAGGTAAAGGTAAAAGGACCCCTGATCGTTAGGTCCAGTCACAGACGACTCTGGGGTTGCGGCGTTCATCTCACTTTATTGGCCGAGGGAGCCAGCATACAGCTTCCAGGTCATGTGGCCAGCATGACTGGCAAACCAGAGCAGTGCACGGAAACACCGTTTACCTTCCCGCTAGAGCGGTGCCTATTTATCTACTTGCACTTTGACGTGCTTTCGAACTGCTATGTAGGCAGGAGCAGGGACCGAGCAACTGGAGCTCACCCCGTCACGGGGATTTGAACCACCGTCCTTCCGATCGGCAAGCCCTAGGCTCTGTGGTTTAGACCACAGCGCCACCCATGTCCCTAAGTGGAAGAGTATTTCATGCCAAAATGGGTGAATTTTTATTGCTTGCCCTATATGTCAACATTCAAATACAGAAAATAAAATCATCTTGGGGAGAAACTTAATGTTACATTAAACCCAGGCTGCTTTTATTTTGAAAGAAAACTAGCCATTTCAGAACCTCAATCTGGATTGCACTCCTGGTCTGCTTTTACAAACTACACCTTCAGGGGAAGTAGCAGACAGAGAATGATTTTCAGCTGGATATCAGGGTAGAATCCTGTTATGTATTCAGTGGTCTGTGTTTGCCTGAGCTTGAGTCTCTACTATGGCTTTTGAGCCCCTGTGTTCTGATTCGATACATGATATCCAATCACAGAACATTTCAGGATTTGGGCTTCTGCCATTGGCCCTTAAACTCTGAGTCAGGATTCGCAGCTTGTTAGTTTAGACAGCCTATCATGTTGGGAGTGGGAGTGACCCAGGCCTTCTGAAATGTATATAAGCAGTTGCTTTGCCCCTGTTGTCCAGCTCTGTTAGTTTAATAAAGGTTCTTGCTGTTATCACTGTGTCTTGCCTTGTGGGAACCCACCTACACTTCAGGTCAATCTGGAACAGGAGTGCAACCTGAAATGGTGCCCAAATGGTTCTTTTGGATGAAATAATGTCAGTGGAATCCAGTGAGATAAAGTAGTTTATAAAACATGGGCTTGAAGTAACAAATCATTTAGCCCTTAGAGGTCAAGTCTAGGGCATTTTTTTCCATCAAAAGTCTCCTTGGATGCATTGTTCCTCACCATATGGACAAACTGAAAGGGAAAAATTTGTATTATGCAGAGCATTCTGTTTCAGTGAAAAGAAAACGAAATCTTGCAAATGACAAGGCTGGTAGGCTGCACAAAGCAATTTAACTGCCTTTCCCGAGCAGACACAATAGATTTAGAAGGGAGAAAAATCCTAAAATGCCAGGAGGGTGGGGACGGGCGGTGGGCATGGAGAATGGGGGCAAAAACTACAGTGTAATTAAAGTTTTTACGTAAGAAACTCGTTATGCTTCCCTCACTCTTTTTTTAAAAGTGTGTCCCCCCCCCCAGTGCATTCTTTTATTTTCACTTTATATTCTTCTCTGGGTTTTTCCTCTCCAGAAAATGAAGAATAATTGTCAGCTGTGAATACTCAGTGAAGACAATTTTGGATGTTTTATATAACCATGTTAAGAGCAGAATTGAAGTCATTTCATGCTCCATTCTGATGTAGGGAGTCAATTCTATTTTCTTAAGGACAAAAAATATTTGCATGAAAAACAGAGAGTAATCTATTGATTTGATGGGGGGGGGAGAAGTGCAATCCCACCATCCTAAAAGGAGAATAGGGTTTAAGATAAACCAGGAAGATGCAACATATCTTCATCTGTATTGATATGGTCCTTTAAGTCAGTGCTTTGAGCAAAACATCACATTAGAACTAGATGCTCCAATATTTTCATATTTCATCTTTAGGGGGGGGGGAACCCAGTGTCTTGCTCACCAAACATCTCCATTAACATTATGAGAAGTTCAGATTGTGCAAGACAAGAAAAGGGCATTTGCTGCAACATGGAGATGATAGAGCCTCATTTAGTTAATTAACTTGGGCACTTGTTACATAGAAAAGCCCAAAAAATACTTTAGGCATTCACTCCTGTGGCAGATAAAAGTGACAGATTTATTTCAGGAAGAGTCCGGGCTTGCATTAATGAAGACATTATTGCTTGATAACATACAGCTGTTAAAGTGTCTGGGTGCTAATTGCCTTTGTCATTACGAAACCATGCTCTGCAGTTACAAGGCTGGAGCATGAAGCTATCGGAAGCAATCAAGTGTCTCATCCTCTTCAGATGTGAGTGTACAACTGCGGACTAGAAGACCAAATGTCTGACTCCATACAAGGCAGCTATGCTTACGATGCAAAGGTTACAAGGAAGGATGGGTTGAGTGAATTTATGGAGAGAAGATTCGCCATGCATACTCTCCAAGTGTCCCGAATTTCCAGAGACAGTTGCGGAATCGCAAAGCCAGCCCAGATCATAATTTGATCCCGGAGTGCCCCTATTTCCTCCTCCGGTGCTGCAGGAGGAGAATGAGCCTGTGTTTGTCTTGAGTGATGGTGGCTGCAGCTGAGAGGAAGCATTCAGTTGCCTCTCCATGGCCTCTCCATGGCTGCTGTTGCCAACTTCCTCCCTTGAACCAAAAACAAACCCCTGTGTTCCAATAAGAACCAATCACAACAATACAAACAGAACACATAGGCTAATAGTTAGTAGAGAATATATAATAAAACAACGATGTCATTCGAATTGTAGGAATAAGCCAATCAAAGTTCATATGTACAATATAACACAGTGGTAGCGAGTACCGTCAAGGACAGTCTCGCAATAGTCTTTCAAAAGTTTCTATTTTTAAAAATATTGTCTTTATTGTTAAAAAGTTAAAAACATTTATCAAATTTACAAAATAACATGGAACAAGAAAAATTGCAAAAAATAATGCACAAAAAGAAGAAAACAAAACAAAACAAAAACAAAACAAATAATTAACAATATCAAATATTTTTTTCCAAAACTTATAACACAATCAATGTTAAAAATGACTTCTCACTGTATTTTACACATTAAACCTTTTCTATCACAGTTATACATTTCTTAGATAATTTCTATTTATCTCTTTCATTTAAAAAATATATATTTTAAATTCAGTCTAGTTCTGCCATTAGAATTCCCTTTACACCATTATTCACCAAATATTCCTTAAAGCTTCTCCATTCTTTGTGGACTGTTTGCTTTGTTTGTCCTCTTACCCTTCCGGTAGTCTCCGCTAGTTGTAAATATTCCACCATTAAACCCTGCCAATCTGTTATATTAGGTAGTATCTTATTTTTCCAATTTCTGGCTATCAGTACTCTAGCTGCTGTTATCCCATACATAAGTAATACTCTCTTTGATTTTCTTATCTCTTCTGGCACTATACTTAGTAAGAATATTTCCGGTCTTTTTTTGAATGTGCATTTAAGTAATTTCTTAAGTTCTTCGTATATATTATTCCAAAATGCACAAATTTCTGGACAGTCCCACCAAATGTTTCAACAGAAGATGTCTCAAAAGTCTCAAAAGTACAGTCTCTCAATAGTCTTTCAAAAGTTTCAACGGAAGACATCTCATACGCCTCAGAAGGACAGTGTCTCCGGAATGATGCTACTGTTTCGTAATAGTCTTCATCAGCCGATATTTTTCAACATAATATGTAAGTAAGATTCATGCCAAGGATCAGTGCTCTATCTAATGACAGTCCTCTATACCACTCTGTTATATTGTACATATGAACTTTACCTTTACCATCAGGGAAGCTGTACAATACTCTAGGTCTTTACAGATTGAAAATCAGTGTTTGTTGGCAGTCATCCTTTTGACCAAGCATTTAGCAAAAGTAATAACAGTGTTATTAATAATGCCCATGTTAGTATTCTCAGATTTACAACACATTCAGCAATGCTACTATGAATGATGTTCAGGATATGAACCCAGGCTGTGACTCTACCTCCAACTTTTCTGGGCTGAGAGATCCGGCCAGCCCTTCCATGTCAACAAGCACATTTTATTAAAATTTATCTGAACGTACATTAGAAAAAAATATGATAAACATAACACTTAGCTTTTAAAACAATAATGCAACAATTCAAGAGTACCTTGGCCTTTTTCACTGTTAACAACCTGCAGGATGTTAACAATGATTAATAAAATCAGAACATTGGAAAATATATTTTGTGAAGTGGGATCCTCTAGCTGTTTGTATTCTCTGTGGTTTTCCTAATAATCCTTAGCATGGAGTCTGCCATTTTCACTGCTGCAACAGACTGAATTGGCATTTCTTCACTTATCAATTGATTAATAATATACATATTCAAAACAGCCTTCTTGTTTATTTAGGTTTGTGGACTTAATAGAGGAATGCTTTTATTTTAGGGTAGAGGCCACTGCTTTTGTTTTTCGTTTTCCTCAGTCTTCATCCAAATCAGCTTGGCAGAACACTAGAAACACCTGTGAAATAAACTGCTAAAGCAAGCGGACCCAAGCTATAATCTCCCAGTCTACTGGGGCTGCACCCCAAACACATTCGGAAGCTGTAACAGATCTTCACCTTGGTTGAATCCATTTTTATGCACAATTCATAACCGGTGGGAGAGCTCCTGTGGGGAGAAGCAACTTGCCAAGTAGCTAGGATCCAGAGACCTTCAAATGTGTTTAGAAACCAACAGCTAGCCATCAGAACTCCTGCAAAAATGGTGTCATGAGATTTTAATGTTTTAAAATTTTTGAAGCGCCGCTCAAGGGCAACCTCGCATGTTTCAAGGCTGGGAGTTATAAAATAATAGATAACAGTTGTCAAATTTCTAATTTCTAGACAAAGGTTTAGTGTCCAGATTATGGGAAGATGAGGATTTGAAAGCAGCTGTACTTGGAGGTGGAATAAAAAAATGTGGCCCCCTCCCCCACAAATCCATATAGCAGATTGATGGAAAGCACTCAAGGGGTAGAGATGTAATTCTTTGCATGGCTGACTCTTGCCTTGATCATTTTTGTCCAACCTGCTTCCGTTTGTAAAAGAGCCACTGATGTTTTACCATTGGGTAAAAAGAATAATAATCTAAGAAATTGATTCTGCACTGTTTCTAACCCTTTGATAGCATTCAAGTCATCTCAAATTTCAGCTCCATACAATATTTGGGAAATCACTTTGCTACCAAAAGTTTTCAATGCAGGATCGAACAACTGATGCCCATCCTTGAAATAAAAGCTCATTAATGCCCTTATCACCTTCTGCACTTTGGCTGTCACTGCTTCTAAATGCTGTTTCCAGGACAGGGATTCACTGAAGAGAATTCTGAGATATCTAAAAGGTCCAAGTTTGCTCTAGTTCATGATGGTCCAACATCCATTTATACCTGGGACAATGTTTTCCAAAAACAATGAGCTTAGTTTTGGAGTAATTTATTAGGAGACTTGCCTGTTTGCAATATGGACTGAAAGCCACCAAGAGATTTTTAAGGGCCAGGTGTAAAAGTTGAAGAGAGTAGGCTCCAAGATACAGCCTTGTTTCAGTCCTCTGGGCGATCCAAAAGGCTGGTCAAGCCCCCCTTGAGGCCAACTCTGACCCTCAGTTCTGTGTCACAGTACGGTTTTCATATCAATAGAGATCTGTGGTCAATGTCAGCATTCTAAAGTTTCTGCCACAATTAATAGAATCGAAAGCAGCAGAGAGATCGATGAAGGCAACAAGAAGATTGTTCTTGTTGTTTTTAGAGTATTTTCTAGTGATATGGTTCAGTGTGAAACATTGATCAATGATACTAAATTCCTCTTTAAACCCAGCTTGTTCTTCCTACAATGAAGCCAGCACTGTAATTTATTAAGATGTTGGGCATAAAGCTGGTAGGGGATGTCTAATCGACAAATTGGGTGGTAACTTTGTGGAATATTTCTATCCCCTTTGTTGCAAATCAGCACAATGAAACCATCTTCCATCCAACAGGTATCTGGGCCGTATGAGTTATGTAAGTGAAGAGCCCAGCCAAGATGGGCAACCGCCAGTCCACATGGGTCTTAAAAAGCTCAAGTGGCAGCATACCTTCACCTGGTGCTTTGTTTGGTTTCATGCCTTCAAAAAGAGATTTCATTTCATTTATCGAGACTGCTTTCCATTGTGCAAGTTTGACAGGTCTATGCACACTGCAGCTTCAAGTGACTGCTCTTGCTGGTCATCAAACATGTTAGTGAAATGATCAACTGAACCGGAAGCTACCTTCAAATGCAGTGTCACGAGTTCCCAAATTTATCCTGGGTGGGGGAGTTACTTACTTTCTTCCTTGAAACTCCTAATCTAAGCTCGTCATTATTAAACCAATGCCGATTTGAGAGTGCTCCTTTCATCTACTAATACAATATTATTGTTCTTTATTGAGTACCAGAACAAATGTTCTCTCTTCTCCTTTTTTGCATTTGGTGTGCTTGCATGGTGTCCTACATGGGAGCAGCCATGTTTCCTCCACACCCACCCACATTCTCCACGAGCAATGAAACATCATCAAGTTCCATCACTCCCAGGGGGACTTGTAGTATGTTCATTCAAAATGTGTGGCAGCAACAAGCCTTGTGTTGCAGCCACTCAGGGCCTGGGTGGGTGGATCCCCCATCTTCAGAAGTTGAAAAGGAGTTCTGCTTTTGGTGGAAAAGAGGCAGCACAAAACCCTCTGAATGCTTTTTGTTAAGTCTGTTTCCATGTGGATCACTCGTAGCCAAGTAAGATTATCTTCCATAAACACGGTTTTAACAGTGAGTCTGTAAGTGACTGTGGAGGCCAATTCTGGGTCCACACCTCCTTCCACAGTGGGGACATAGGTTTCTGGGCAGGAGTTGATCACGGTGAGAGTTTGCCAAATGTGTCTTCCTCTTAGCTCGTTTCTCCCTTTCGTCCTGAGTTTGAGCGTCTTCAAAGCCCATGTCACCTTTGGTAAAGGCTGTTCTCCAACTGGAGTGCTCGCAGGCCAGTGTTTCCCAGTAGTTGGTGCTTATACTACATTTTTAAAGATTTGCCTTGAGAAAGTCTTTAAACCTATTTTGTTGACCACCAGCATTACGCTTTCCATTTTTAAGTTCGGAATAGAGTTTGGAAGACAATAATCAGGCATCTGCACAACATGACCAGTCCAATGAAGTTGATTTTGAAGAATCATCGCTTCAACATTGATGATCTTTGCTTCTTCCGGTACACTGGTATTAGTTCACCTGTTTTCCCAAGCAATGTGTAAATTTTTTCAGAGACACCATTGAGGGAATCTTTTGAGGAATTGGAGATGGTGTTTATAAGTGGTCCATGTTTTACAAGAATACAGTAAGGTTGGCAGTACAATAGCTCTCCCTCCTGACTCACTCTCCCCGACTAACCACAGGGAGGGGTTTTTATACCTGGGCTGAGCCCACCCCTTTGGGTTCTAACTGGCACAAAATTTAACCCTTACATTGCTTAGTCCTGGCTTTGGGCTAGTTTTCCACAACCACTCTTTCCCTTTTCGATAGGCTAGTATGGTGGTACAGAGATCAAGGTGCCTGGTTCCTGCTACTAGCACACTCAGTTTTGTGCCTTTGACACTTACATTGAGGTCCAGCAACACACACACAAACAAACGTGATTCCTCAGTTAGGTTTACACCTCCCCCCCTGCAAAAAAGCAGAAGTCCTTCCTTTCTTCTTGGTTCCTTTCCCCCATGGTGCTTTTTGGGTTTCCAGTGCATTTCCAAGTCCATTGCTGTAATTCGTGTCATCTCTCTCTTTACCCCTCTGTGCCATAATGTAAGCACACTATGAATGAAACACATCATATACAATTTTAACAGGATGCATGTTCCTGCTTCACTTGAGCCATTAGGAGAATTGAGCAACGTTCTAGCAGACTCTCCACATTTATATTCTTGGTAGGCATGCTTGAAAATGTATTCCGTGCTTGGCATGAGAAAAGCAACCCTGTTTCCCCTAGTGGAAATTGGTTTCTGCGGATCTCGACACACTAAGATGGAAGGATATTGATAGTGCAATACAGGGGGACCAGAAATGGATCTCACTGCACTGTAGCTGGATTGTCGATTTTAATCTCTGGAATGCTCCATCTTTCTCCCTTTATGAACACCAGTGAATTAATCATCTGCATTTTTTCTTTCTCTCTTACACATGTTCCTGCATTTTACTACTTTTAACATTTTAAACATGAATTTCATTAGTGAGCTCTCTAGATTTTAAAGAACAAATGGATCATCTGTAATTGCTCCCCGTGCGAAATTTCATTAGAGCGCAAGGAAATAATTTAGCCCAAAGCTGGTCACTTTTGAATCTCATTGATTTCACCAGGAGAGGTTTAAGCATGTGATTAAGCATAGAGTAGGATCAGTCAAAGCATCATCCCAATGTACAGTCATACCTCGTACTACGTACGCTGCAGGATGTATACATTTGGGTTACACTCCGTGGTGACCCGGAAGTAATGGAACGCGTTACTTCCAGGTTTGGCGGTTCACCCATGCGCAGACATGTCAAATGACATCATGTGCATGCACAAAAGTGCTGAATTGTGTCGTGCACATGCGCAGACGCGGTGCTTCATGATACAGACGTCACGGGTTACGAATGGAGCTCCGGAATGGACCCTGTTTGTAACCAGAGGTACCACTGTACGTGGCATGAGGCATGCTCTGAAAAATCTGTTCTACAGTTTTCCAGTGTGTTTCAAAGGAGTGGGGAGAGGTACCTATTGGCTAGCAGCAGTGACATCATACACACACCACCTTCCCAGTCACCACGCCAATGTGACCATTTTTAAAATAACTTTGCCATTTGTTTTAATATGGTGAAGGTTAATATTTATCTCTTGTTTAAAGACAGCACACCTGAAACATGAGGGAAAGAGCTGAAATGATGATATGTATAAAATAAGCTTAGCAAGAACCAAGAGTCCTAGTGGAAAGGAAGGTTCCCTCGAGTTTCATGAGGTGCTGAAACAAAGCAATGTCCCTTGAAAAAAATCTCTCATCTTTTCAGCAAGCTTTGCAAATTCTCAGTTGCTTGATCAAAAATGAATTATTTCCAACAATTATTTAGCTAATCAAAACTAGCTTATTTATTTGTTTGTATGCCACTCCATAGGATAACATTACAATAAATAGGCATAACACCATTAGAAGGTGGAGAATGAGCTTTGTAAGATCTGTATTGCTAGCACAAATCAGAAACGAGACTCTAATTGGTTTTCAAATTAATCAAGAGAATCAATACATGTTAGGAGATTAAAAGCACAGAGCAAAGCAAACTTAAATGTAGCAATTTTGTACCTTATGGTTATATCATATTTTTTTAGCAATGTTATCTGAATGAATGCAAATATCTATTGCACATTTATTTTTAGCATGGGTGAAGAAGCACAGGCAGAGAGCAAAAAGACAGGGAGGATAATCTGCCTCTAATCAGAGAATCAAACATTTGGAAGCAAGGATGGGAAAATCTGTCATTGTTGCTTTCTCTCAATTTCTCATTTCTCCAGTCTTTCAGCTCAGGTCTCCACATTTCCACACCAGCTTGCTTTTATTTTTTTAATCCTCATGAAAATTCATCAGTGTGCTGGTCCCGTGGGTTACCCGAGAGGCGAGGTCCAAGTCCGGTCCGTGGTCCAAAGGTTCAACGTGGAGACAGTCCAATGTAGCCAAAGCTGGGTGCAGGGCAGGGAGTCAGGCAAGGTCAGGAACAGGTACGCAGGCAGGAAACCAGGGCAGGGCAGGGCAGGAACACAGGCAGGAAACCAAGACAGGTCCGAAGCAGGAACACCGGCAGGATCTAGCAACCAACAACATTGCTCCTGCAACCACTGGTGTAGGAAGGGCAGGGTGTTGTGGTATTGGGTCATAAAAGCTTTGACCCAAGTAGTGCTGCTGACCGGCACTGCAATCAATCACCTTTACAATCTTCTCTGATATCAATGGCGCCCAGGCACACTTCTCGCTGCGCTCTGAGCGTCCTTCAGTAGCAGAGTAAAACGCAGCACAGAATGGCTTGTTGAGGTCTGCTCCTTCGTGGTGTCTTGAAATAACTTGACAGACACCAGTGCTACTAATCTAACGAAGCTTTATTTAGTAGCACACACACAAGTCCTACAGACTCGAGCTGCATGTCTGCAGCAAACAAAGAAATCACATTCAGCAGTAAGCACAAAGCACAAAGCACAAAGGAAAAGTGCCCGTATTACAGTGGGCAAGGCTCCCAGGATCAGAACGCCTCTTGCATCATTAACTCTAAGATGCCCAGAAAACCTGACACAGGGCGTAGGGGGCGGGGTGCCGGGCAGTGGTATCCCGATAGGGTTCCATCTCGACGCACCACGCCCCTAGAATGCATGCCATGCCCCTGCGGGCAGCATGCCCCACCCCCCAAAATGCACGCCCCACCCATGCGGATGGTGCGCCCCACTCCCAGAACGCGTGCCAGCCCCGCCGTCGCCTGCTTCCCGCCCCCGGTGCTGGAGAATTAAGCTCCGCCACTGCCCGCAACCTGGGGCAGGGTCTGACCGCCTTTTATCTTGGACGGGGTAACGGTCGGTCCCGATCCCCTGGCGACTCTTCACCCCGTCTCACCTGAAGGCGAGCACTCCTGCGAGTTCTCAGGTCTCTCCTTCTATCAGCCTTGAGTCTCTGTAGCTCAGGAGACACCGGTGGGTTACTGGACCAAGGAGCTACCTCAGCCTCAGCCGGTAGTGGGTCAGCTGCTGGTGACGACCCGGCTGACGGCAACAAGGTATTCCCCGCATCTGGAACCAGGGCAGACTCGGGCCCCAGACTCGGCTCAGCTGATGCTTGTTGTAGGGGAGGTTGTGCAGACTGAGATTCCTCAGAATCAGGCCCCAGACTCGGTTCAGCTGATGTCTGAGGCAGAGGATCCGGTGCAGGCTGAGACGCCTCCAGTTCCGAGTCCGAGCCCGAGTCCCAGGCCATCACAATCAGTACTGCAGGTGAATTTCTCATGATATACACACTTTGGTATGGAATTTTGCCCAACGCAAACATTTTCACGAGCTTTTTTATATTTTTACTAATATAATGCAATACTTTGTAGGCTTGATCTAGTAATGTACACATTACTTGGCGTGAGGACTGCATCACAAAATGCAGTGTGAATTTTGAATGGTGGTTGTGTTTTAGTTTAGAAGTGCAAGTGAGGTAATTAGTTGGAAGGGGTCTTGGAATTAATATTGAGCCCTCCCCTGGTTCAATGAAGGATCATTATTCCATATGATTTGTGCTGTATTTGTGACGTTCTAAAGCAATGACAAACCTAGACAGCATCTTAAAAAGCAGAGACATCACCTTGCCGACAAAGGTCTGTATAGTTAAAGCTATGGTTTTCCCAGTAGTAATGTATGGAAGTGAGAGCTGGACCATAAAGAAGACTGATTGCCGAAGAATTGATGCTTTTGAATTATGGTGCTGGAGGAGACTGTTAAAGATGGTTGTGCAAAAGTCTATAAGACGTATGGGTCTATCTTCCCAATGTTGGAGAAGGTTATACAAAGTCATTCAGATGTGTGGGTATTGGAATGATGGGAGTCTGAGTCACTTTGAATAGCTTAGCTATGTTCAATATTCTAGTTCTGATTTGATGATAAAGTCCAGACCTCGACGAAACTGCTGGTGAAACAGGAAGATTTGAAGCTGGCCACCCGTAGGGAGGACATACGCACACGTCTGAATGACTTTGTATAACCTTCTCCAACATTGGGAAGATAGACCCATACGTCTTATAGACTTTTGCATAACCATCTTTAACATTATATTGCACTTTGTATATTGCACTTTGAATCAGCACTTTGATGTTTGAAAGCTTATATAGGCTTTGCCTCTGAGGAAATATCTATGTATACCTTTTGTATGATGATATTGTCAGTTTAGTTCCACAATAGCTTTTATCATCCTTCAAGCTTGGCTTAAATGAGAGCCAGAATACATTTAAAGATGCTTTAGAAAATGTTATTTAGTGTTTAAGAAGTCATTGGGAGAACTGCAGTATGCTATGCTTGGGCCACTCAAACAGTGTGGATCTCCTCACTTAAAATCCATTGAGAAGCTTCTGAGAAATCGGGTTCTCACTTATGAGAGCATGTGTTGCGGTGGGCGCCAGAAAGACACCTCCCTGGTAGCTGGGTGGGCTGGCTAGCTGGCCACAGCTCCTATAGGTCCCTGCGAGTTGCTGAATAGAACTGAATGTTTCAATGTTGTGGCGGACAGCCCAGCGTCCTTTATATTGCCCTGCATGCAGGGAGATCCTCCTCTTGGCTGCGTGCTTCGGATCACCCACCCTCCCTCCCTTTATTTAGGCCTCTGCATTTGACCTTGCAACTTCCTGTCATGGGGTTGTCTGCTTTGGGGGCAGGGGCCCAGTAGGAATTTTGTCCATTTGGCTGATTGGCTGTTGCCATTTGGTTTTTGCCTGCTGCAGTAGCAACTAGTCACAACTTGTAAGGTTGGCAGTTAGGCATTGGTTCTTGTGTTGGTTACTGGAAGGGTGCCCCCCCCGGTGGCCCCCCCCATCCAGAATGATGATGGTGCAGGGAATTCCGTTAATGGAATCCAGGGGCTCGATATGCTTTTGTCTGAACCCCCGGTAGGGGGACAGGGCCACGCAAGAGCCCCTGGGACCTCTGGGGAGAGGGAGGCTCTGTCCCCAGCCTCCTTAACTCTCCCCAGATGGCATTCTCCCGTCCCTGACTGAAAGTCAGCTCTGTCCTGGCGGACAGCTAGTCTGAACCAATGCCTACGCAACCACTCACATAATTTGTATTTGAATAAAGTTGTGGCCTAAATTATTGCCAAAAACCCAAACAAATATTATGTCTCTAGTCTGAGTTCTTGGGGGGGGGGTGTCTTGGGGACCTCAACACGCAAAACTAACAGTGTACACGTATCTGACTACACTGCAGGAAAAGCTTTAACCAAGGAAGTATATTCATAGCATAACTTCATGGTATTTTCCATCATGAAGATTATATATTATGGACAGATCAGGCTAAGTAATAGCTTGCTCTTAAAAGCTTTGTTAGGTTAGTGTATTGCGCTGTAATAATTATAGTTGTACTTCCCATACAAATATTCTAATCTAGACCTGAAAGAGTAATGCACAATTCTAGCAAGATGGAATTAATTCTGTTTCTTGGAGGCAAAAAAGCAAGTTAAAATAGCATTCTGTACAAAACTGAATCATTTCCTGCAACTCCATTTCTCTGAAATAGTATTGTAGGTTTGCTATGCTCTTTAATTTAAATTGTGGTAATAAGGTGCTCTCCATTTGTGCCAGGTAATAATCATTCCACCGTGTCATGCATAGCAATATGATATATGTGAAATTGAGCAGAATGTGCTTTTGTAAATAGCCGATTTTACCTTGTATAGTCACTTAAAATAAAGAAATATATGGAGTAGTACTGTTCTCTAGGTGTGTGGGGGGCATACCCTTTCCCACCACAGGTGAAGAGGGTTAACTATCTTTGTGGTGGGAGTGGAAAGTGGCAACACCACTGCTTCTCTGCCTTCAGAACTTGTTGGTGGCATTGGCTGAAAAGGGAAATGTCAGGGACATTTGGGCAGCGTCCTCCTCTTCCTCCTGAAACATTGCCCCAGTAGATCACAAAACTACACCAGCCGTAGAGCTGAGTTACTTAATCCACCCATTGCAGTCAAAGGGACGTGGCTTGGGAAAAGAACAAGCACAGCGGGGGAAGAAAATCCCCCCTACCACTCCAACAAGCACGAACATCTAGAACAGTGATGAGGAATCTGTGGCTCTCTACTTATCATTGGACTTCATAGAATAATAGAATCATAGAGTTGGAAGAGACCACAAGGGCCATCCAGTTCAACCCCCTGCCAAGCAGGAAACAACATCAAAACATTCCTGACAGATGGCTGTCAAGCCTCTGCTTAAAGACCTCCAAAGAAGGAGACTCCACCACACTCCTTGGCAGCAAATTCCACTGTCGGACAGCTCTTACTGTCAGGAAGTTCTTCCTAATGTTTAGGTGGAATCTTCTTTCTTGTAGTTTGAATCCATTACTCCGTGTCTGCTTCTCTGGAGCAACAGAAAACAACCTTTCTCCGTCCTCTATATGACATCCTTTTAGTATATATTTGAACATGGCTATCATATCACCCCTCAACCTTCTCTTCTCCAGGCTAAACATACCCAGCTCCCTTAGCCGTTCCTCATAAGGAACTTCTATTTGTCCCAGCCAACATGGCCAATGATTAGGAATTATCTGAGTAGCACAGGCTTCCCATGCCTGCTGTAGGTTATTAGGACAAAGACATGCAAGTTCTGAGGCCGATTAAGAGCTGGGCTGCTCTCTGTCTGGAATACATCAATTTTCATTTGGATCCAGAGGCTGCTAACATTTGTCCTTGGAGGCCTTCCCTGGTACCCGTAAGGTCCTCTGCATGTTGTGCAATGATTGTTACTAAACTAATAATACCAGCCCAACGTAGGGCATTTATGTTGGCCCGACTGAATATCTTTCCCTCGGCATTTGTCAGGGGTAGATATCAGAATATTTCCAGAAACAAGAGATACTGCAGATGTTCCCTGAATGTCCCAGACACTGTGGAGCATATTCTCTTTTATTGTCCACTACACAGTACGCTGCGTGAACATGTGTTGTCCCCCCCTTTGGACGGCTTGAAACCGCAGCATGGTGGAAGTGTTGGATTCTGTCTCTCTGACATTGACCAAGGGGTGACTGTGGAGGTAGCCGAGTTTTTGGCAGCAGTGCTTCAAGGAGTACTTTAACAGGGGGAAATTCTAGATTTTCTAACACACATATACATTCAGCCTATGAGTTTAAATGTTGTTTCTTTGTGTATATATACATATATTGCATGTTGTGCAATGATTGTAAAACAACGGTTTCCCTGATGTGGAAATGTGCTCGCAGACCCAAAGAGGTTGGCAAGCCCTTCCTCTGGTATTCCATTGCTTGTGTGAGTAGATCACTTGTGCAAGAAGTTAAAGTGCACAACAAAACCAGTTGAGATAATGCACGCATTGGGTTTTTGCCCAGGAGGCAAGCAAAGATAAGACAATAACAAACAGTGATACATGCACAAAGTGCTTTACAAACTTTAACCACAGCAATTTCCATTATTTTCACTTTACTCTTATTGCCCAGTTTTCTCATGTAAAATTTTCTAGGTGGGTGTCTGATTGATTAACATATTCAAGAGTTGGAAAGATTTCTGTCTTCCTGGCTTCAGTTACAGGTAGGTAGCCGTGTTGGTCTGCCATAGTCAAAACAAAACAAAAAATAAAAAATTCCTTCCAGTAGCACCTTAGAGACCAGCTAAGTTTGTTCTTGGTATGAGCTTTCGTGTGCATGCACACTTCTTCAGATACACTGATACAGAAGTCACCAGACCCTTATATATTGTGAGAGAGTGGGGAGGAGTATTATTCAGAAGGGTGGTGGGAATGGGTGATTGGCTGATAGATGTGGAAAACCTGTGACAGTTAACGATCACAATTAGCCTTATAGGAAAAAGCAAGGGGTGAGATGGCTAAAAATAGCTTTATCATGTATAATGAGATAAGAATCCAATGTCTCTATTCAGACCAGGTCTCTCCATGGTTTTAAGTTTGGTAATAAGTTGCAATTCGGCAACTTCTCTTTCCAGTCTTTCTGAAATTCTTTTGTAATATGACAGCTACTTTGAGATCTTGTATAGAATGTCCTTGGAGACTGAAGTGTTCTCCTACTGGTTTCTCTGTCTTGTGATTCCTGCTATCAGATTTATGTCCATTTATCCTTTGGCGTAGGGTTTGGCCTGTTTGTCCAATATGGAGAGCTGAAGGGCACTGTTGGCATTTGATAGCATACACAATGTTAGAAGATGAGGAATTAAATAGTCCTGAGATGGTATGTTTGATGTTGTTGGGGCCAGTAATGGTGTTGTCTGGGTCTATGTGGCAGCAAAGTTGGCATCTGGGTTTATTGCAGGCCCTGGTACCAGTGTCTGTGTTGAGTCCTGTTGTTGTATTATTGTGGGTGAGGAGTTGTTTAAGATTGGGTGGCTGTCTGTAAGCAATGAAAGGTCTTCCTCCCAGAGCTTGAGAAAGAGAACTGTGATTTTATTTTATTTTATTTTATTTTATTTTATTTTATTGTTTTGTCTTCCTGGGGTTTGTTTTTCTTTCTCATAGCATGTATTATTTTGTCCAGGAGCCCCGCAAATCCTCAGCTGGGTCTGAAGCCGAACAATTTACAGAATTAAGGGAAGAACAATTTTGAATCAAAAATATTTAGTGACACCTTCCTATGTCATCCTTACCCGGTGGGTGATAGAATGGCATGCCATTAGAAATGTCAGAGTTTTCTGAAGAGAGAAGTGTCTGCAATGTTGAAAAATACTTAAAGCATTTCCTAGAGTGGCAGCATGTTTATTGGGTGGATTAATAAATTCATGCTTTTGGAATGTTTCAACACATTAGAATATAATTAGTATTATCAAATTATTCCTGACAGAGTGATGATACCTTGAAGGTGTTTCCTGTTGAATACATGGATGTTGCCTACAAGGCAAGCATTAATTTGCCACCTGCTCCAACATCTAAGTGTTTGTGACATTCTCTCATGTTGTTTCACAGTCAAGAAATTTAGAATGTGATGTAGAAACACATTTATCTGGATGCATGTTGCCATCTTCAGCCTCTGGTGTTTAAAGGCCACCAAGAAGTGTGGTCTGTTCTTTCGTCACAGTGCGTGGTCAGGAACAGGACAGCCATGCAGAAACTTTGCCTCCAGGCCTGCATAAATTAAGAGCCACCAAACCATGCACAGCCCAGGTATCACAGGTCCGCCAAGGGCTCTTGATTTTGTTGCATGTCTATGATAGGAAAAACAGGGGCGTTGTCACAATCCTATTAGGCCACAATACACACCTGGCAGAATGCATTTGATTCAGGATGGAGATCAGAACCTGTGCAAGATTTCCCCTTTCAAGTTCCTTAGTTCTGTGAAATGCACACCTGCAGCTCAAAGAGAATCTGAGTGGGCTTTGAGAAGGTGATGGATGGACTCTTGGACCCATTGTGCCTCTCTCCCTAAGCCAGCAATATGTTCCCCAGCTTTGGGAAGGAGGCACCAGGGGAACATTTACTGGTAGGTCACTAGCCTAGTCCTCCTAGTCCACTGGCCACACACACTTCACTGCCACAGGCATATTTCCTGAAGGAGGAAGAAGAAGAGTGATGATGCATGGAGTTCTCCTTCTGTTTTGGGGTTCTATGCTCTGGTGTGAGCCTACTGATTTGTGCCACAGAGCAGAACATCACCACCACCACCACCACCAAAAAGTCTCTTGGTTCCATGCTCCGGCTGAGCCAAAACGGGACATCTGGGATTGGGATCAGAAACTGGGACGGCTTCTGTCAGTCTGTGATGTACAGCTTAAAATGGGACACTTGGACAATATGTGTTTTCAGTTGCACACATGATCAAAGGACACAGCAATCTTAATAGTTGCAACCCAATATCATCATCCTGAACCAATCAAAATCATTTGGCTCTTCAGATCAGCCTTCATCATAACATCATGTGATAGCCATTTTTCAATGCCTCTCTTTATCTAGACTTTGACTAATTTTCCTATTCATTTAATGTCTCCTAATATCCTCTTTCATCCTTCTACAAAACAATTCAAGATTAATCACAATTGCCATGCCTAGCCGATTCTCTATTCATGCATGCAGTGGCCACAATAGATTATTTATTGCTTTCAGTTCCTAAAAGCAGCTAGTTCTGTTCTGTAAAAGATGGGTACACATAGGTCTTTTCCGTTTAGCTAGGCCATAGGCTCAAAAGAAAATGAAATCATCAAAATGATACTGTTTCATTAAATTATTGCTTTCTTCCTCACATGCATGCGATTTACTGCCAAGTTTCCAGGTTCTGCCCAAGAGGCTGGAAGGATTTCCTTCCCAAAGGGATACCAGTCTTGCACTTGAAGTAGATCTCCAGAGGAAAGCTTGAACTCTTAACAAGACGTACGTATGATTCATTCATGTGGCAGAGGTATTTTCTACCATATATTCCCACAGGTATTCCACCTTGCAATTAGATCATTTTTGAGTTTAAAGGATTTGGCGTTGGAGGGTGGGGGTGGGGAATGGTGTGGAACGATGTACTTTTTAATGAGAAATGCATCTCTTTCTCTCCCTCGCTGTAATAGAAACTTGCGGATTATATAAGAGATAATATCACGGAGAACGATACAGCTTTGAGGCTTAAATGGCATAAAGAGCAGGGGGCTATGAGCAGGTTTGTAAACCTTTAAGGCCCTAAACGGCCTCGGTCCTATATACCTGAAGGAGCGTCTCCACCCCCATCGTTCTGCCTGGACACTGAGATCCAGTGCCAAGGGCCTTCTGGCGGTTCCCTCATTGCAAGAGGTGAGGTTACAGGCAACCAGACAGAGGGCCTTTTCGGTAGTGGCGCCCTCCCTGTGGAACGCCCTTCCATCAGATGTCAAGGAAATGAGCAGCTATCCTATTTTTAAGAGACACCTGAAGGCAGCCCTGTTTAGGGACGTTTTTTTTTTTATTATTTATTTATAAGATTTTATTATTTTCTATTCAGACAAAAGAAAAACATAGCATAAACAATAACAATACAAAAATGCAATACATAAACACAACACAAAAACACAATCAAACAATTACAATAAAAAGAAACATATACAAACCTTTAAACTAACACTTATCCTCTTACTTTTCTTATTACTATCTTCTCTGTTTTGGGGGACTTCCCCCATTCCCTCCACTGTCTTCAAAATCATATATATCTTCTGGGTAGCTTTTATGTCTTATTCTATTCACATTTGCTCAGTTTTTAATGCGCTTTACTTTACTTAACCATATCTTAACTTAAACACCAAATCTTAACACATTTTCTAACAATTAAATCTTTCACACAAAAATATCTTACTAACACTTTTATCTAGCATATACCTGCTAAAGCCGCTATTCTATTTAATTCTGCTCAAATATTCAATTTTACTGATTTAACTAGATAATCTTTGAATTTCTTCCAATCCCGTGACACCTTCTCCTCCCTCTGGTCCCGGATTCTGGCGGTCAGTTCTGCGAGTTCCATGTATTCCATCATCTTCATCTGCCATTCTTCCACCGTTGGTATCTCTTCGCCTTTCCATGTTCTTGCCAATAAGATTCTAGCTGCTGTTGTGGCATACATAAAAAACACTCTATCCTGACTGGGTATCTCTTCATTAGTTATGCTCAGAAGGAATGCCTCTGGTTTCTTACAAAAGGTAACTTTCATTACCTTCTTGAGTTCATTATAAATCTTATCCCAGAAAGCATTTACCGCTGGGCACAACCACCACATATGAAAAAAGGTACCTTTCGCATGTTTACATTTCCAACATACATCTGACATTTTGGTATTCATCCTAGCCATCTTAACTGGTGTCAAATACCATCTGTAAACCATTTTCATTATATTTTCTCTTAAACTATGACAAGCAGTGAATTTAATACCTTTTTGCCACAATCCCTCCCAGTCATCCATCATAATATTATGTCCTATATCTTTCGCCCAATTTATCATTGACGATTTAACCAGTTCATCTTTCGTATGCCACTCTAGCAAAAGATTATACATTTTGGAAAGGTTCTTAAAGTTCGATTCTATCAGTTCTGTTTCCAGTTTTGATTTTTCTACTTGAAAACCAACTTTTTTGTCCATTTTAAATGTTTCATATACCTGATGATAGTGCAGCCAGTCGGGGACCTGGCTTTTCACTTGATCGTAACTTTTAAGTTTAAAAGAGTCCCCTTCCTGCTGCAATATGTCCATATATCTTAACCAGTTTGCAGACATATTCGGTCTCTTATAGGCTTTGGCCTCCACTGGAGAGATCCATCTAGGGGTCTTTCTCTCTAACAAGTCTTTATATCTAGTCCAGACCTGGTACAGGGATTTTCTAACTATATGAGACTTAAAAGTTCTGTGGATCTTAACCTTGTCGTACCAAAGGTATGCATGCCAACCGAACATATTATCATATCCTTCCAAGTCCAATACATCCACATTCTCTAGTTTAAACCAATCCTTTAACCAGCAAAAGGCCGCTGCTTCAAAATAAAGTCTTAAGTCCGGCAGGGCAAAGCCTCCTCTCTCTTTAGAGTCTGTTAGAATCTTAAACTTAATTCTTGGCTTTTTGCCCTGCCATATAAACCTTGATAAGTCCTTTTGCCATTTCTTAAAACAGTCCAGTTTGTCCAAAATTGGTATGGCTTGGAATAAAAACAGCATCCTTGGTAGGACATTCATTTTTATCACGGCAATTCTTCCCATTAACGACAGTTTCAATCTTGTCCATATCTCCATGTCTTTCTTTATTTCCGTCCACAGTTTTTCGTAATTGTCCTTGTACAGGTTCAGATTCTTGGTTGTGAGATTGATACCTAGATATTTTACTGTTTTAACAAAGTTGAGGCCCGTGCCTTCCTGTATTCTTTGAATTTGTTCTGCACTCAAATTTTTTCCTAAAACTTTGGTTTTCTGCTTATTTAATTTGAAACCAGCTACAAGTCCAAATTGTTCAATTAATTCCAAGGCTCTGGGGACACTGCTTTCCGGTTCCTGCAGGGATAACATCAGATCGTCTGCAAAGGCGCGTAGTTTGTATTCCTTCTCTCCCACACGAATTCCTTTTATCTGTTTATCCTTTCGTATCATATTTAGAAGGACTTCCAGGACCGTGATAAAAAGTAAAGGGGAGATAGGGCACCCTTGTCTTGTTCCCTTTTCAACTTCAAACTCCTCCGATATCACACTGTTTACTATTACTTTAGCTCTTTGTTCTGTATAAATGGCCTTAATGCCATTCAGAAATTTTTCACCAACTCCCATCCTTTCCAGATTCTTTTTCAAAAATGTCCAAGAAACTTTATCAAATGCTTTCTCTGCATCAACAAACAGTAGTGCCGCATCTGTATTTATGTTTCTCTCCAGTTTTTCTAAAATGTCCACAATAATTCTCGTATTATTACTAATTTGTCTTCCTGGCAAGAAACCTGCTTGATCTCTGTGTATATAATCTTTCAACACTCTTTTCAACCTTGTAGCCAATACATTTGCAAAGATTTTATAGTCCACGTTCAAAAGGGATATTGGACGATAATTTTTCATTTGAGTCTTATCAGTATCTGGTTTTGGAATCAGTGTGATAAAGGCTTCCTTCCACGTCTCTGGTGCCCTATCTCCTTCTAGTATTTTATTGCAAGTTTCTCTTAGCGGCTGCGATAGCCAGTCTTTCAGTGTCTTATAATATTTTGCTGTTAATCCGTCCGGTCCTGGAGCCTTCCCTAGTTGCATGTTGTTTATTGCATCTTCTATCTCCTGTGTCGATATTGGGTGGTTGAGAGTGACTAATTTTTCCTCTGGGACTTTTTGCAATCCATTCTTTTCCAGAAATCGGTCTATTTCTACTTCATCTATCTTCTCCTCCTTATACAGTTGCTTGTAGAATCTTTGAAAACACCATCTGATTTCCTCCGGTTTCTCCACATTTTTTCCATTTACTACCAAAGTGCTGATGACATTTGCCTTTTGTCTTTTCTTCAATTGCCAAGCTAGTAGTTTTCCACACTTATTAGCCGATTCGAATGTTCTTTGTTTCATCATTTTCACTTTCCATTCAATGTCCTGATTCATTATATTAGCATATTGGGATTGCAAGTATTTGATTTCTTTTTGAATTTTAACACATTTGGGATGTCCTCTTAATTCTTTTTCCTTTTCTTTGATTGATTTCAACAATCTCTCCATTTCTGCGTTTTGTTGTCTCTTCTTTTTTGCTTTTTCACTAATGAGAAATCCTCTCATTACAGCTTTACTTGCATCCCATGCAATTCTTTTCTCCACTTCGGAATTCCAATTTATCTGAAAATATTCTTTTATCTTTTTCTCCGCTCTTTCTACTAGCTTGGTGTCTCTCATCAAAGCGTCATCCATTCTCCATCTGAAAGAATCCTTGGAAATCATTTTTAAATTTAACTGTACCGGATTATGGTCTGAAAGAGTTTTAGGGCCGATTTCTGCCTTTTGTATTTTTGGAGCCAATTCATTCGATATCCAAATATAATCTATCCTCGACCATGACTGCTGAGGTTCGCTGAAATAAGTTGCCTCTGTATCTGTAGGGTTTTTTAATCTCCAAGAATCCACCAAGTTCAAATTGTCAACCATTTCGAAAAAAGTCTTTGGGAGTTTCCCATCATTCGTTAGTTTGGTTCTTTGGGATCTGTCCATTAGTGTGGAAACTGCACCATTAAAGTCTCCAAGGCAGATTAATTTGTAATCCAAATAGTCCAACAGCAGATCATGTATTTTCTTATAAAAAATTGACTTTCCATCATTTGGTGCATAAAGTCCCAGAATCAAAAGTTTTTCGCCTTGTATATTGATTTCAATTGCGATGTATCTCCCTTCTTCATCTTTAAAGAGCTGTCTTGGGCTATATTTCTCCTTCGCATATATCACTACTCCTCTCTTCTTGACCTTGTCCGATGATATAAACTCTTGGCCTAATTTTTTGTTCTGTAATAATCTTCTATGGCGTCGGGCTATGTGGGTTTCCTGTAAACATATTATATCCAAATTTTTCTTTTCTATGCTATAAAACACTCTGCGTCTCTTTGGTCTCTGATTCAATCCCCGGACATTCCATGTCATTAGCTTGAGCGCCATTTTCCTTTCTTTATTCTTCTCCTCCAGTTGCTTCTCCTTTCTTGTCCTTCTCTGGATCCTGGCTTGGGCCTGGTAAGCTTGGTAGTCCCGGCAGTGATGGAAATTCCGCTAGGAACTTATAGAGTTGTGCTGGATCGAGTGGTGTACCTTTGAATTGTTCCAGATGCTTGTCCAAAAACTTTTGCTTCTCCGCCAAGGACCTTATTCTTATCTTTTTTCCTTCAAACGTAAATGCCAGGCCTTCTGGAAATTCCCAACTGAAGGAGATTTTCCTTTTTCTAAGCTCAGTCGCCAAGTCGTTGTAAGGAACTCTTTTGTCAAGGAAAAATCTGGGGATATCCTTATAAAAAATTACTTTGTTCTGCTCTACCACCAGGTTATTTCTGTAGTGCAAGTCCAGAAAGTAATCCCTGTCGTGTCGATCGTGTAGCACAATCAAACAGTCGCTGACTGTTTTGTTGCTTTTCTTTCCTCTGGAACCTCTTGGACCAAATCTGAAGGCCTTCACTATGCGCGCTGAGACGTTGATTTCTTCTATCTCCCAAAATCCTGAAAATAACTTCACAATATAAGCTTTTAGGTCTTCCCCTTCCAATTCTGGAAGACCCCTCAAACGGATGTTGCCCTCTCTCTGATGTAGTTGCAGAAATGCGAGAGACTCTTCAACAGTTCTCTGTCGTGTTCCAATATTCTCTATCTGCTCCAAATCTAAATTGTCCAATTTTTCCTCCACCTTTTTTATTTTTTCTTTAACCACTTTAATTTCCTCAGAGTCCTTTTTCAAGGTGGACACCTCCTGCCCAATTCTATTAATTTCTTCTCTGTTTTTCCTTACGTTCTCCTCAATTTGCCCAATTGATTTTTCCAGGGTCTGCGTAGAATTTTTAATATCCGCTTTAATATCAGCTTGTAACTTTTCAATTGCTGAATTCACTGCTGTATTTCCTGATGAAACTTGATCTTGTGTTTGCTTCAACCCATCAGTGACGCTTTTCAGTCCTGCTGCAATTTCTGCCACGCTAGCAACCAATTTCTCCATTTGCTCCTGTAGAGTTAGGGAAACAGAGCCTCTTTTTTGTGCAGAGCTAGAACCAGTTGTTTTTGATCTAGTGTCCATCTCCTGTGAGCTCTGCAATTGTAATCTCAAGGTCACTCCAGTTGCTGTGGTAACAATCTCAGACATTCACAGCAGAAGGCCAACAGTCCCAAAAGTAAACACCAGGTGGCCAGCAGCTCAGTTCTGAGAACAAAGAGACTGCTGAGCCAGGAGCCCACACCAGTCCCAAAGATCCAACTTTTAGGCAAAGAGTTTAAGTTTTCCAAGATATAAATTCCTTAAAGCCAAGAAGGATTTATTTTCATGTAGCCCAAGTCAGTAACAATTTCTAACTTGCAATGTTACCACCAAAGTCCATAGAGTAACTTGTATCCGGTTACAAAGAAGTCAAAATGTCTCCACTGGTAAACAGTCACTGAGACACCAACAAAGAAAAAATGGCAACAATGTATCACAGCCCGCTACTGACCCGGAATCCTAATCCAGAGGGTGAGGGGCATCTTCTTTTGCCATATCAACTGTTTTTAAATCTTTAAACATCCTTTAAACAACTTTTAATCCACTTTTAAAAAGTTTGGCAGAGTTCGCAAAACTTTCCCGTTAGTCGCGGCTTTGATCTTTTAGCGCTACCAAGCTCGCGCAAACAGTTCAAAGGGAACAGGCTTCCTTTTGCAGTTTCCTCTGCAAGCAGTGCTCTTTAAACTTATAAAATAATCCAATTCTTTAACTTACAGAGTTTCTTTGGAAGTTTCTGTGTAGGAAGTGCCGGGTGCTCAGGTCTGGCGGGATCGCTGCTTTGATCCTCCGCAGGCAGTCGCTTCTTCAGTCCCGTGCTGGGGCTCCGCTCGCCCGATTCTCCCCCTTACGAGGGTAAATCAGGAGCGGAGACAGCACGTCTGGGACCCACGAAGCCGTCGGTCCACGGGACGCTCTTCCCGTGGCTTTAAGGGACCCGTGGCGCAGGCACGGAGCTCCCTATCGCCTAACGGAGGACGGAGCCGTCGGACTCCCGTCCGCCATTGACTCGGCACCTAACCGGAAGTCCCTAGGGACGTTTTTAATATCTAACAGTGTATTGTTTTAACATTCGTTTGGGAGCCGCCCAGAGTGGCTGGGGAAGCTCAGCCAGATGGGCAGGGTACAAATATTATTATTATTATTATTATTATTATTATTATTATTATTATTATTATTATTCCAGCTCTTGAACCAAAGAGTATATCGCCTTGAATAAACTGAAAGCATGCCTGCGACCTGAAGTTGCAGGCCTCTGTCTCCTAGCTGGATCAAGTTGCTTAGCAACAGAGACAGGTCTTTTTTGGTTTCTTTTTTTAAAAGATAGTAAACTGTGCGCACGCACGCACACACACACACACACACACACATGCACACACCCTCACTTCAAGGATACAGCATTTTTATTGTGCCTTAGTGTCCCTGATTAGCCTTTAAAAGAGACTCATTTCCAGGTTCTTGGAAGGAGAAGGTTCGTATTGAAACAGAAATAAAACTTATTATGTGGATTGAATCTGCCAGTGATTGTTTTTTGGAAAAAAAACTGCAGCTGGATGATTCGTTCATAATAAGCATGATGACATCTTATACCTTCCTTATTTTAAGTCTTCCTTATTTTAAGTCTTTCTTAATTTAAGTCTTCCCACATATTTGCTTCAGCCCTTAATAATGGCAGAGACAGAAACACTGCTCTCGAAGGAGACAGATACAGTTGCAGTTGGAATTATTCAATTCCCCCCCCCCATTGCAAATGGGGTTCATTGTCAAAATTTCCAGGGCTTTCAGCTGTTTGCAATGAGCAAATTGAACAAAAGCCACGAAATAGCTCAATGCAACAGATGTTTCAAGTGGCTTCCCCAAATTCAGCTGAAAATGCAACTTATACTGGCTCTCATCCCATCCATCACTGAGGTAGCATATCCACTGGCTCACCTGCAGATGTAAAGGAGAAGTAGAGCAGTGTGTCACCAGCATATTGCTGACATTGTGCTCCACACCTCCATTCAGCGGTTGCATGTAGATGTTAAACAGTGCAGGGGATAAAATTGAGCCCCGAGGAGCCATGCATTGAAGGCTTCATGGGACTGAAGAGCATTCCTCAAGCATCACCCTCTGGAAATGTCCATTCAAGTAGGACTGGAACCTTGGCAAAGCAGTGCCTCCTATCCCCAACTCAGACAACTGCTCCAGAAGGATACCATGGTCAATGGTATCAAAAGCTGCCAAGAGGTCAAGAAGAATTAGCAAGGACTCATTTCCTCTGTCTCTCCCCCAACATAGGTCATCATACAGGGTCACCACAGCAGTTTCTGTGTCAAACGAAATGATTAAACAGATGATTAAAAAGAGCATGCTAACAGCAACATGTCCATGCTGAACAAAGAATGTTTCCATCATTTCACAAAACTTTGGGGACCATGTTTTTTGGTATTCACACATGTGTAACAATGTAAATATACATAAAAATTAACAACCAAAATTTAAACTATGTTCTTAATAAGATACTAAACATGTTACTATTTTTTTTATTATTTTTATAGATATTTTTGACAATTTTATTAAATGTTAAAGTATTGTCATGGGTGGGACAAAAAAAGGACAAAAAAAGCTTGAGATAAGTTTGATTTATGGAAAAACTGTGAGTTGGGAGGTGAATCAATGATAAACTCAGCATATCTGTTCAAATCAATGTTTATTGGTTACAACTATGCAATCAGAAATTAAGTTTAAGAAATTTAACGATAAAAAATTAAGGAAAATATGCTGTCACGGCTGGGACAATCATCAGAAAACTTTTAACTTGAACACTTCTGTGAAGACTACGTGGGTGGACTTTTGAAAAGAAGGTCCATAAACTAAACTTCTTTTGTCTTTAGCTTTAAAAAAATGGTTAGACTCCACGCTTGGAATCTTCCTCACCAAAGTCCAGCGCTCATCTAGCATTCTTATCAGGCTCATTTTTCATGGAATGGCCCTTTGGTATAAATTTAACACTTCTCATTTGACTCCCGCTTCCTGTTATCCTTCCCAGCTCCCTCATGACCACCATCTCTCAAGGGGATATCTGTCTTTTGTCACCTCACGGTTGTTTTCTGAGCCTCAGCTCCACGCTCACCTCTTACTGCGCATGTGCCTTGTTACACGGATGATGCGATGTTGATCAATAGTAGCAGCAATGTTGAAAGTTTGTGCTTTGTTTAAGGAAGTGATATACTAGTTGTTACATGATACATTAAATGTTTTTCTCCTTCTTGCACCTCAAACAGTGGCGTTGCAGAATTCTTCTGTTCTGGAGGAAGACATCCAAATAATGACTATCCACCTTTGGTATGCTGCATACCAAAAAAGAAAGAAAAGAAGAAGAAGAAGCAAAAAGCAAAGGGAAAAAGAATAGTCAGTAATTTATGTCAATAAAGACAAAGCACCAGTTTTTACAAGGCGAAAGTGGCAATTTTCTGTAATAGGCATGGCAGCAGTGAAATTGTGTGCAAACTCAGTTCAAGGAGCCAAAAAAGAAATCAGCCCATAAAGTCAAATTATTTTTGAACAGGTACAAAAAAACCCACACCATATACACAATTTTTACATTTAAGGGAAATGATTCAGTGTGAAGAGTTCTTCTCATTAACTTTCAAGGGTCATTTGGCAGATAATGGAACTTAAGTCACAAGAAGCATCTATTTTCCTGCCTTGTGGACACAGTACTTGTCACTGAGCAAGAGCTATTCTCAGGGATAAAAGCAGTGTAAGTGGTTGTGCGAGGAAGGGAAAGCAGGCAAACAAAAGGAAACAGAAGCAAGTAAGTGAAAACACTGTGGATTTTATTTACCATATGGGCATGCCCCTTTGCCTCCGCCCCACCTCCACCCTGCCCCATAGATCAGGGCAGCATATATGGGGCACCCAATTCATCCTGTGAAGTAAGACTGGCTGACATATAGCAACTTGCCGACAGCAGCTGAGTGAGCATCATGGTTAAGCAAGCTGAGGAAATAGTTTCTCGGAGTCATGTGATTTGCAGAGAGTGTTCAATTTGTTGAGACGCCAACAAATGCCCTCTGCAATTCTAGATGGATGGGAACAACATGTTTATCATATCCTCTTGTATTTGAAGAGAGGATGCGATTCCATGTATTGTTTCAGAGAACGTACAATTTAGGTTCCTTCGTCAGTTTTTGAAACTGTGGACCGGAGTGTTCTCACTTATTTATTACATTTAATACAATTTTTTTTTACACCACCTCCCTCATCCACCCAAGGAGCTGGTATTCCTGGTTTTGCCTCACTAATTCATCCTCACAACAATCTTGTGGGGCAGGCTGAGAGACAGTGACTGGACCCACGTGAGCTTCATGGCTGAGTGGGGATTTGAACCCAAGTCTCCCAGGTCATAGACCAACTTTCTTAACTTTTACACCACACTGTCTCTCTAGCTGAACCTCTGGCCTGAACCAGCACAGCTGCTCTTACATTCAAAGGATCCCCACTCCCTTTGAGAGAAAAGATTGCTTCTTCCTGTCTGGTTTTTTTTTAGTTCAGCTTACTTTTTATTTTTGCTAACCTGTCAACACAACCCAGTGCTTCAAGAACCTTGCCAAACCCCACTGATCTGAAGCACAAAGGTATTCTGCATACTATAGAGCTGAGAGACAAATGAAGCATTCTGCTCCTCTCTTCAGCCTAAATTGCCAGAGTATCTGAAGAGTATCTGGTATCTGAAGAAGTGTGCATGCACACGAAAGCTCATACCAAGAACAAACCCAGTTGGTCTCTAAGGTGCTACTGGAAGGAATTTTTTAATTTTTAATTTTGTTTTTTTCCCCAAATAGTTTTTATTAGTTTTTCCCCTTTTTCCAAACAATTGAGATAATACAAAATAATGCATAAACAAATATATCCCGCGCTTAAAAAAACAACCAAGAAATTAAATCATTCTTTGCATTTACACTTGAGGATTTGGGTCCCTTCCCTTCCTCCTTCTTATGTCTTCTCTAACTCGAATATCAGCATATCGCACATCAATTCTTCTTGCTCCAATTTGAACAATAAAAAATAAAAAATTTATACTAAACATTTACTTGTCGTGTTTCTGCTTATTCTTGTGCTCTTATTCCAAACTTAAGTCTTTCCTTGTTTTTTATATATACATTTTTCCATAATAATAATCCTCGCCAAGAGTTGTGTGTCTTTCTTTACGTCTTACACACCTTGTCCAGATAGTCCATAAATTTTCCCCATTCGTTTCTAAATGTTTCTTCCCCCTGCTGTCTGACTCTCATTGAAATTTTTGCGATTTCCATATATTCTGTGACTTTCTGTTGCCATTGCTGCACAGTTGGTACGGTTTTTTCCTTCCAGACCTGCGCTAATAAAAGTCTCGCCCCTGTGGTCGCATATAAGAAAAACTTTTGATCACTTTTCTTTATCTCTGACCCCACCATTCCTAGAAGGAATGCCTCCGGTATCTTTATAAAAGTATACTTGAGTATTTTTTTTAACTCATTGTATATGTCTTGCCAATATTTTTTTACGATCTCGCATGACCACCATAGGTGAAAATACTCCCCGTCTTTCACCTCGCACTTCCAGCAACTTCTACTTCCAATTCTATATAATTTCGATAGTCTAATTGGGGTGAGGTGCCAGCGGTACATCATTTTGTACAAATTCTCTTTAAGTGATGTACATGCTGTAAATTTAATTCCGCTGTTCCAGAGTCTTACCCATTTATCAAATTCAATATTATGACCAACGTCAATTGCCCATCTTATCATTACACACTTTATCTCTTCGTCTTTTAAATTCCATTCCAGAAGATAATCGTAAATCTTGGACAACATTTTAGAACTATTTTGGACAACCACCTTCTCTAGCCATGATTTTTCTTGATTAAATCCCTGGAGTTTCTTATCTTTTGTAAATATACTGTTTAATTGATGATATTCCAGCCAGCCCGTTAGCTTCTTGTTTAGTTCTTCATATGGTCTTATATTTACCTTGTTATTTTCCATACATAGAAGTTCTCTATACGTTAGCCAGCTGGCCTCCATATTAGGTCTTTTTATTGTAAAAGCTTCTTGTGGCAACACCCACCCTGGAGTCTTTTTTTCAAACCAATCTTTATACCTCCTCCAGACTTGGTATAATGGTTTCCTAATGGTGTGATTTAGGAAGCCTTTATGTACATCCACTTTATTATACCAAAGGTAGGCGTGCCACCCGAATCTATTTTCTACTCCCTCCAGGTCCAATAAATCCGTGTTGTTCAATCTAAACCATTCTCCTAGCCAGTCAATACACGCCGCCTCATAGTATATTTTTAGATCTGGTAAGGAGAACCCACCTCTTGTCGTTTTGTCCGTCAATAGCCTATATGCTATCCTCGGCTTTTTACCTTGCCAGACAAATTTAGCAATGATCTTCTGCCATTCTTTAAAGTATTTCAAATTCGTGATAATGGGGATATTTTGATACAAGAATAATATCTTTGGTAATATCGACATTTTAATGGCTGCTATCCTTCCCATGAATGATAGTTTCAATCTTCCCCATGTATCAAGGTCTTTGCAGATTTCCTTCCAGAGTGGTTCGTAATTGTCTTTAAACAGGTTAACGTTTTTGGTGGTAAGCCAGATGCCTAGATATTTAATCTTTTTAACTACCTCAATTGTTGTTTCTTTTTGGAGCTGTTCCAATTGTTTTCCATTTAAATTTTTTACCATCATTTTAGTCTTGCTTTTATTAATCTTTAAGCCTGCCAATGTGCCGAATTCTTCAATAATTTTTAATGTTTCGCCAATTAATATATGTGGATCTTCGATTGTAATAACAATGTCATCGGCGAAAGCCTTGACTTTATATTCTTTCGATCCATACCTTATTCCTTTTATTTTATCTGATGTTCTGATTTTTTGTAGTAATACTTCCAATGTTAGTATAAATAGAAGAGGTGAGATCGGACAACCCTGTCTTGTTCCTTTGGTTATATCAAAATTTTCCGTTAACTCATTATTTACAATCAGCCGTGCTTTCTGTTCTTTATATATGGCCTCAATACATTTTCTAAATTTTATGCCCAGTCCTAACTCTTCAAGGTTCATTTTCATAAAGTTCCAAGACAGGTTGTCGAATTCGACAATTTTTAATTTTGTATTGCCAGAGTTGCTTCCAAAGATCAGCAACGACACAAGACAGCCATAATGTGAGTCTCCCTTTGAGGGAGTAATTTAAATTGTAAATGCACATACCCGGTACATTTACATGGTGTAGTGGTTAAGAGCGGTAGACTCGTAATCTGGTGAACCGGGTTAGTGTCCCCTCTCCTCCACATGCAGCTGCTGGGTGACCTTGGGCTAGTCACACTTCTTTGAAGTCTCTCAGCCCCACTCACCTCACAGAGTGTTTGTTGTGGGGGAGGAAGGGAAAGGAGATTGTTAGCTGCTTTGAGACTCCTTAAGGGGAGTGAAAGGTGGGGTGTCAAGTCCAAACTCCTCCTCCTCCTCCTCCTCCTCCTCCTCCTCCTCCTCCTCCTCCTCCTCCTCCTCCTCTTATTCTACTTATGGGGGAGGTGGGATTGGAGTGTAAGCATTCTTATAGTTCTGTCAGTGGGAGAAGGTGAGGAAGGGTGTTTGCAGAGGGAATGGATGGCAGCTGGACAGAAACGGGGAAGGTGGGAGATGGAGATGAAGAGTGGAAAGAGGGGGGACTGAAGGATGGAGCAAAATAAAAAGAGTAGTAGAAAGAAAAAGGATGAGTTGGAGGGGAATGGAGGGGACAAGGAAGTGAATGGAACTAAGGGAAGCTGAGGAAGAAGAGAAGAGAAGAGAAGAGAAGAGAAGAGGTAAAGTTTGCAAATCGGGACACTACTTCCGGTTTTGCCGAGTTCGTAAACCAAATAGTTCGTAAATAGGGCTGCCTTCAGATGTCTTCTAAAAGTCAGATAGTTGTTTATTTCCATGACATCTGATGGGAGGGCGTTCCACAGGGTGGTGCCTGGTTCCCAGTAACCTCACTTCTCACAGGGAGGGAACCGCCAGAAGGCCCTCAGAGCTGGACCTCAGTGTCCGTGCTCAACGTTGGTGGTGGAGACACTCCTTCAGGTATACTGGGCTAAACTGCCCCCTTCTTTTTGGTGCACCCCACTCTTTAGGCTAGCGGTGGGCCTGATGCATGCCTCTTTGAGAGAGAAGGAGAAAAACTGGTGTGTTTGTGTGTGTGTCTTGTGGTGTCCATGACTGTTTCCTTATGTCCATTGTTAACCTCCCCTTAAAGAGTAAGGGGGATGGACCACCAGAAGAGACTGCAATGAAACCACCCCCCAAAATACTCTGCAAAGATCACTATCTGCAAAGATGCACATGTTTGCAAGCATTTGCCTGGGAAAGGAAATAACATTTTATTTGGGAACTGCCCGTGCAGCCTAAAATCCACCAATCACATCTCATGCACCCCTTGCTCTGTGGTACAGTGCTGTGTGGTACAGATTTGTGACACAGATTCAAAGGAAGCAACACAACACCAAGGGCTTCATGGATATGGAGCAGCAATTCCTTTTAAAACAAATACTGGCATGGTGATGACTTGAAAATAAAAGGGTTTCCAGAGCGTGCATGGAAAAAAAGGGCCGATGAAGGAGAATTCCAAGGATAAAGGATCTCTCTTCTCCTCTACCCTTCGATTATGATCACTGTGTTATACAGTTCCTCTGGTCAAAACTGAAGTGTGTCGCATGTGGCGTCCACTCTCTGCTATTTGAAGTAATTTTTTCAGACATTTTAGATAAACTCGTAGAGAACATTACAGTCATTGGCATTCAGCAGTTGGCAGGAGTACAATTAAGGGCCAAAGAGCAATTATTCTATGTGTCTGAAACAGAGAAATCTCTATTTTGATCTTTTCTTCTTCACCCTGGGACAGAAGCAATCAAAGTCTATTAAGTTGCCTCCGGGATTGTAATAGCCGCGATTCATTTTTATAAAGCTTCTGTGTGCCTTTGAAATGTTTTAAGTTCCGTTAAATAGTAGTGCCATTCCTATCGTGGCGTTCAGGCTAGGATACAAAGAGCACACAAAATCTAGCTACGGCTGTTTATCAAATGCCCAGAATATATAGAAGGATTTTGGTTGCATTCAGATTTAATTGCTGTGTTCTGAAAACCAGGCTGCAATAAGAACAGAGGTTAACATGTGGCTCTTTCAAGTAAAGTTTCAAAACTGAGGGCCAGGCTGGACATTGTGCCGAACTGCAACGGAGCCAAAATTTATCAGAATAATATTTTTTTCTGCGATATTTCCCTCCCCACCCCTGGGGGGTGGGAAACACTTTGCAAAAATTTTCTCTGAATGTTGTCCACCTTCCCACCCAGTCCTCCAAGGATCCAGAATGATGGTTGGCTTGGGACACTGTGGAAGGTACGAAATGATAGTCAGGCTGCCAGCACAGTTTCCATGGGGAAAACAGTTGCTGAAATGATCTTCCAGTCTCTGTGCCCACAAATGGAGTGGGGCGATTTCGAGAGTCTGTTGGCATAGCTCTATGCTGCAACCAGCTACTGCTGAAAAGAACAGCCCTGCATTGAGCTCCCAACTCTATCTCCATAATCTCTGGCGTTGATTTGAGCAGTGGCATAGAAAGGGAGGGGCGGAGGGGGCGGGGCGACTCAGGTGCCACTCTGGGATGGGCGACAAGATGGGCCCTGCCTCCCCCAAGCTGTAGAGCGGCCAAGGGTACGGCGTCCATATGGGCAGTTGCTCTCGCGCACAGTCGGCACAGCAGCCTGTACGGCCGGTGCGAACAAGTGGCAGCCTGTACGGACCACGCATGTGCGACATCCTGTATGGTCACTGCACATGCGCACTCTGTATGGGCTGCCACTTGCACGGCGTCCGTATGGGCTGCCGCACATGCGCACTCGTTACAGGATGCCACTCACGCAGCAGCCCGTACAATGCTGTGCGAGCGGCAGTCCCTACGGAGTGCACATGTGCAGCATTCCGTACAGACTGCACATGTGTGGCATTCTGTAGGGACTGCACCGCCCCGGGTGCCAGAGAGGGTTCCTCTGCCACTGGCTTTGAGTTTACCAGGGTCATTGAGTTGCAACAGTCTGCATTTCCCTGTTTCCCATGAGCCGCGGAGTGGATAATGTTGGCCCTGTGTACAATGGCTTGAGCGCATTCTAAGCAAGCTGAGTGTGTTGTGCAGAGGGCAGCAGAGGAGAAGTAAGCAGGTGACAGGAGAGGCTGGGTGTGCGACTGCTGACCGGCCAGTCATGTCCATCTCAAGCACTAACCCATGGCATATACTGGCCAACTGTATACATTTTTTTGCAGTTGATAAATATGAACACCAATGGGCAGGTTCCATGCAGCCAGTAAGTGGATTAACTCAAAATCATCCATGTTGGAGAATCTAGGAATATGATTCCTGAGGGATGGCTTAGTTGGTAGAGCATGAGACTCTTAATCTCAGGGCCGTGGGTTCGAGACCCACATTGGGCAAAAGATCCCTACATTGCAGGGAGTTGGGCTAGATGACTCTCGTGGTCCCTTCCAACTCTACAATTCTATGATTCTTTGCACATTCATAGGTTTTAGCATTGCCATAACGAAATACAATGAAAAACAGATGAGAGCCATTTCTCTCCCCACCCCCTAGTTCTACATATGAGCAGCTGCATGAAGGTATGCCTCCAAAAGGGCATTTCTGGTTCAAACTTCATTCGCTAGACGTTTACATGATTTAAAACTGTTTGTTTTTCTTCAGCAATGATATACACTTTCCTGGAAGTAAGCCTTGGTGGACTCAGTAGGACTTCTGAATAGACATGTCTAGGATTCATTATGCAAAGGGGACGATAAAGGATGAGATGGTTGGACAGTGTTCTCAAAGTGACTGGCATGAGTTTGGCCAAACTGCGGGAGGCAGTGGAGGATAGGCGTGTCGCGGGCCCTTCACCCTGTACAGCCCACCCCCGGACGTTTTACGGTCTATGAGTGCTGCACCAACGACAAACAGTTCCCAGCAGCAGCCCTTCAGACTACTAGCTGGATCCTGCTTACTTCATTCACCACAGACGAGGATATTGTGAACTAAAAAGATGTTTATTGCGTACAAAGCTTGTGGTTGCTGATAAAATAACGGTTGTTCAATAAGCTTATAACAGTTGTCCTATACCGGCCTAATACCTCTAAATGTTACCGGCCTAATACCTCTAAATGTTAACTAAATAGCAATAACAATGCGTTTCACAATCTCTTTATCCTCTCTGCTAACATCCACCTAAGACTCTAAACTCCCAGCTCTATCTCTTGACTCACACTTCAACTTCAACTAACTCTCCTGCCCACACTTCAACAACTTACTGCCCACTGGGAGGGGTGTTTTATACCCAGGCTAAGCCCGCCCCTGAGGGTTCTAACTGTCAGAACACTTAACCCCTGCCTGGCATGAGGCTAGTTCTCCACATACCTCCCTCCTTTTTAGGTTTGTATCAGAGGAGTTACTAGCCAAAGTATCCCTCTGATACAAACAACATTTTTAAACATTAACATAAACAATACATTATATAACTCTTACCTATATTACCTAACTATGGCATAATATTACATCTTCAGTAAAAGTACATATAGTTGTGAACATTATATACAATAGTTCATGCAGCATTAGGTCTTTATTGCAAGAAAAACCGTAACTGTCCATTAACCTTTGTCTTTGGGACTTCATTATAAGGCGTCTGCGATGATGTTTAGGATCCTTTCACGCTCCTTATCGTCCTTAACCGTCGCAAGAAGTATCCTTCTCTGGGCACCAGTCTTTTCTCTGCCATACGTGATGGGATGTAAGCTGTCTTCCCCGGCCAGATGACACAGTCCCATTCCGATCTCTGCACTCGAGGCGTCTGTAACGATTGTGGATCTCAAGCTGGGTAGAGTCCTTGTTTCTCAGGATCAAAAGCTCTCTTAGTTCAACCTCTCCCTCCTTCAGGATCTCTGTTAAATGTTTAAGCTCGCAGACTTGTACACACATCTCCAGGTCATCATAAGCTGCATAAACACTGGTTGTCTGGCTTTTAAATGCACTGGGAACTATTTGCAGAAGTTTGTGGATATCTTCTGTTTTAGTCAGCTTGCTGAAGCTTTCTAGGCAAGCGTGATCTCTTAATGAAAGTAGGCTAAAAAGCTTTGATTGCTTATTGCTCATAGCAATCTCCCTTGTTGTCAGTTCATCTTTGGTCTGTATTGATTTATCAGTTCCCACTTCGAGCAATTTTAAGACTACTTTTGTATGTCTTTGACATGGTAGCCCTGTTAATGCTGTGTAACTACATTCATTTTGGACATTTATTTGTGTTGCATGAGCAGCAGGGTACCCATCTTCCCACCACACAATCTCTAGTGTAGGAAACACTTTCACTTTCATAGAAAGTCGATAGGCCCCCATGCCAGCTATAACTTCCAGTACGTCTTTCTTTCTATCTTTCCAACTGATGAATGGTTTATCGTAACTATGACTAGTTGTTCTAACTGATCTCACAGATAGGTCACTGGTCATATTGCAGGTAGACACTCCTTTACCAATATCACAGGCTTTTTCAACAACGCGACTACTGTAGTCTAGATTGGGTTCATGGTTTAGGGACTTGATTGGGTTTATCCTATTCACATGCATGACCCGCCTCCCTTCACCGTATTGAATTATATCGTTTATATCATTCATTTTTGAAATGATCTTACAAGGACCTTCCCATGTCAGTTGTAACTTGTCACTGTTTACTGGTCTGATTAATAAAATATCCTGTCCTGGCTCCAAAGATCTCACACGTGCTTTTTTGTCATACCAAACTTTCTGTTTGTGTTGAGCAACCTTGCAATGTTCTCCTGCCAGTTCTAGTGATCGTTTGAGAGTGTTCTGCAATTTAAATAGGTAGGCAACTACATTAATTCGCGCTACAAGGCCATTGGTCTGTGGGTGGTCAAGGGTATTGGTGATATGTTTGATCCCACACCTCTCCCACAAATGCTGCATCAGTTTAGAGGTAAATGAGGCTCCAAGGTCTGTCACGATCTGTTCTGCAAACCCTAGCCGACACATATAACTTATTAGAGCTGAAGCCACTGTTTCAGTCTCTATGTTTCGTAATGGAATCGCTTCCGGATACCTAGTCGCAAAATCCACAATAGTCAATAAATAATGATGTCCCCTGCGACTGGCTTTTGGCAGTCGTCCAATAATATCTATTGCTAAGCGTTGGAAGGGTTGGGAAATTATAGGCAAGGGGCATAATTGTGCTTTCGTTTTATCTTGCCCATGTCCTTGTAATTGGCAAGTATGGCACGTTCGACAAAATAACTTTATTTGCTTGCCCATCCCAGGCCAAAAGAAATTTTGGGACACCCTTTGTTTGGTTCTGGTGATTCCCAAGTGACCTCCAAAGATACTGCCATGTGCATGTTGTATTATCTTGGTTCTGAATTCAGTAGGTACTATCAGTTGCCTGTGGATCTCATTACCCCCTCTATTAGGCTTTAAAAGAATCTCCCTGTATAGCAACCCATTGTTGACTATAAACCGCTCCGGGCTTTCAGGGGTTAATACTGTATTCACGGCTGTGGCTTGAAAATATTTCTGTAAATCTGTATCTAGTTTCTGCTTGGCTGCAAAACTAGCTGCTTGACTATTTGTAACTGGCATTATACTTGTATCTTGTGTCAGTTCAGCAATTGTATCAGGCCTTTCCTCCTGAGGTAACTGTCGCAGTTTTTGTGCCCTAGTTATTACAAATGCACTCTGTACATGGTCAAGGAGATCCCACCCGATTAACATTGGAGCTGGGATTTCTGGTGAAACTGCTACTTGCCATTTTCCAGACCATTGTTTATATGTCAGATTAACTAATGCGACTGGCAAGATTTCTGGCTGTTTTGATATTCCTTTTAAACTGATTGTTTTGCCTTTAATAAAGTCTTCTGGCTTTAACAAATCAGGATGTACAATACTAATCTGAGACCCTGTGTCTTTTAAGCCTTTATATAGTTTACCGTTCACCCAAATTTCTTCTCCTGTTTTGTGTAATAGCATGTCATCTTGTTGAATTATATAGCACCTCACAACTTGGGCCACTGGTAACTCATCAGCCTCTGACTGGGCCTCGGTTGTCGTGGCAACCATGTTGGCAGTTGGCTCTGTCTCCACAGTTTGGACACAATATGTCTGCTTCTGAGGGATAGTATTTGCACTCCTAGTTCTGAGTTCAGTTCTACAGTCCACCTGTCGATGGCCTTTTCTCCCACATTGCCAACAGATTAATTCAGGCCTTTTACCCTCACTATATTTATTTACTTTTCCCTCAGTCTCCCCCGTTGTCATAGTCGTGTTATGGGGAACATTTGCATTGGCGGGAAAAATTTTCTTGGCAGTTTCTGTGGTAAACTTTGTGGGCGGTTGCATTCTCTTAAACTTATTTGTTTCCCACTGTTTGTCCTTATATTTTGGGGCATCATAAGCGTGTTCTCGGATTTCATTTATTTCATCTGCCAGATTAGCAGCTTCCCGGATGGTTTTAGGTCGTCTTTCTTTAATTAAATACTTCAGATGGGTATTAATCGTGTCATAAAATTGTTCTAATGCGAACACCTCTTTTATTTTCGCCACAGAATCAGCACCCTCCTGTTCTAGCCACTTGTTTAAATAATTTGTAGTTTTAGCTCCTAGTTGAGCAAATGTTTCCTCACGCACTTTTGTTATTGTTCTAAATTTTTGTCTCAGTTGTTCTGCAGTAATTCCGAATCTGACATAAACCAACCGTTTAAATGCTTCAAAATCTTTGGATTGATCAGATGGCATTTGAGAATAAATCTCTGTTAATGTTCCACTAATACGAGCTCTCAGTATTTGCATTTTCTCCTCATCTTTTACTTCAAAATCTTCGCAAGCCCTCTCAAAAGAAATGATAAACGCTTCAGGATCGTCTTTATCTTTGAAGTCAGGGAATCTTTTTAAATCCACCCTGCTAGGATTTTGTGTGGAACTATTGTTGTTGTTTCTATTATCTACAGCTGATAATTCAAGTCTTTTCATTTCTAATAAATATTCTCTTTCCTCCCGTTCTCTCTCTCTCTCAATATTTAAGGTCATTTCTTTCTCTTTTAGTTTCATTTCTTTCTCTTGTAGTTCTCTTGCCTCTCTTTCTCTCTCTCTCTCTCTTTCAATATTTAATTCTCTCTCTTTTGCTTCAGCTTGTAATTTTAATTCTCTCTCTTTTGCTTCAGCTTGTAATTTTAATTCTCTCTCTTTTGCTTCAGCTTGTAATTTTTTTTCTCTTTCCTCAGATTGCAATCTCAATTCTAATTCCTTCAGTTTATATTCTTGTTCTAGTTTCCATTTCTCAAATTCCTCTGAGGCTTTAAAACTAGTCCCCTCAGCAGGATTTTTGTTAACTGTTTCAGTACTGGTTTCCTCAATCTGGGAAACCCCATTTTCTTCTTCAGAGCTTTCTACTTGTGAGTCCCTAAGAGCTGTTTTAGTCTTTCTAGGTGGCATTTTCTATTTATTTGGTGGTATTATTTCTGTACTTAAATCAAGGATGTTTCAGTTAAACTATTTCTTCAGGCTTAGTTTCCACAGCTTAGGTCCAAAGTCACGCCTAAAGTTACCTCAGTGCACTTTGTCCAGCGTACTTTTCCGACCTCTCACTATAAACCTTTCTGCCTGAAATAGTTTCAAACGCAAAGTATCTTTGTAACTCTCACACAATCTCACAGTCTTAGGCGCTATCACACCACACCCTAGGGCCAGGTAATTCCTCTCTGAATTCCCCTTCTCCCTTTCCAGGTGTATGCGATCCCCTTCCTGACTAGATTGTAGAGTCTCACAGAAGTTTGCTTAAATCCTCTTTAAGCCTCACACTTCACACAATGCGTAACCCTTAAATCTTTCTTGTACCTTGGCACTGCTTGCCAACACTTTAGATCTTTGATCTCAATGTGACCACCACTTTATGACTATCTTTCGTCCCGACGCTGCCACCACTTTAATGTCGCGGGCCCTTCGCCCTGTACAGCCCACCCCCGGACGTTTTACGGTCTATGAGTGCTGCACCAACGACAAACAGTTCCCAGCAGCAGCCCTTCAGACTACTAGCTGGATCCTGCTTACTTCATTCACCACAGACGAGGATATTGTGAACTAAAAAGATGTTTATTGCGTACAAAGCTTGTGGTTGCTGATAAAATAACGGTTGTTCAATAAGCTTATAACAGTTGTCCTATACCGGCCTAATACCTCTAAATGTTACCGGCCTAATACCTCTAAATGTTAACTAAATAGCAATAACAATGCGTTTCACAATCTCTTTATCCTCTCTGCTAACATCCACCTAAGACTCTAAACTCCCAGCTCTATCTCTTGACTCACACTTCAACTTCAACTAACTCTCCTGCCCACACTTCAACAACTTACTGCCCACTGGGAGGGGTGTTTTATACCCAGGCTAAGCCCGCCCCTGAGGGTTCTAACTGTCAGAACACTTAACCCCTGCCTGGCATGAGGCTAGTTCTCCACAAGGCGTGCCTGGTGTGCTCTGGTCCATGGGGTCATGAAGAGTCGGACACGACTGAACGATTGAACAACAACAAAGGATTGCTCTGTTAATCACACTAATTATCAGTCAAAAAGCCATCACAATTTCAATTAAAGATTTAATTTTAAGGTGTTAAAGATGTTCCATTCTGATTGCACCCTGCATTCAGGGTGACTTTCCCAGATGTTGTGGGAATTGAAGGAACAATGTGGGGGGCAGGAGTCATGTCTTCCCATTAGGCTCTCACAATATATTACTAATAATAATTTTTTATTTATACACAGCAGCTGCATGTGGAGGAGAGGGGACGCGAACCTGGTTCCCCAGATCACGAGTCTACCACTCTTAACCACTACACCACACTACACCACATCAGCTAATTAAGTTAATTTGGATATGCAGAAGATATAAAAAATAAATTTAAGGAACCGCAGAACGAGGGGGAAGGAAGTCAAGTTTTGAAATGTTAAAATGATTGTAAAATCAGTGAAATGTATAAACTTGAAAAGCATAATTTTTTTTTTTTTAAACCATGTAAAAGGATCAAATTGAGAAACAAGGACACACAACTTATAAAATTACACACACACTGCTTCTGCTGTTCTCAAAGTCATGGTCTGGCTGGGAAAAGCTCCTAGGATCACTAGATCCTGCAGGATGTGGATCATCCCACGGAATCTCACAAGAGGGAGGGAGGACCAAGGCCCTGGAAAGGCATTGTCCCCATGGGTTCTGGGCCATTTTGCCCTGTGAGCTTCTTACCCACCATTGGTGTTAGATGTTGACTGGGATACTTGTTTTTTTTTTTTCTGGTTGGCAGGGCCGGAAAGGAATTTCCCCCTCTTCCAACCTTAGCTGGGTGTTTTCTTCCTCCTTTCCCTCAGTGAAATGCTTCATTATGCCAGGCGGTTGCACATTTTGCCACAAATTCGACAGAAACGGCATTGGGAGGGACCAGCACAGTAAAGGGCCTCCCATAAGTGGCCTGTAGAGGAAACATTGACTCAAGGCATACCCTAAGCTTGGGTAGGGCCTCTGCCTGGCTGAAATCTCTCTCCCAAGTTGCCCAATGGGCCCCTGGATGCTTGGTTTGCACCATACCAGGGTTCAAAACAGTGGCATAGAATGGGTTGCCAGAGCCCGGGGCTGTGCAGAGTCAGGGTAAGAGAGTGGAAAGCAGATGGAGGATGCATGTGCAGTCAACTGCCTAATGGCATCCACATTATTCAGGAGACTGCAGCTGCAGATAATGAAAAGAAGGGAAGTTCCATCGCCTGGAGAGGTCACTTTCTGGTTCACATGACAGCTATATCGAGGCAGCACTGGGTGCCCCTAACAATTTTGTGGTCGGGGTGAGCGCCACTTTGCCCCCCCCCCCATGCTTATGCCTCTGGGTTCAAAACTGGCCTATCCCCATGGTGGGAGTTTGGGTGCCACCCAGTCCTGAGTGGAGTGCCATTTCATCTCACTGCAAGAGCTGAGTGAGATAAGGAACTGATCCCTGCCCCACTGCCATGCCAGCCCCACTTGCCTTCTGTAGCTAAAGTCGTGGCCTGATTTCACCCAACACTGGCATTCAGTCCGAGTTATTTCTACCACGCTTTCAAGTTGCAAATATGTGCCTGCCTGGGGGAGTTTCTAGCATCTAAGAGGAGCTTTAATTATATCAGACATAGATGTCTCCAAGCATGTCCACGAGCGGGTAGATTTATGCAGATAAAATGATTGATGCTATATAGAATTTATCTGAAACGTATGATGCAAACAGCTTGGCATGCTATGCAGGGTTTTGTTCCCTGGGTGCTTTTAAAATAGGAATGATGAAAAGCACAATAAACAGAGCACTACAACAGTGGGTGTATCTGTATTACATATGGGACTGACTGGTTTAAAAAGATAGAGACGCCTATCAGACTGGCTGCTTATAACACAGTGGAAAATATTTCACTTTAATTTACCAGCTGCATATTGCTTAAGCACTGAAGTTTGCAAACCGCGCAGAATCCTCATTTTACTTCCAAACTGATAAGCACTCATTTGCCCTAGTTCTTCTTACATGCCACATGAACCTATATACATATTTACTCCAAGTTAAATCCCATGGAGTCCCACAAGCTAGCTTCGTTAACTACGAACCTCAATATCTGGGATCCCCTCAAAACTGGTGCCCAAGATTTGCTGTTGTTCTGCAGCATTTTGCAGCGAGAACCCCGTGTTTTGCAGCACCCCACAATCAGAGCAATTGAAACATCAAACTGAGATTCATAGTTAACACCCCCCCCAAACCAACACTGTCTGATGCTGCAAAATGCCGGTGTGTGTGTGTGTGTGTGTGTGTGTGTGTGTGTTAGGGGGTGCCACAAAACTTTATCACAAAACTTTAACCAAAATGTGGCAACTGTTTGGAGTGAATAGGATGACTTTGGGTTTTTGGGTTTTAAGTACAAACCCTGGTTTGATGTTTCAATTGCTCCATTTGTGAAGTGCTGCAAAACGACTACAAAGTATTTCTTTGTTTTTGTCTTTTCAGCTATGGGCTTTTAAAAACCATCATTTGCTGGGGGGGGGAGCTGACTGCTTTTTAAAAAGTCATTATTATTATTAAAGAGTTGTGCTACAAAATTGGTTTCTATATTCGTCTTCTTTATTTTTTTATTTTAAAAATTGGTGGCCTTGTTAATGCTGCCGCCTTCGTTGGTTTTGATTATTTTTAGATTGTTTGTATTTGTTGTGATTTAATGATATTGTGAGCTGCCATTGGAGAGGAAAGTCCTAAGGTTTTCCTCCTAAGAGGTTTTCAAGCTTTTTGAGTCCACAGCTCCCTTGACCAACTACATTCTTTCTGCAGCACCCCTGTGGGGCTCAGGAGCCCAGTTATGTCACCCCTTGCCTGCAGAGCTGTGAGCCTTTCACCCTTTTTCGAACACCCTCCCTTGTGGAGTGTTCCCTCAGTCTCCTCTCCTCTCCCCTCTCCTTGGGAGTCTTCTGGGCAGCCGCTGCTGCTACCCCGGTCTCTGAGCTGCTCCCCACCCCGCCCCAAAGAGAAGTGCCTCCTCACACTGCCCCACAGGGCCTGGGATTTATCTGTCCATTCCCAACAGCAAGGGGTGGCAGAGTGGCTGGCTGGGCTCCCTCATCTGATTGCTTGCTTACTCCGAGGCTGGCCAGCCCCAGAGGCACCATTTGCCTGGGAAGCTTGCAGCCAGGGCTTCTGCAACAAACAGCTGTGCAAGCCTTGGGGAGGCAGAGACATGAGAGGGCATCAGAGGAAGGAGGGAAGGAAAGAGGGACAGAGGCCAGAGTTGCCCATGGCACCCCTGACCATCCTTCAAGGCACCCCAGGGTGCCATGGCACACTGGTTGAAAACCACTGTCCTAAGGGGTGGAATGACCTGATCTGACATCACCTGACATAAAATATTTTGAAAATTCTATATGGTATTGGTGGGAAATTGTGAACCTCTAGTTATTGTACTCCAGTTCCCACCAGTCCCAGCCAGTTGGGGATAATGGGACTCTGAGTCCAACAACTTCTGGAGAGCCACAGATTCCCCACACATGTAGTAAGCCATATTAGGGGGGGGGGATCTGTATTGGGTATTATTGAGGAATACTTGGAGAGGACTGAAAAAAAATGAAATTTTGTCCTGCCAGGCAGTGCATTGACTTTATGGCTTTCTGGGGGACTTTACTCACCTTCCAGGGCCATTTTGGAAAGTTTTCCCTACACTCCATCTGGGTTGTGTGACAGAATGTCTCCCAGGTGATTTGCAGAGCTATTCAACGTCCATATACTATATGCAGCTGCGAGCTGGCAGTGAAATAATTTGGCCCTTTGTTCCTGAACTAATAGAAGAGGCAAAAGGTGCAGTAGATTTTCACAAGGATTGCAGTTTGTGTCATACTTATGTCTTAATTGGCTGAAAATCATAGAATTAGAGAATCGTCGAATTGGCAGGGACCTCAGGGTTCATTTAGTCCAACACCCTGCAATGCAGGAATCTCAGCTAAAACATCTATGACAGGTGGCCATCTAACCTCTGCTTAAAAAATTTCAAAGATATATAACATATCTGGAGAAAATGAAGCATAATAGGCGATCTGTTTAATATTTGGTCCTGCCTCTCCATCATCATCATTCATCATTTTTTAAATTTGTATAGCGTCTTTCTATCTTACAATACTCAAGGCAGTTTACAAACTGAAGAAACAAAAAATGTAAATCTTATAACAATCTAATGCATACAAAAAATGTGGTAATAAAACATAACTTTTAAATAGGCAACCTACATCAAAAAAGTAACATTCAACAATCATTGTTGTTGTTGTTGTTTAGTCATTTAGTCCGACTCTTCGTGACCCCATGGACCAGAGCACGCCAGGCACCCCTATCCTCCACTGCCTCCCACAGCTTGGCCAAACTCATGCCAGTCGCTTCGAGAACACTGTCCAACCATCTCATCCTCTGCCGTCCCCTTCTCCTTGTGCCCTCCACCTTTCCCAACATTTTCCGGCGTATAAGATGACCCCCAACTTTTCCAGTTAAAATATAGAGTTTGAGATATACTCGACCTCAGATTCTCCACCCGGCGTATACGATGACCCCCGACTTTTGAGAAGATTGTCTTGGATTAAAAAGTAGTCTTATAAAGTATATTTCCAGTGTGTGCTGGAAATAGGAATAGAGCAATCTGTCAGTTTCAGTTTCTTTTCATTTCTTATCCACCCCCGCACCCAGTCTTAGCTTCAATTTTCTGGGGGGGGGGGAATCTCACTGACAACTTTCAGCATTTTAGTTCAAATTTCTCCTGATATGCACATTCTGGTATACAGTCTTACCTAATGTACACATTTCTGCAATCAGTTGTCCCTATCATGATGCTAATAGCTTCAACTTAAAGCACACTTCCCCCTAATATATACATTTTTATACAAATGATTTGGCCAGAGAACAGCACTGCAAAATTCGCAAAAGTGCAAATTTCAAAGGATAGCTGTATTTTGGTTCCCATGTTGTTTTAGGAAGTGCAAATTAGATATGCTTGCAATAAAACGCACACCAATGCAAATTTATCCCCTATGCCTAGTTGTCCAAGGCAGCAGGGGTAAGATGTGTCCAAGAGTTGTAAATAAACCAAGTTACTTAGCATTATTAGAAAGAGTACTTATTACACATTTTGAATTTCAGTATCAATCTTCAGATTATTGCCTGAGGTTATTAAAAAAAAAATCTTTCTGCATAATTCAAGCTAACTTAGAAATGTTGGAACAGCTGTCTGAAGTGTGACAGATAAAGACATAATGTTGAAACATCTGCCGCCATGTGTCTAAATGCTGATTTAATTATTTATTAATTACCTATGAACAGTGAGTTCTCCCCATCTTGGCAGAAATTATTTCTGAGTCTTAACAGCTCAGCCCTGAAGAGGGAAGCAGCGGCACGTGCCGTTTCCTGATTTTCGTTTTGGGCTATCAATTGCCTTACCCAACCCAACAGAGCCCTCAAAACAGCCCACAATGTCCATGTAAAATAGCAAAAATGAGCACTAAAACTACCGCAAGACAAAATTAAAAAATTCCTTCCAGTAGCACCTTAGAGACCAACTAAGTTTGTTCTTGGTATGAGCTTTCGTGTGCACACGAAAGCTCATACCAAGAACAAACTTAGTTGGTCTCTAAGGTGCTACTGGACGGAATTTTTTTATTTTGTTTTGACTATGGCAGACCAACACTACTACCTACCTGTAACTACCACAAGATAGACAGCAATTGCAAACAGTAGTGAAACAACCCTGAACTCAACATATTTCCAGCAAGGGCACATTTCTAGTGCGAGTGATACACGTGTCAAAACCAGGTCCTTCCCCCAAATGTTCCCCTGATACCCAAAAGTCTGCTTCACTCGTCACGCTCCAGCCAAGTGAACATTAAGCAAAGCTTTCTGCGAAGGAGGCAATGGTCAGAGAGTGGGCATAGCAGCTAGACACTCTGTTGCGTGTCTTATGCTGATGTGGGGGTGTGCCCCCACGCTGCATCCGGCATCCCCACACCCTAGGGCGGGAGAAAACAAGCTTGCTTCATCTTCCATTCAACAGCCCTGTGGTTATTTGAAGATGGATATCATTATCTCTTATATGCCTGTTGTCTTTGTCCATGGAGTTTTCTTGGAGTGGCTTGCTGGTTCCTCCTCCAGGTGGATCACATTTAGTTTAAACTCTCCACTATGGCCTGTCCATCTTGGGTAGCCCTGCATGGCATAGCTCATAGCTTCCCTTTGGCCACCTCATGAGAAGAGAAGACTCCCTAGAAAAGACCCTGATGTTGGGAAAGATGGAGGGCACAAGGAGAAGGGGACGACAGAGGATGAGATGGTTGGACAGTGTTCTCGAAGCGACTGGCATGAGTTTGGCCAAACTGTGGGAGGCAGTGAAAGATAGGTGTGCTTGGCGTGCTCTGGTCCATGGGGTCATGAAGAGTCGGACACGACTTAGCGACTGAACAACAACAAATCATTATCTTGTCTCCTATGCCAAGAGGCCATTGCAGAGGCGGTATTGTGGTGTGTGTGTGTGTGTGTGTGTGTGTGTGTGTGTGTGCTGCCGAGGAGGCAGCAGATCTGATCTCCAAGGGGAGCATTGCAGCCATTGCCACCATTGCATGCCCAGGCGGAGACCCCCCCGACCCCAGGTGACACCTGGGTGGAATAATGACTCGTGGCAACGTGTTATGGAATTAAAATTGGCCACATCTTTATTAAACTTTCAGGTGTAGGAAGACCTTGGCTTAGGCATTGGTGTTTATCCCTCCCAGTCCCCAGCTGTGGATCTGGGGGCACATCAGGGTTAACCAATATGTCTGGGGATTGGGCTGGCTCTGGAAGACGTATGTTTAAGCAGAGAGCCCACCCCCCATTTCAACGCAACACAGGGGAGTGCACTGATGACAACCTTTCAGCGTATGGCCAGTGACTCCCCTCAACACAACCGTTTTAACGGGGAACCCTGGGATTGCTGCTGCAGGGGGAATGTGTGTCACCAATTCACGCTCCCCCCCCCCCATTTAGGGAAGATAGAGTAAAGGATTCCACCCAAGAAGTTAACCTGCAATAAAAGGCCTAAACGAAGGCTGGTTTTGATAATTACTGAGCTTCTACCTAGAAATTTTAAAGATAGCGTTGCTACATACGCTGGTTTTAAATGCAGGCAAACCTTGTCGGCTCTTCACCTATTCCTTCTAAATGGGGCAGTTAAGTCTGACTACCCAGCTGAATTTACTTACTGGACTGGGCTACGGGCCTCCACTATTGACTTTATTTGGATCTCCCCAGAGCTGATTCCAAAGATATCCAGCTTCAAGGTGGCAACGAGGGTAGAGAGTGATCATTTCCCGATAGAACTTTCTTTGACTCTGGCAGATGAATTGGACAGATACGCTTCCGTGCACTTAACAAACGATCATCTACAGATAAGACCCACAGCACTAAAATGGACCGACAATGTGGCACAGCATTTGAATGTGCTTCTTTGGTCCGACCAGCTGAAAAGGACAAGAGATTCCCTTATCATGGCAGAAGATCCGCTACCAATGTATGATAATTTACTTGAAACGTTAAAACCAATACTGGCGCGGACCCCTACAAGGAATAGCAAGCTTTACCACAGAAAATGGTTCGATGAGGAATGTAAGAACCTCAAGAGATACCTGTACAGTGAATACCTGGCTTATAGAGCATCAAACGACCCTGTACCTAGCAACCACCTCCTGATCCTTAGGAAGAAATATAAAAACCTATTAAAAGAAAAGAAACACGCAGCTGAAAGGAATAATTGGAGTAAACTGTTGGTAGCAGCGGAAAATAAAAACCAATCTGCTTTTTGGCACCTAATTGCTGGTTACCTGGGCAGGCCATTAGCCAGGATTGAACCACAAATCCCTGCAGATACCTGGGAAAAATACTTCTTTGATCTATACGCAGACCATACTGAAGGTGATGAAATGGTGAATCAGGAACCTTTGCCGGACTGGGAGCCAGTCACCTGCCCCGAAGTTGAAACCCTCATAGATCAATTTAAAACGGGCAAGGCTCCTGGAGACGATCTTATATCTATCGATGCCATTAAAGCTAACAAAGATTGGTGGATTCCACCCTTAGCGGCCCTCTTTACATATATAAACACCACAACAAAATTCCCTCCAAGCTGGAACTCTGCCTTGATTGTATTAATCCATAAGAAAGGACCACGTACAGAGCCAAGCAATTTTAGACCGATTAGCCTGTTAAATGTCATCGGGAAGGTCTATGCTAGATACCTGCTAACCAAGCTTTTAAACTGGATGGAGAGTAACAATATTATTGCTGATGAACAGGCAGGTTTTCGCCCTGGAAGATCCACAACTGACCAGATATTAATATTGAACCACCTAGCTGAAAAGTACGCAGACAAAACTCCTAAAACCCTGCATGTGGCCTTTATTGACTTTAAACAGGCCTTTGATCGGATTTCCAGGAAAAAGCTATGGACAAAACTGGCTGCTACAACAATTGATCGTCGTCTTCTCCTTCTGATAATTAATCTCCACTCGAACACCTTCCTGAGAGTCAGGATAGATAACAAGGGTTTAGTTTCTAACCCTATTGCCACCTCCAGGGGAGTAAGACAGGGCTGCCTTTTGGCCCCTGCTCTGTTCAACTTTTATCTTAATTCATTGGTGGCCCATATGGCCAACAATGCTTACCATCCTCCCAAATTAGCTGGCCGGCCTCTAAATGTCCTCCTGTACGCAGATGATGCCGCACTTTTGGCTAGATCCCCGATTGGGTTGAGGAGAATGTTAGTAGCACTTCATGAATACTGTGTACAACATGAGCTGCAACTAAATTATGCTAAGACTAAGGTTATGGTTTGCTCTGCTCGACCAAAATTGCTCTCGTGGTCGATGAATGGTGTTACACTAGAACAGGTTAACAGCTTTAAATATTTGGGCCAAGTGATCCGATCAAATAGGTCCTTTGTAGCTCATAAAGAGTATATATTTGCTAATGCCTCTAAAGCAGCCATGATGATCAGATCTTTATATGCTAAGAACCAGGCCCAATCTGTGAAAGTTGCCTTGAGGCTCTTTCAAATGAAAGTTCTCCCTCTTATGTTGGCGGGCATATCTTTGGGAACACGCAGGGACTTTCTTAGATTGGAAGCTGTCCAAACTCGATTTCTCAGAGCTATTCTCAGGATTCCCCCCTCTGTAGCGGGTGCAGTCATGAGATTAGAAGTGGGTTGGCAAGCCTTTCGATATGTGGCCCTAAAGACCAAGCTTTGGTTATGGCTTAAACTTTGTTTTAACCCGGTAGGCATGGCACCCCTGATACTAAGGGATGATTTCCAATCTATGTGGGAAAAAGAGATTTTAAACGAAGTGCAGACTTGCGGACTGTCACAGCTCTTTCTGGAGTCCATGACATTCTCTCATGCCAAAGCTGTGATCTCTCAAAGACTGAGGGACATTGCAAGACAAGAGGACATTGCTTGTGTGAAACCAGGGATGTTTTTGGGGGAGCAGATCTTCCGGAATTCACCAGCCCCTTACCTGGTGGAAATCCAATATGTAGAATATCGCAGACTCCTCACAGCAGCAAGGTTAAACGTCCTGGAAACAGAGGTCCTGTTGGGAAGATATAAGGGAGTCCCATATGCTCTGAGGGTCTGTCCCTGTGCCTCGGGAAAGGTTGAATCAACCGAACACATTCTCCTGACCTGCCCATTTTATGTTGCTCTTAGACAGAAACTGATAGCTCCACTCTTAGGCCACCTTAGCCTGGTAGATGGAGAATGTCAGGTTTCGTTTTTGCTGAATAATTTTACTGGCACCACAACTTTTGAGGTGGCCAAATTTCTTTTTTTGGCCCTTAAACAGCGTAAGGTCAAAATCGATGGTATCGATATGGGTTTTTATGTATAATTTACTTTTACTGTATGTTTTAGTGTAAACCCCTCTGAGTTGTCTCAGGTTTTTAAAATTTGTATGGATGATTGTGTTCTGACTGACGGTCGAATAAATTGTTATTGTTATTGATTGATAATTGCCGAGACTAGATTTTTCACTTGGTTTCTTTTCTTGTATGGAAAATATTATACCACAGTTAGAGGCAGAGTGCCATACTTTCCATCACTGTTCACAAGCAGGTGAACAGTGACACTAGGAAGAAGGGCAATTTTCATTCAAATATTAAATTCTAGAGTATCACACAATGCTCTTCTTTTATAAAGGGCATGTCTGTGAAAAAGCAGCCGGTAATAAATTGGTTATTTCTCAGACCTGTTTTTAATCTGTCACCTTCTTATATTATAGTCTGTGAAGAGGCCCCTTAGAGAAGTGAACACCTGCAGTTTCTTAAGAGGAGTTAATAATGCTTCCATGGGAAACAGGATGAAAGCAGACGGGAGGATGTGGTCCTTGAACTGATTTCACAGTAGAAGAAGCATATTTCTTCCTTGGTCTTCAAGCAATTGACTCTCCCAGGTGCTTTTCTTTGGCAAAGAGAATATACCCTTTAATTTGCTCGTGTGTGTGTGTGTGTGTGTGTGTGTGTGCATTAACAAGAAAGAGGGAAATGAGGTTTCATCTTGTTTTACAAGAAGGGAAACCTCAGCTTCTGCACTTGACAATTTGCTTTGAATTTCTATCCTTTGCTGACTCACTTTTTAATAGAGAATCCAGATAATGTTGTTGTCAAATGGTTGCAGACCAGTGCTTCCTGCATTGCCCTAGGGTGTTTTTGTCTTTCACAGTCCTGAAAATTTGCAAGATTTCATGAAGCGCGCACCACAGCATAGTGATTCCCCATCAGTGGCACTCCTCTCTGCCAATACAGGCTAGCACAGGGTCGGACTTGGGTAATCTTTGGTAGTATGGCACCCTGAGCAAGGCCAACATTTGGCGCCCCCAAATGGAACTTCTCAATTATAGGTAAAGGTACCCCTGACCGAATGACTCTGGGGTTGCGGCGCTCATCTCGCTTTACTGGCCGAGGGAGCCGGCGTACAGCTTCCGGGTCATGTGGCCAGCATGACTAAGCCGCTTCTGGCGAACCAGAGCAACGCACGGAAACACCATTTACCTTCTCGCCGGAGCGGTACCTATTTATCTACTTGCACTTTGACGTGCTTTCGAACTGCTAGGTTGGCAGGAGCAGGGACCGAGCAACGGGAGCTCACCCCATCAGGGGGATTCGAACCGCCGACCTTCCGATCAGCAAGCAGCTAAAAATGAAAGCAGCAATTTACACGCTCACTTTTGCCCCAGTATCTTATCTGCATGATTTTTCAGCCCTCGCTGTTATTCAAATAGGACTGAGTGGAATTGAAACCAAAGGCTCTCAGAATAAAGGTAAAGGGACCCCTGACAGTTAAGTCTTGTCGCGAACGACTCTGGGGTTGTGGCGCTCATCTCGCTTTACTGGCCGAGGGAGCTGGCGTCCAGGTCATGTGGCCAGCATGATCTTCACAATAGACCTGTGCGATGGAACTGCCCACACCACTCTAAACCCAGCGCTGGGCCAGTGGAGAAACATTGGGGTGGTGGAATTGTTCTGTGATTTGATGGTGAAACATATATACAGGTATATGAAGCCATAGCAAGCTGCACTCAACAGCAGCAAAATCTCAGTGCACTTAACTTGTAACTTTTTTTTTAAAAAAAATATGTTCTCTCTATGTATCTATCCAATGCATTTCAGACTCTTTCTCAGGAAGCCCCAAAAATATACAAATCTATTTACTGTCATGTAAAATGCAATCACTCATATTATTATCATTTCCCAAAACATATATCCACTGATAAGGAATATATACGTTCTGAGAAATTGCTGTGGCGTTTTAAAATGAAATGTTGGAGTATGAGAGCTGCATGTAGTGTTTTTATAGAATGTGAAGCGTTTCACACCAAAATGAATAATATGAATGAATGATTGCATTTTACACCGTTGTAAAAGGGATTTGGATATTTTCATAGCTCCCCGAGGAAAAGCCTGTAGGGGCTTAAAATGTATTGGACGTTTAAAGAAAAAACTGAGGATATTGAGAAGCTTATTTGAAACATTCATTTTGGCGGAGGTTTCTCTCTCTCTCTCTCTCTCTCTCTCTCTCTCTCTCTCTCTCTGTGTGTGTGTGTGTGTGTGTGTGTGTGTGTGAGAGAGAGAGAGAGAGAGAGAGAGAGAGAGAGAGAGAGAGAGAAGAACATAACGGATCCCTCTGTTTTTCTACAGTATGAAAAAGTGATATTTCTGCTTCTCTGTTCTGACGCTTTGTTTCACAAAGTTCAGTTTTATCTTCAAAAGGTTCTGGGGGGCCAAGCTAGCTATGACAGCAGTAGCGTAAGGTTTTTTTTTGGGGGGGGGGGGATCTATTCATGTACAAAGCCTCCTGCTTGTTTTTAACTTCAAAACTGAGATGCAGGCAAGCGATGCTGAGGGATCCTTGCATTTCCCTTAGTATGCCTTCTGAACTTTTATCCAGTGATGGACATCTAATTCATATAGATTTCATAATGCAAACTGCTTCTGCACCATTTCCTTAATTTCGCTCAGGGTTGCTGTTGGGCCCCAGCCCAGATCAGCTCCAGCAACCATGGTTAATGGTCAGGGAATTACAGGCCAGAGATTCCCTGACTCTGATTTAGCTGCTACTGATTCCTTCATTCTGAATCAGTCAAAGCAGAGTGAAATGCCAAGATCGTCAACTTAAGCCACCGCAGCTTCACACTTTTTCACGCAGAGTCCTGAATTCCCAAGCAGCCTTCCCTTGAGAGCCAGTGTGGAGTAGTGGTTAAAAGCGGTAGACTCGTAATCTGGTGAACCGGGTTCACGTCTCCGCTCCTCCACACGCAGCTGCTGGGTGACCTTGGGCTGGTCACACTTCTTTGAAGTCTCTCAGCCCCACTCACCTCACAGAGTGTTTGTTGTGGGGGAGGAAGGGAAAGGAGAATGTTAGCCGCTTTGAGACTCCTTCGGGTAGTGATAAAGTGGGATATCAAATCCAAACTCCTCCTCTTCTTCTCTTCTTCAGTGCAGCATTTCAATGTGTTTATTGGAAGTTCAGGTCTGTGCACCCCACATTTCATAGATCCATGCAGTGTTTAGTTTAGTTTTTTTAAGAACTTCACTGCAACACCTTAGACTTTTTTTGGGGGGGGAAGGTGCTAGCACTGCATACCCTTGGGTACCCACTGAAAAAAAGGACTGAATCGATGCCTCCCCCTCACGAAATTATGGCATTTTTATGAAAACAAGATCTGGGTCACTTGAATGCTCCCAAGAAAGATTTTCAACATTTTCCTGCTCCTCAGTTGGTTGGTTTCCTATAAAGAAAGCGGTGGCTGCTTGACTCTAACTTGCTTCGTTCGGCTGCTATGTCTGGTCTCCATTGCTGCCCCAGCCAGTCTTCTCTTCTCATGAGGTGGTCAAAGTACTGGAGCCTCAACTTCAGGATCTGCCCTTCCAGTGAGCACTCAGGGCTGATTTCTTTAAGGATGAAGTTTTAACTCAGCGCTAATCCACATATTCACAAACACAATAGTAAACTAGAGCCGCAATAATTGTAACCAGAAGACAAGTCTTGAACTTCAATCTGCAGCTTCTTAATCTCGGCTGCGTGGTTCAGTTATCAAAAGGTTTCCTCCCAGATCCTGTAGATCTTGCGACGGTGTAGCTTTTAGCTATTGCTGGATATATTGCTAAGAAGGGGAACGTATCTCAAGAACTGTTCTGTTTGATGAGACCCAGTTGGATTAAGGGATTCATGACAAATATTAAATGATGCCAGCATGGTTGCTAAGCCATGTTGGCTGTAATAAAGGAACACTGGAAATTATATCTATTATTACTGTTCTGCTAACAATAACAGTAGGAACTCTGGATTCAAGAGACCATTGAGATTAAGAAAGCTTTTTGGGGATACAGAACAATTAATTATTACTGTCTTTTAAAAAGCTATGTTAATCTTGATGATCTTGTGAACTCAGACTTCCCACTGTGAGTACTATTATAACTGCATTAGTATATGGGTTTGTTTTTTTTAAACTCTTCTTCCAGCCAATTAATATTAGCTTCCTTCTTTTTTAAAAAATAAAACCACACACAACGCCCACAGTTAAATTCATACATTCAACAAGAAAAGAGATCCAGAAGTTGGTCTTTTTTCTTATGCAAAAGTGATGAAATTTATGCATGAACAAATTGACTTAAGCGAGCAGCTCAGAATTATTCCTTTACAAATAGGACAGAACAGTACTTCATATTGCGGTGTTTGACTTGGCTGATGATGAAAGTCTCCTAAATGCCACATTAGCAATTCAGAGGCAGCAGTTTAACATGGGCAATAGCAGGTAGTTAAGTGACCTTGATTATGAGCAAGCGACAAACATATGGAGGCCAAACGCGGAGGGTGAAGGGGGAATCAGAGCATGTCCCAATTCAGGTAAACACATCTGTCGGGTTTAACTTCCCCGTAAACTGGAAGTGGGATTCAAAGAGCAGATTCAGGTACACAGGAAGATTGGGCTATGTCTTTTCCTTCGACACACACAGAGGTCACATGACAAACTGCTTTTGAAAATCCCTTTGAAAGAATATTGTTATGTGGCGTGGAGAGATTATGTCTGAGAACCAAACTGGATCTGATGGAGCCATATCTTCCATTTAAACATGGAACTGGCCCAGTCAAGAAGAAGGGAGCTGTCACTGGACTGTAGTATTATGTAGCTGTGTGTGATTTTTCAGATTTTGAAATTTACAAACGGTTGCCAAACAACCAAAATAAAAAGAGAATTCCATAGATTCCCTCCTCCCCTTCGTGGGTCCTTATGTTAACCCCTGGCCCTGGGAATCTTCATAAGGGAGCTGTTCCTGAAGGAAGAACTGTGAGGGGAGAGACTCCATCAGGCAAGGCCTCCACCCTCCAGTCTTTGCTTCTCAATTTGTATTGTATTATTTTATGCACTGTGGCTTGCCATTGTTTTATTGATTAGTTTAGAAATTGTTTATTGTAAATGTTGAGTGGATTTCTGTCTAACTTTTATATTACTCTAATACTTGTTGAATGTTACTTTTTGATGTAGGTTGCTTATTTTAAAGTTTTGTTTTATTATCACATTTTTGTATTGCATTAGATTGTTGTAAGATGTACATATTTTTGTTTCTTCTGCTTGTAAACCGCCTTGAGTATCGTAAGATAGAAAGGCGGTATACAAATAAATTATTATTATTATTGTTATTATTTCCTCCTGCATCTTCTCTATTAATCCAAATCTATTAAATCTCCATTGCAACCATAGTTCAATGTTAAATTACAAGTATCATTCCAATCCTACTACTAATTTTAATAGTTTACAATGGTTTTTAAGGCAAATTATATATTTTCCCCATTCCTTATTAAAATTTAGGTCTTCCTGGCAGAGGCATAGCAATGCCAGGTGGTACTCTGTGCAGAATTTTTTTTTGTCACCCACCCCCCACATTGACAGCTGGTAGGCTTGGGAGTCGCGGGCGGGCAGTGCGCCAAATGTCACCCCCCCCCCCCTCAGCAATGACACCCGGGGCAGTCCGCCCCTTGCCCCCCTTCCTGTGCCTCTGCTTCGTTTCTAATTCTTCCGGTCATTTTTGCCATTTCGGCATAATCCACCAGTTTAATCCGCCATTCTTCTCTGGTAGGGACTATGTCTTCTTTCCATCTCTGGGCAAAGTATTACGTAGCATTGGCATCATGGAACCACAGTATTGCGGGAGAAGAATGTCCTTCTTTCCATACCTTTTGAAATTGTAGGTGATTTTGAATGGATGCTTGCCAGGAAGACAAAGCAGGTCAGCTGTGCACAGTTTAAGATTCCAGATTTCACAACATGTGTTACTGTTTTAAGTACATCAAACTCTGGAGCTACAATATTATCCCTCCATTGACACATTGAAAGGCTAACGTGGAAAGGAAACGTTATTTATTCTTTAATAGATGTCCACGCATTTCTCTGAGTGTTTATGATTGAAACAGCCCAGCTGTTGGCACAAAGGAATTAATACAGAATTAGTATTTTGGAAGGAGTATCCACTGATCTGCAGCTAAATTAATGCAGCAAAGTTAATTTTAAAAGCATTTAATAAGCTGTCAGCAGCACACAAGCGTTCTGCTCATCACTTGAGCAGAGTTATTCATTCCTACTGCGGAAAAACACTCATGTTCAGTCTAGTCTAAGAGATTTTTCACCTTTGCCTTGAGCAATGAAATTAGTTGCCTTCAAGGAGACAGCTTATTTTGTCTCCAGTGTAGTTCCTTAGAAGCAATTTATTTCTGGCCTTTTGTTCCTGATATCCCCCCAACCCACTGCCTCTCCTTTGGGCACTTCCAATGTTCGTGTAATTATATTAGGAGAGATCCTTTGGATATGCTGTACATGTGCATATAAACATTACAATAATTAAACTGTTGTTAGCTCTCAAAGCACTCAGCACTCTCTCCGTTTGATGGGACGAGACAATCCTATTATAAAAACATGGATATTCTCCTGGTTTCCAGGGTATCCCAGCCAGCGAAGAATGAAGGGCAGACATGGGATTAGGGAGGCGTCAACCCAGTCTCAAATCACGCCACAAATCTCTTAGGTTAGCACTGGATTCATCACATTTTGAAAGCCCCTGGTGGTGTTTTAGACTGTAGAGGCTCCATACCCCGCTGTGTCCCTCCTAATGTATTTTGAACCCTCCTTGGGGCTTTGTTGTTCAGTCGTTCAGTCGTGTCCGACTCTTCGTGACCCCATGGGCACGCCTATCCTTCACTGCCTCTCGCAGTTTGGCCAAACTCATGCCAGTCGCTTCGAGAACACTGTCCAACCATCTCATCCTCTGTCGTCCTCTTCTCCTTGTGCCCTCCATCTTTCCCAACATCAGGGTCTTTTCTAGGGAGTCTTCTCTTCTCATGAGGTTGCCAAAGTACTGGAGCCTCAACTCCAGTCACAGGTTAGTTATTTTTATTATTATTTATTGAATTTATATATTGCCTTCATATGAAGATCACAGGGCAGTTTATAGCATAAAAAATATGAAAACACAAAATACATATCATAATAACAATATTAAAAACCAAGAGCCCCTTCCCACAAATACATCTAAAAGGCCATAAATTGTTTAACAGCCCAAAGACATGGTTACTGAGAAACGGTTTCATCTAGGGCCTAAAGATACGTAATGAGGGTGCCAAGCAAGTCTCCCTGGGAGCCACCACAGAAAAGGCCCATTCTCCTGTTGCCACCCTCTGGACCTCTTATGGAGGAGACACACATAAAAGGGTGTCAGATGATGACTGCAGGGTGAGGTTTGGTTAATATGGAGAGATGTGGTCCTTGAGGTCCTGGGACATTTAAGAAGTATTGCAAGGATCAAAAGGCAAAGGGAAAAACCATGTCTGCCACTACCAAGAGCCTGTTGTAGGAAATGTGGGATGAAAATCTAATAGATAGGACAGAGGACACAGGACAGAGACTTTTCGGTGGCAGAACCTCAGCTATGGAGGTCCCTAGGGAGGTCAGATTGACTTCATATTTGGTTAGATTTAGATGGCCTGTTAAAACTTTTTTTTCTTGTTCTTAATATTTTTATTATATTATTTTAAAGGTTTTAAATCCTAAGTCACCTTAAATCAGTGGTGGCCAAACTTGGCTCTCCAGCTGTTTTGGGACTACAATTCCCATCATCCCCGACCACTGGTCCTGTTAGCTAGGGATGATGGGAGTTGTAGTCCCAAAACAGCTGGAGGGCCAAGTTTGGCCATAACTGCCTTAAATGGTATGATTAGTAATAAATAAAATAAAATAAAATAAAATAAAATAAAATAAAATAAAATAAAATAAAATAAAATAAAATAAAATAAAATAAAAAACACACTGGTGTACATGAACCCCAGTCTGATACAACAAAACAAACTTTTATTTATTTGATTTATTTTCCACTCTTCAACAGGTTTGTACGGGAGCTTACAAAAAGTTTACAACTGCAATAAAATACAGAAAAATAAAAACCAATTAAAATATTTTTTTAAACAACAACAACAACAGCAACTTGTTCTTATAGGCATATTTATATAGACTACACTTAAGCACATTTATTCTTGAAGCCAAAAATAATAAAAATTGAAAAGATAGTAAGGGAATGAAGCCATTGTCCTACTTCTTTTTTTTAACTAGATAAATGATCAACATCATTAACACAAAAAATGAAAATACAATGACTGACATCTTCACTAGATCATTTTCGCTGTAGCCCACCAGCTGTAAACGATCATTTCCTCCCACTTGAACCCAAGACGTTTGAAAAAGCCTTTTCTAGATTAGTTTTCCGCTGCCTCAAATAGTTAAGCGGTACAGCAAGAATATTAGGGGTAAGCAACTAACACCGGCAGTTCTGGTGCTAAAAGCACACAACCGTTTTTGGCCCTGACTTTAACAAGCTCCGAGCCCCAGGCATTTGTTTCCAGCCCCTTTTCCAAGACATGCCTGTAAGCTTGAGTTAAGCAAAATTTAAGTCTGCTCTGTTCCAGATGGCTAGCCAGATGAATGGATTTTGAAGGGCTTCTTACGGCAGCTAAATGTCCAGTGAGCCAAACTGATCTATTCCAATTTGCTGCAAGGCCTAATCGTGGCTCCGGGGAAGGATGTGATTCTCCCTGCACTATACACAACAGTGCCAGGCTATTAAAACATACACCCCAGAAGATTTAATGGCATTGAATTTGTTCAAGAGCTTCCACTTCCTTTAACCTAATTATCTTTTGAATCCACTGGTTGTCTTTCTTTCCCCCCTTTTCCTTTTTGGGTTTCCAAATGCAAGTTTCACGGCTGGGAAAGAGGTTCCGTATAGAAGAGATAAACAGTGTGTGCATGCGGACCTCTCCTGGTCCAAGTATTCAGCTTTGAGGGTGACAATAAGCATTTAGGGAATATTTTCCTGCCTGCGTTAAGATAACAAGCATTTGGGGGCAATTGGGTGGTGTTGGGGAAGCACACGGGGATTTCAATGCCCTTATTTCCATTAAGAGTAATGAGATTTGCATAGCTTAAATTCTCCCCGTGCAATTGTGCCTTGTCGAAGCTCTGGTGGAGCATGTTGTTCAGGGAGAGTTTTGCTTATCTTTCTAGCAGGGACCTCGCCTACAATGGGGAGGCTACAATAGGCTCAGGCAGCTCTTGTAAATCCTGTGTTGTCTACGGCTAAATCCGTTCACCAGAGTTCTTTTCAATTCATCACTCAGTGCCATGTCCTCCAGCCACTGGCTTCGTAATAGCAGAGAGGCTCACCACAGACCAGGGATGCCACATTCTTAGGGTACTAATCTCACTTGGAGCCCTAAAGTATGGTCTTTCTGCATTTCCTTCACAAGAATAAACTCTGGGCCAGAGAGGGGGAAATCAATTGAACAATCAAGATGTCCTTCCTTCAGCCTCTGGGAGGCATATACAAGGTGATTTTTCATAAATGTAAAATGCTCCAGTGTGTGTCTTGGAATTCCAGCACTAATAATATAGGATATATTACTTGACAGAATTCAGGACAGAAACTTTAAAAAAAAAAACTACCCACAGAAAAACTTATGCATAACTTTGCTGGAAATATTACTATTTGTACAGCACTTAAATTTGGACGCGGGTGGCGCTGTGGCCTAAACCGCAGAACCTAGGGCTTGCCGATCAGAAGGTTGGCAGTTTGAATCCCCACGGCGGGGTGAGCTCCCGTTGCTCAGTCCCAGTTCCTGCCCACCTAGCAGTTCAAAAGCACGTCAAAGTGCAAGTAGATAAATAGGTACCACTCCAGCGGGAAGGTAAACGGTGTTTCTGTGCGCTGCTCTGGTTCGCCAGAAGCAGCTTAGTCATGCTGGCCACATGATCCGGAAGCTGTCTGTGGACAAACGCCAGCTTCCTTGGCCTATAGAGCAAGATGAGTGCCACAACCCCAGAGTCGTCCACGAGTGGACCTGACGGTCAGGGGTACCTTTACCTTTCACCTTAATTTGCTCACTGTACAATTCTGGTCGCTGTACCTCAAAAATAGAATCATAGAATCATAGAGTTGGAAGAGACCACAAGGGCCATCCAGTCCAACCCCCTGCCAAGCAGGAAACACCATCAAAACATTCCTGACAGATGGCTGTCAAGCCTCTGCTTAAAGACCTCCAAAGAAGGAGACTCCACCACACTCCTTGGCAGCAAATTCCACTGTCAAACAGCTCTTACTGTCAGGAAGTTCTTCCTAATGTTTAGGTGGAATCTTCTTTCTTGTAGTTTGAATCCATTGCCCCGTGTCCGCTTCTCTGGAGCAGCAGAAAACAACCTTTCACCCTCCTCTATATGACATCCTTTGATATATTTGAACATGGCTATCATATTCCCCCTTAACCTTCTCTTCTCCAGGCTAAACATACCCAGCTCCCTAAGCCGTTCCTCATAAGGCATCGTTTCCAGGCCTTTGACCATTTTAGTTGCCCTCCTCTGGACACATTCCAGCTTGTCAGTATCCTTCTTGAACTGTGGTGCCCAGAACTGGACACAGTATTCCAGGTGAGGTCTGACCAGAGCGGAATACAGTGGTACTATGACTTCCCTTGATCTAGATGCTACACTCGTATTGATGCAGCCCAGAATTGCGTTGGCTTTTTTAGCTGCTGCATCACAGCTGGGAAAGGTGCAGAAAAGGGCAACTAAAATGATAAGAGGACTGAAGCAACATTCCTTTGTGGAAAGGTTACAATTTGGGGACTTTTTAGTTTAGGGGAGAAATGAGAAAGGAGGGGACATGATAGAGGTGTATAAGGCAGGGTGCTTCTCAATACCAGTTGGTAGGAACCACAGGATGAGAAAATACACTTTTGGGTCTTCATTGTCATCTGGTTGGCTATTGTGATAATGGGATATTGGACTAGATTGGCCTTTCTTATTTAAGGTTGCAATGGTGCAAAGAAAGGGGACAGAAATAATTTGTTCTCCTCCTCACAATGCCGGCTGCTGGAGGGAATATCTGGGTGAGATGTGTTGTCTTCATGTCCTGCTTATGGACATTAAGTTCTATGTTGTTTTTAAGGTTCATGGAGATTTCTCCTACAAAAATTAACACACACTAACACACACAGAGAGAACTTGGACTGGGTGGGATTTTCTCTAATCCCATGCAGAACCAGGACCAGCCATAATTTGGTTTTGTCCCCGTCCCAAATAGTATATGAACTGGGATCTTTCTGGTTCAGCTTCCTAAGTCGCACATTTCACCAGCTCTGTAGTTTCACAAATTACCTTTGATGATGAAAAGAATCAGGAGAGAGCCATTCTGTTAACAAAGAAAAATTTAGCTCATAGCTTCTCTTAGAAAAGTCCCCGCAGGAGGAAAACCCCCACAAAAAGCATTCTCTTGAAACACAGAATAATATAAAATAATAATATCCTGTGATTATCCAGCTGTTAGGCAGCTGCCTAAAGAGGAGCTTAAGGAACTGTAAAACTAAATTCAGTATTGCCAATGAATGCCTTCAATTTGTTTTAAAATGGTGTTGGGAACTTTGCTAAAAGCTACCTCTCTGCAATTTCAGGAAAATTGATTTCTTAGCATAATTACACTGCCCCATTTTCTTGACAAGGGCATGAAAGCCTAATGCAAGAACTTGTGCATGCATCATTCATTCAATTTTAAACATGGTATTAAATGCAATTAAGCGTGGAGTCTGCACAAATAAATTAAATGTGAGAATGAATGTGGTTAGGCAATCTATAGGTGCTTGTATCATAGACAGTAAATACAGATATTCAACTTTTTAAAGGGTTTTTTGGGTTTTTTTTAAATAGAGAAAATGAATACCATCTTTGTGACTGATGGGGCTCTAATTTACCCTGCAGCAGAAGCAGATGATGACAGATGAGAAGACCTCCCTAGGTCTTTGATGTATGAGACTGCCTTATACAGAGATGGACCATTGAGCTCTTTAAGTCTCCCAAATCTGGAAGTGGCAGTGTCTGTCCAAGGTCTCATATGGAGTTTTGGCCCAAGCTCTTCTACATCTATCCCATGGGAGTTGTGTCCCAGCCCTCCTATCCGTGGAGTGGCAATGAAATGTGAGTATAGTTTTAGGAAGTGGTGTGATTTAAGCACGAATCATTTATCACCCCAGTAGTGTGATTCTGTAAGCATGAATAATCTCACGTAGAGTTGTCAGGGCATCTATATTTTGTCACAATGCCTCCATCTTGCTTGTCTATAGCTGTCACTCTGGCAAAGACCAACAGCTCAGTTGTACCTGCTTGCCAGGAGCAGTACCAATCCTACCGAATCAGAATATCCTATCTGCTGAACGAGAACAAAGGTTTACCTGGTCCAGCATTCTGTTTCCAATGGCGGCCAAGTAGATGCCTATGGGGAATTAGTTCTGGGTTTCACATACAGCAATTTTTAAAAAGAGAGATCAGTTGTTCTTTGGCCAGGTACTGGAGGAATTTCAATGGAATCATAGAATCATAGAATTGGAAGGACCCTGAGGATTATCTAGTCCAACACTCTGCAATGCAGGAATCTTGTCCATAGCCATCCATCGATGGACTTGAACCACCAACCTTCTGGCCCATTGTGCCACAGGAGTCCTAGACAAAGGGATTTTGAAAGGGAGGGATGGAGAGAGGATGGCAGCTTTTTAATATTTTTTTCTTTTAATCAACATGGAAATGTTTGGGTTGTTGTTGTTGTTGTTGTTGTTGTTGTTGTTGTTGTTGTTGTTGTTTTAAGTTAAAGGAAAGGCTTCCATTACAAGCAAAACCAGTGCCCACACCTGTCTCAGGTTTTCAGGAACTGGCTTTCCCGGCTCAAGGGAAAATGTTATGCCATCAGTCCTTCCACGGGGGCTTTTCCAGATCAGAGAGTCCAGGCAGACTGCAGGGATGGCTTCAGAGCACTGGAGAAATGGAAAGACTAGTTCTTCACCCACGGCCACACCACCCAACGATAAAGTATGTTCCACCCACCAACATCATAAATAAACTATAAATTTATCATTTGTAAGTGAATAAAACTTTTGAGAAATTGGATGGCAGTTCTTTTGGGAGAGAGAGCACTACTCAAGACCCACTGGGTAAAGAGAAAATAATCAAGCTGCTGTGGTTTCCCTCTTGTTTTCTTATTTGCTATCTAATATACAAAATACACGAGGGATAGAAACTTGATGGGTAAGGCAGGGTATCAGTTTGTTAATGCCAGAACAAAGAGAGAAGCTATTAGCAGGCATTTACATCCATTTGGAATGAGGTTGATCTTCCCTTGATACTGCTGGAAGAGAGGTGGTGCCACTAATGCTTGAAGTCATCTTATCTGCCATCGATAAAGCTTATAAGAAGGATTATATTCAGATATCCACAGCTAGGGTGCAATCACTGATAACTTTCTACAGCTTTTTTTTTTTTTTTTGCTGTTCTTTGCTGTTCTCCAGATAAGTAGTGCATTCTCCTTGGCTGTTGTTAAGGCATGAGAAGGAATATATAGGAGGAGGCATTATTTTACTGAAGCAAAACTCAGACCTTGTAATGCTTTAAAGCTCAAACTAGCCCAGTGTCCAACCAAACCAACTGGTAACCAATGTCTTCTACAACCAGCAGCTTACTCTAGTTAAAATTGTAGCCTCTGGATTCTGGATCAGCTGAAGTTCCTTGAACAGGTTCCTCACATACCACAATGCAGCAGTCTAAACTTCAGGTTCCCAACGTATGGGATATGGAGAGAGAGGTCTTAATCTTACAACCCATGAAATTCTTTAGGTGTTTTTCGTCTGAGGAGGAGCTTCCAAATTTGCCTTGAAACTTTTGCTGAGAGTGAAATTCTGTGTCAGTTTAAATGACTCCTTCAACAAGAGCAGAGTGCCATTGTTCTGTTGAGTTATCCTCATTGTTTTAAGCAGTTTCGTTTTCATCCAAAACATTTCCTGGATAATTTCACTGGGCTTTGTAATTATCATTAGTGAAAGATCCTAGAAAAGTGAGTAAGAGGCTACACCAGGAGTAATCAACCTTTTTATACCTACCACCCACTAATGCATCTTTCTTGATGGTAAAATTTACTTACTGCCCACCAGTGCTCTATGGAAGGAGGATTCAGCTTGTGCCGTAGAACCCCCTACCGCCCACCTAGAATCCTGAAATGCCCACCAGTGGGCAGTAGGAACCAGGTTGACAACCCCTGGGCTACACGATAGAAGTTCAGGAAATCACGCATGGCATGGAGAAGGTTGATAGAAAAAGGTGTTTCTCCATCTCTCATAACAGTGGAACTCATGGACATTCAATGAAGCTGAATGTGGGAATATTCAGGACAGATAAAAGAAAGGACATTGTGCAGTGCAAAGTCAAACTATGGAACTCACCCTCCCAGGAGGAAGTGGTGGTTTTAAAAAAGGATTGGAGAAATTTATGGAGGAGAGGGCTACTAGCTATGCTCTACCCTGCCAAGTTGGAGGCAGCAATGCTTCTGCATATTTGCTGCTAGAAGCCATAGGAGCAGAGAGCTCTTGTGCTCATCTTCTTCACCCTGATTCCCCACAGGCATCTGGTTGGAGACTTTGAGAACAGGATGCTGGACTTAGGTGGGCCATTGGCCCAATTGAGCAGGCTATTCTTTTGTCCTATGTTCTTATCCTTCAGGGGACAGGATCCTGGGTGTAGAAATGTTACAGATAGGCAGAAAGGTATCAATTTTACTGCTTGTAACAGTCTAAGAGAAAACATAATGAAAATGGTAAACAGATGGTATCTGACACCAGTTAAGATAGCTAAGATGAATACTAAAATGTCAAATGTGTGTTGGAAATGTAAAGTTGCGAAAGGTACCTTTTTTCATATGTGGTGGTCGTGTCCAGGGGTAAATGCTTTCTGGGATAAGATTTATAATGAGCTTAAAAAGGTAATGAAAATTACCTTTAGTAAGAAACCAGAGGCATTTCTCTTGAGCATGACCAATGAAGAGATACCCAGTCAGGACAGAGTATTTTTTATGTATGCCACAACAGCGGGTAGAATTTTATTGGCAAGAACCTGGAAAGGTGAAGAGATTCCAACAGTGGAAGAATGGCAGATGAAGTTAATGGACTACATGGAACTCGCAGAACTGACCGCTAGAATCCGAGACCAGAGGGAGGAGAGGGTGTCGCAGGATTGGAAAAAATTTAAAGACTATTTAGTTAAATCTGTAAAATTGAATATTTGAGCAGAACTAAGCAGAAGATCGGCTTTAGCAGGTTTATGTTAGATAAAACTGTTTAGAAGAATTTTTGTGTGTGAATGACTTGATTGTTAAAGAGTATTTTAAGATTTTGTGATTAAGCTATGATTTATATTTGATTAAGTAAAGTCAAGTGTATCAAGAAATATGGTAAATGTTAGTGGAAAAAGACACAAAGCTACCTATAATATATATACGATTTTGAAGACAGTGGAGGGAACAGGGGAAGTCCCCTAAATAGAGAAGATAGTAACAAGAAAATTACAAAGATAGGTGTTGGTCAAGGTTTGTATATGTTTTTCTTTATATTTGTTTATATTGTTATTGTTTTTATGGTGTTTATGTTTATGTTTAAGCTGTGTTTTTGTTTTTCTTTGTTGTAATGGAAAATAATAAAAATCTTTATAAAAAAAAAGAAATGTTACAGATAGGGGCGGAGGAAGGGGGGTGAGGTGGGTGTGGACTGCACTGGGTGTCACCACTGAGGGGGGTGACAAAATGCCGGGTGGCACTCACTGCGGGGCCTGCAGCATGCCCGAGCCACTGCGTCTCTCCTGGCCAAACAGTCCTCCTGCTGCCTCCTCCCCAGTTGTAGGGAGGCTGAGTGGGTGGAGGCAGGCAGACTCTGGAGGCCCCGCCCATATGGGTGGCTCACCCCGCCCCTGGACACCCCGCCCCAGGTGCCCGGGCGGCTTCTCCGCCAGTGGTTACAGAACCTTCAAATAAGCAGAAATGTTTAACAATGAAATGTTAATATTAATGCTGGAAACAATAGTAAAGCAAATGCGTAAAGAAAGCAATATTTGCCTAATCACAGAAAAAAACCCTTTCCATGAAGTTCAAGTTTTTGATTATACATGAACTATCTAGAGACTATTAATGCCACACGTAGGAAAGATAATAGAAGTTCCTGATACATTTCTCTCTTTACATCCGTTACATCCGTGTGTCAGATGGGGGAGATGTCTAATTTGGTGTCCTGGGAATGCTCCAGCCAAGAGCTTCTTCACCCATAAATCACTCTCTTACATTAAGGATTTATAACAGGTGCTTGTGAGATGAATTTAGAATCTATTCCCCCAAGAATAGCACTAGGACCAAGAGCGATTGCAGTATCTGAAATTGTTAGCTGCTAGCTTGGATCACTGCCAAGCCAATTTGTCATGCTTCCAGTTCAGAGCACTGATCTTCTCCCACACCAGGTTATACTAGGACTAGAAACCAGCCCTTCAGTCATTAAAACGAACAGGAAATGTTCATTGTTTGTTGGTGACATTTTTAAGCTCCTAAAGCATTTTTCGGGATCCTAATAAAGATGTGCAACATAATCTTATGCATGTTTACTCAGTAGTCAGTTCCACTGTGTTCAGTGGGGTTTAATATGCATTTTCTGTTTTGTCAGGGTTTGGGGCCATCTAGGAAAGAGACAGGCTGAGTCAGGAAGATGCAAACTGAGGTAAGTTCCAGGGGTGTCAGGTGAAGTCAAGGCAAGCCAGTTCATGATTGGTTTAGTCCAGGCATAGGCAAACTTGGCCCTCCAGATGTTTTGGGACTACAACTCCCATGATTCCTAGCTAACAGGACCAGTGGTCAGGGATGATGGGAATTGTAGTCCCAAGACATCGGGAGGGCCGAGTTTGCCTATGACTGGTTTAGTCACAGCACATTCCAGCTATTGGCAACAAGCCCCATGCATAAGCCAGAGTCCCTTCCAACTCTACAATTCTACAATTCTCTGTTTCTTCAAGCTGAACTACAGAAATACATTGTCTCAACAAAGGCTAGGAATTAGCTGAAGCCTTAGAAAGTTGGCAGGGCTTCACTTTCTACCAGCTCCATCCCTCTTTAGACACCTATTTATCTACTTGCACGTCAAAGTGCAAGTAGATAAATAGGTACCGCTCCGGCGGGAAGGTAAACGGCATTTCCGCGCGCTGCTCTAGTTCGCCAGAAGCAGCTTAGTCATGCTGGCCATATGACCTGGAAGCTGTCTGCGGACAAACACCGGCTCCCTCGGCCTATAGAGTGTGATGAGAACGCAACCCCAGAGTTGTCCGCGACTGGAGCTAATGGTCAGGGGTACCTTTACCTTTTTAATGGCCAGCAGAGAGTCCCATTCTCCTTGCAGTTGGGCGTATGCATTTCCTGCACTGTTTAAATTTCTAGCATTCACAGATTTGCATGAAAGTTTTAAAAGTACCAAAAGAGATATGGTGTGGAAAAAATGATGTCTGCTGTCATAAGCACATGAGGATACCTACCTTTTCCTCTTCTTCATACGATTTCCAGAAGAAGAACTATGAGGGGTGAGAGACTTTTCCCACATGCTCTAGCCCTAAGAGCCTTCATAAGGGAGCTTATGATCAAACCATAAGGTGGATTTGACCCCCCTGTTCCCGATGTAGAGGGGGACGCAGGTGGCACTGTGGTCTAAACCACTGAGCCTCTTGGGTTTGCCGATCAGAAGGTCAGCGGTTTGAATCCCCATGATGGATTGAGCTCCCATTGCTTGGTCCCTGTTCCTGCCAACCTAGCAGTTCAAAAGCACACCAAAAAAAAGTGCAAGTAGATAAATAGGTACCGCTCTGGCGGGAAGGTAAACGGTGTTTCTGTTCGCTGCTCTGGATTCGGTGTTCCATTGTGCCAGAAGCGGCTTAGTCATGCTGGCCACATGACCCTGAAAAACTGTCTGCAGACAAACGCCAGCTCCCTTGGCCTGTAAAGTGAGATGAGCGTCGCAACCCCAGAGTCGTCCATGACTGGACTTAACTGTCAGGGGTCCTTTACCTTTACCACCTGATGTAGAACTCCCCCCCCCCCGATGTACCTGATATAGATCTTCACTCCTCCCATGATCACTGGTTGGGCTGTGGTTTGACTCAGGTGCCCAAAATGTTTTGAGGTGGCCCTTACCAGAACCAAACATTGCTTTGAAAGGGGAAACTATGTGAATCTATTCCCACTGTAATTACCTAAGGGAGCAATCCTAAACTCCCAGAGGGAGTGGCTTTGGGGCCATTGGGTTTTGTGGACTTCCCTGTCCATGGAGAGGGACATCAAAAGGGAAGAAAGGAGCTCTGCTAATGGAGGCATCCTCATTGTGGCAATGGGAAACTCAACCACGAGGCATGTCAGGAATGTCTCAAGGGCATGTGAGTGCCTACCTCATATTGGTGTGGGGGGGGGGGAATCATTTGGGCTTCATCTGGTCTGGGGAAACTCTTTAGCAGGTGGTGCTGTGGTTTGAGCCTCTTGGGTTTGCTGATCAGAGGGTTGGCGGTTCAAATCCCCGTGACGGGGTGAGCTCCTGTTGCTCTATCCCAGCTTCTGCCAACCTAGTATTTCCGTGTGCTCTGGTTTCCGTCACGGTGTTCCTTTGTTCCAGAAGTGGTTTAGTCATGCTGGCCACATGACCAGAAAAGCTGTCTGTCGGCTCCCTCAGCCTGAAAGCGAGATGAGCGCCACAACCCCATAATTGCATTTGACTGGACTTAACTGTCCGGGGGTCCTTTACCATATCCCCCAACACACTCTGGACAATGGAAAATAAATTAATCCAGCCATGGAGGTGAACCTAATGGGAGGGAAACTGTTAGAAAAGGACAACTAAGTATGAAAAGGGGGTGAGGGGAAAAACTGGGGAAGTAGTGGCTTCTCTACCATGGACTCTTCTTTCTTCCCCCACCCCACCCCCCAATAGGATTACTCTGCTTAAAACTAATGGTGAGCGGAAGGACAATGGACTAAATGATACAGTTGATGAATTTCTTTGCTTGTGCATCAGTGCCCAGCCAGGCAGAAAAGGAGGAAGGATGATTGACCATTCCAGAAGCTTCCATTGAACCACCAGTGTGGTTCTCCAATGCTTTAAAGGACACCAAAGATAATATGTGGGGACTGGCAAGATGAATACTAACAACATTTATTTAACACCCAGGTATCTGTTCTTGTGTGGTGTCCATTTTAATCAACATATTGGCTCTGTAGAACAACTGAAATGCACTTAATCTTAGCTGGATTGATTTTATATATATTTTTAAACTCTTTCTGTATTATTTATCTGACATTTGGGATACCTGATTTACTAAAAATGTGCACATTGATTTCACACTAATTTTCTATGGCTTCATGTTACCCTTCAGACAATTGCAGGTAGGTGGGTTGAAGCCAAATCTTGTTCTGCTTCTCTTTCTTGCCACTAAATCTCCTGTAGATTGTTCTGAATTAAGCCGGGATATTGTCACTTGCTCTTTAATCCTCTTTTGCATAATTCCTTCTTAAATTAAAAGCACCAAAAATTAATTAGTTAAAGGGAAAAGGAGAGTGACTTTGGGTTAAAGAAAGAAGAATAGATTGATGTCCTTTGCCCTTGGAGACTTTTCCCCCCTTCTAAATCCACATTTAAGGAAGAAAATTAGATACAATCTGATGTTCAGGATTTGAGATGGAATAAATCCAAAGGTTGTAGCAAGTCCCATTTTCTATTTCAGTGACCTTTCCAGGTCAAGGATGCAATGCATTAACAAGGTTGTGTGTGAGGAAAACCATCTGTCAAGCTTCTTAGCTCATGAATGAATAAATCAGCCTTCTGATGTAAATATTTCATTTTTAATAAGTAATAAATTCAGAGTGCAGAAAGAGAGGGAGAGACATTAAACGGAGGGCAAAACAAAGGCTCTCTTCAAATGATGGGATTTAAAAAAGACAAGGGCATTTCCTGAGTAAGTGTTTGCATTTGAAGTCTGAGTAATGCTCATCTTTTGCCCAATGAATGGTCTAGATAGAAGCTTCCTTACACCAAAGCAGATCATTAGTCCATCTAGATCAGTGGTGGCGAACCTATGGCACAGGTGCCATTGTGGGCACGCAGAGCCCTTTCCGTTGGCACCCGCCATCACTCCAGCAGTGCCATTGTTTGGGGTTTTCAAATTGGGCAGCAGCTTTCCCCCCCCCCCATGCCTCCTCATGAGTAAACTGCTGCCACCCAGCCGGCAGCAGCTTAGAGGCACTTTATCTCCGCAAAGCAGCTGTATTCCTGCCCCCCCCCCCCAGCAGGTGGGTTGTTTTTTTGTTTTGTTTTTTTGCAGCCAGCAGGCTGTAGTTCGTGTGACTGGTGGTTTTGTGAAGGGTTTTTGTTGATTGGTTGCTGCCTGCGATCTTTTGGATCCCCCCCCCAAAAGCCTCTGGGCAATGCCGCCCCCCAAAAGCTCAACAACGCAGGGCAGCCCCCCCCAGCTCATTTTATTATGGTATATTAATTATTATCCCATATTAAATTACCGTGTTGGCACTTTCTTTGCAATAAATTAGTAGGTTTTGGGTTGCAGTTTGGGCACTCAGTCTCCAAAAGGTTCGCCACCACTGATCTAGATCAATGTCTGTAAACCAACTGGCAGTGGCTCTTCAAGCTGGAGTTGCAGCTAAACAGATGAGACATGCCCAAGAACATTTGTGATGTGATTCGGGGACCGTCAATATCCATATTTCCTAAAGACAGCTGGTTCCCTAGAAGAGAGCAAATCCTTTTACACAGGTGGCTGTATGCAGTTGTAACAAAGAGTATAGTCAGATATCCGCTCAGTGGGTTGAGCATCCGACTAAGCTCTACTTATGGTTTGAGGAGAAACCAAAGCAGGTATCAGAAGTCTCACTCACCTTCCCTTTGCCCATTATGTAATTCTCTTCCTATCCATGACTACATTTCTTGGGGTTCTACTTTTTCTCCCTCGGTATTCACACACCATCTCTCCCAGATGCATAATTAAAAGTCCCCGTGAGAGATACGTCTCAGATATGCTCAAATTTACTAAAATACACCACACGCTTCCTCAGTTGTCAAGACGATTAGTTACACGAACCAGATGGAGAAGGATAAGCCTCGCTAAATCTTGGTGAAATGGTGCAATACAGCAGCCTCCTCATGCAGGTTTCACTTATGCATAAAACTCCTTAGATTGGAGACCTTTCTCCCATCTCTCTTTTTAAAAAATCGGGGTGGCACACGGTCTAATTGAATCCACAAAGCGACTCTGGCAAAGAAGTGGCTCCCTTTGGTGCCATCCCCTTCGTGGCAGCGGCAGAGGAACCCTCTCCAGCACCCGGGGCGGGACTTTGAGGGGCGGGGCGAACCGCCAGGCAGTGCATGCGTGACGTTTGTATGAACTGCACACATTCAGCATCCCGTATGATCACCGTGTGAGAGGCAGCTTGTATGGATGCCCGTACGGACAATGTGCAAGAGCAGCAGCCTGTATGTATGCCACGCGAGCGGCACCCATACTAACTGCGTGTGTGCCCTCTGCAGCTCTACAGCAGGGGTGGGGCAGCAGGCCATCTTGTTACCCCCCCCCCCCGAGTGGTGACCAGGGCGACCCGCCCCCCACCCCCCTTCGTATGCCCCTGCTTTGTGGCTGCCCTGCTATTGGCAACCTGCTACCCAAGTGTGGCCTACCAGATAAACCACTTCCGCCCTTAGAAGGAGGTGGTGTTGCAGGCAGTCATGACCTCCCCATGTGCCCTGGGGGGGGGGGTGCCCACCAAGTGTGGCCTACCAGATAACTACTCTCCCCTGGAAGTCAGCTTGAAGCTGGGTGTTGGCACTGGTGTGAAGCAGGACCTGTTTTTTCACCATGTGTTCAACTCAATCAACATGGTAGCAAAAGGAAGCATAGTGTCAGGGAACTATCCCCGACTCAGTGCAGAGTGGTGCAAGGGCTCTCAGGGTGTTACAAAGAGTCCCTGTCCCACCTTGCCAGAAGTACCTCCTCTGGCAGCGGGAGGAGTGGTGAGGCATCCAGCGAGGAGGGGGAGGTCTCTCAGGGGGAAAGGAGCCGAGAGACCCAGCACTCGCACAGTTCAGCGGGCAGTACAGGGGGTGCGCAACTTCCGTCACTCCAAAGGCATCGTGGGGTGAAATGAAAATATGGGAGGTGGGGTTTTCGTATCCCTAAGCTCTTTTGTTGGGGTCAGAACCGGAAGGGACCATTCCCAGATTCTGACACCGCTTGATACAGACGTGAACATTTTAGCTCTGCACTGTACATAGTTTGCACAATAAAAACCTTAAAGGAAACAGTGGATTTCGGGCTGCTTACTCATGAGAACCCTACACATAGGATAAGTGGGGGAAAGTCCTACTTGCTCCTCAGCTGTCTCAGCCACCACCTCTCTGGTGCTGGGACTAGACTTCATTTTCCAATTGTCTGCCTGAAAGGTCAATTGCGAGGGGGTGACAGGACTGATGGGTGACCCAGTGTTTGACTCACTGGTGTATATGCCATTTAATCTGCAAATGCAGGAGCTGAACTCGGGGACATCTGGGCAGCTCCCTACATAAATTTCTTATTTATACCCCACCCATCTGGCTGGGTTTCCCCAGCCACTCTGGGTGGCTCCCAACAGCATATTAAAAACACAATACAGCATCAAACATTAAAAATGTCCCTAAACAGGACTGCCTCCAGATGTCTTCTAAAAGTCAGGTAGTTGTTTATTTCCTTCACATCTGATGAGAGGACGTTCCACAGGGAGGGCGCCACTACCGATAAGGCCCTCTGCCTGGTTCCCTGTAACCTCACTTCTCGCAGTGAGCGAACCGCCAGAAGGCCCTTGGAGCTGGACCTCAGGGTCCGGGCTGTCCATATTTACTTCACCTAAGGAGGCAAGCTAACGCTGAGCTCCTATTGCTCTCATCTAAGCAGGAGGCTACCAGTGTCGTGCATGACTATAACCGAATCCCACATGGGAGGAGATTGTTCCTTTACTCCATTTATTTTTTATTTACATCGCCCATACACCCATGGCTTTTCTGTCCAACTGCATCTAGCCTACTTGGTCAAAGTGACCACTCTTTCCTTCCTTCTATGTTCAGTCCATTAAGAGATGGTCCCAATATTACAGATCAACAGGAAGGTTCAACAACTGGGGCTATCAGTGGAATTCCTGCGCACAATGTCCTTACTATCTGCCAAGGCCACAATAAAAACTAGGTTGTGGGACATCGAGCGCCAAGAACTCATAGAGGCAGCAGGCAAAACATGTTCCCCTCTTTATTTTCATCTTCCGTGGGCACATGAAACAAATTGTAATTATCTTGATTTTCTACTGAACCCCCCCAGAAAGAAGGGCTTTTTCGTTGGCCAGATTCAATGCAAATCCATCGAACCTCCTATGGGGAAGGTTCTCAGGCAGGGTGGAGGGTGAGAGGATTTGTCCATGCAATGACCACCAGGTGGAAAGCCTTGCTCATATGGTTTTTCACTGCAAACTTTACGACGATCTGCGCCAGCAATTCCTGGACCAGCTCTGTATCCCTAGAAGGAGACCAGAGCGGGAAGTCTTACGTTTCCTACTAACGGGGACTGACCAGGAGCTTACCAAATTGGTAGCTCAATACCTACATTTGCTCTTTTCTCGTCGTAATATTCTGCAGTCGTCTGAGTTATCAGGAGTCCCAGAGATGTGATCGTGGTCACCGGAGTCTTGTCTCTTATCTTTTCTAACATAGTCTGTGCCACTGTGAAAGTATTAATCTGCTTCTGTTTTGTATGTATGTATGTTTGTTTGATGCCAATAAAAGTTTGGTGGATATACACACAGAGAGCAGGGGATGAGACTCGGTTGATACTCTTTCTGCGGCCCCCATTAATGCTTTATAAGAATGGAACTCTCAATTCCATCAAGCCTTGCCCTCTTTCCCTAATGAGCAGTGTTATTTATGAATGCCTTATGATGGAAATGGCCTCTCTTGCTCACTAAACAGTCATTTTTCCTCAGAGAACGTTATTACACTATTAAGTCAATCATTCATGAAAACAAGGCCTTCTATTTCTGTTGGGGAAAATGAAGCTTGCTTGGGGAGCGTTTAAGCCACCACAGGCAAACTAAGGGGAAAATGGGATCAGTTACTTGCCATTTCCTTGATGCCGGATAAGAGACAACTTCACAAGGGAGGCCATTCCCCTTATTGGAAAAGGCAAATATACTGTTATAATCACCACAGTACAGCAAGACAGCAACCGTTGCGTGCTTATTAATAGATAACATCAGTAACAGTCCCTCCAATGAATAGTAGTTAATATGCTCATGAACACTCCTGTACATTACAGCTTCTATTACTTCTCCATGTTCTTGGCTTGCAGCTATATAATTAATTTGGTAATGTGACAGGTGGTTTTAATTTTCTAGACCACTGAGGGAGAGACATGAGCTTACAATTAGGGAATGCAAAATATTACTGGGATGTTTGTATTAAATCATTTTGTTGTCTGGCTTTCTTGGACCCGAGGAAGATTCTAATTTCGATTTGGGTTGGTACCAATATACATTTCAAAATATGTGTATATTTTATTTAATTGGCCTGTGTGCCTATGACCAGCAATTAATATTTAAGGGGGGGGGCAGATTTTATTGTGGACAAGGGTTAAGGGGATAATCACGAACTTCACCCACCAACTCTCACCCCTTGTAAAGCCCTATCTGCACTAAAAAAAAAAAAATGGCACGCCATTTCAAACAGTCACCATTTCCTGCAAAGAACCTGGGAAATCTAATTTGTTAAGGGTGCTAAGAATTGCTAGGAGTACTCCTATTATAGAGTTACAATTCTCAGGGTTCCCTGGGAAGAGCGCTTGATTGTTGAACCATGGTAGGAACTGTAGCTCTGTGGAGGGAATAGGGTCTCCTAACAATTCTCATCGCCGAAGAATTGATGCTTTTGAATTATGGTGTTGGAGGAGACTCTTGAGAGTCCCAAGGACTGCAAGAAGATCAAACCTATCCATTCTCAAGGAAATCGGCCCTGAGTGCTCACCAGAAGGACAGATCCTGAAGTTGAGGCTCCAATACTTTGGCCACCTCATGAGAAGAGAAGACTCCCTGGAAAAGACCCTGATGCTGGGAAAGATGGAGGGCACAAGGAGAAGGGGACGACAGAGGATGAGATGGTTGGACACTGTTCTCGAAGCTACTAACATGAGTTTGGCCAAACTGCGGGAGGCAGTGAAGGATAGGCGTGCTCTGGTCCATGGGGTCACGAAGAGTCGGACACGACTGAACAACAGCAACAACAACAACAATTCTCAGCACCCTTAACAAACAACAGGTTCCAGGATTCTGTGTGTTAAAAGTGGGATAAAGTGTGTTCTCCTTCATGGAGAGCATGTGTTGCGGTGGGGGCTAACAAGTCACCCCTCTGCTGCTGGGTGGGTTAGTCTGGATGGCCTCAACTATGATTGGGCTCTGGGCTGTCGTTGGGGAGATTCCTATGTTGCAACTTGTTGATGGACAGCCCAGAGCCTATAAATTACCCTGCATGCAGCGTCGGAGCCTTCCTGGCTTCGTGCATCAGATCACCCGCCCTCCCTCCCTGTTATTAGGCCTCTGCATTGACCTTGCTATGCCTGTCATGGGGTCGTCTGCTTTTCAGGCAGGGGCCTGGTAGGAATTTTTCCATTTGGCTGATTGGCTGGTGCCATCTGGTTTTCGCCTACTGCGTAGCAATTAGTCACAACTTGTAAGGTTGGCGGTTAGGCATTGGTTATAAATTGGTTGAGGAGGGGCAGAGTTGGCTGTGGTTGCCCCTCCTATGCTGCGAAGGGGCAGGTTGGCTGTGGTTGCCCCTTCAATGCTGCTGCTGCGCGGGAAATTCCGTTAAAGGAATCCAGGGGATCACCATGCTTGTCCGTATCCCCTGGTTGGGGGACAGGGCTCACACAAGAGCCCCTGGGAGCATTAGGGGAGAACGGGCGCTCACTCTCTCCCCAAAGTGTTTACCCCTATACTGACTCCACAGGCGGGTGGATGTCAGTTCTGTCCCCAGCGGGACAGATAGTCTTAACCAATGCCTAAGCAACCACTCACTTATTTTGTATTCAATAAAGTTGTGGCCAAAATTAATGCCAAAAAACATTAAACTTATATCTGGTGTGAAGTGTGTTTCATTTGAGGGGTGGTTTGGGGACCTCGAGACGCAATACTGCTTCATATGGAAGTGCAGATGGGGCCTCAGTTGAGACACATGTAAACAACAGCAGAGGTCTTCTCCCAAGCAGCCACTCAGTCCCCTCTATGAACCGAAAGAAGCAAACATCTTGAGGTACTTTCATACCTCCCAACACGCCGTGACCCAAATCTGGGATGCCATCTTCTGGGTCCACACTCCTGCATGAGTCACGTGTCCTGCGCGAGATCACAGCCCTGCATAAAGTGCTTTTTCCAAACACAAGAGTCCAAAAACTCGTGATTGGCGGTGATGCGCAAGATTGCTGCCCTGAAAAAAGTGTTTTTCCCGGGACAGCAATCTTGCACAGCATCCCCAAACAGACGTGCCTTTTTGGGTGCTGTGCCCCAAAAAGGGGCAGCCCAAAATTGTGCGAGATTGTGGCGACCATTCGGGCTGCTGTCCTCTCATGACAAAAAAAAATGGGATGTCCTGTTTTTTTCTGGGGCAGTTGACAGGTATGTATTTCCTGTGGATATGGCCCTGCCCATGTCTTAATTGCATGCTCTCTGAACTATTTGATGATATTTCATGAAATGGCTTCAGCTTTTATCATCCATTAATTTTATTTGCAACTCCGGATCCAGTTTTAATATTGTTTAATATTATTTTATTATTGCTAAAAGACACGACGGACTTAGTCCCTTCTCCTTCCAAATCTCCTCTCTTAATCTCATCCACCAATATGAACTAACAATGGATTTGTATTCAAAATTCTGTTAGCCAAAAGTTCTCAGGAAAGAATTGTCTTACCGAAAAGAAGTTGGAGAATTTCCCTCCCTCCACAAGAATATTCAGCAAATATTCCACCAATTTCACCCTCTGTATATAGGATGGATAATTTTGGGAGGCCATTTTCACTCAGGTTTTTGAGAGGCCGTGTGTGTGTGTGTGTGTGTGTTGCTTTCCTCTATGGAACCTTTCTTTTGTTTTCATCACAGCTATTGCTTTATCCTATACCCATCTGGAATGAATCCTTATTTGAGAGAAAACGGATATGGGCTCCCCACTCCATCATACAAGGAATAACCCCTCTAACAGCCCCCTGGGTTGGTCAGCTAGACCAGGGATGGCCAACTTCTAAGAGACTGTGATCTACTCACACAGTTAAAAACTGGCAGTGATCTACCCCCTTTTGGGGGGTTCAGATCACAGTTCTTGAGTTTCTTTAGGAAGGAGGAAAGCGACAGTGAGCTTTTTCTCGGAAGGAAAGCCCTGTTTTTGGTGGTTCAGGTCATTTTAGGGGTGCAGGGCAAAGATGTTGAGTTTTTTTAGGGGAGACAAAGTTATTTAGCTTCTTTGGGGGAGCCACTGATCTACCAGTGATATACCACAGATGTCCAGTGATCTACTGGTAGATCACAATCTACCAGTTGGACATGCCTGAGCTAGACAAAAGGTATATTTAGAGTGAAATGTGAGAGAAAGAGACATGAGAGGGAGAAAGACGGGAAAATAAATAATTTCACCCACGGCCAGTGCTTGGATAACTAGGGTACTTTTTGTGCTGGAATATTCTAACAGAATTATGGGCTGTAGTCCTCTAGACAGAGTAAAAAAGGCTAATTCTTCTCCCCACAACTCATTACACTAACAAACTTTCAGATGTACAAAAAGACACTTCCACAGTGACATTTGCATGCCAAAAAAAATCAGCAAAGCTGAAATTATTCAGTTCAGCTTCATATCCTCCTTCATGTGGATGTTAATAGATACATTATCTTAATGGCTCTTTTAATCAGCATAACCTGAAATTCCAATTTTGTCTGATGACATTGAATTCATGCCTTCTGTAAAACAATTATGCAGAAGATGTCAGGCCAACAGTATCTTGTATCTGAATTGCAAATGGGTGACTTTAAAACATAATATTGTGTTGCATCAAAAGCTGCAAAATGTGGCCACTTTAGCTGATCATCTGCCCTCTGAAGTGGGGTGGGGGCAGAGAGGTTTACAATGACTTTAGGGCTAGATCCTTAGCAAATTGAGTTGGAAGGATATCCCACTAAATTAAATTGGATACCCCAATGGAAGTACTCATAGTTGGTGTGGCCTTCAAAGTACAGTGGTACCTCAGTTTAAGAACAGCCCTGTTTACGAACTATTCGGTTTACGAACACCGCAAAACTGGAAGTAGTATTACCTCAGTCTAAGAACAGAATCCGAACGGTGGAAGGGCACCGGCGGTGGGATGCCTCATTAGGGAAAGCGCGCCTTGGTTTAAGAATGGTTTTGGTTTAAGAACAGACTTCCGGAAGGGATTAAGTTTGTAAACCAAGGTACCACTGTATAGGCATTGTGAGAAAGGACCTCACACCTTAGCTTGTTGAAATTGGAGACTGGAGGACACAGCAAACGCAGGCCCAGTTTAACAGTGCAAATAGTGAATTTAAAAACGACAACAGTACAAAAAAAGCATTCACTACAAAATAGGTTTTGTAAAAGGAGCCAAAACAGGTTTGTTGAAAAGAGGCAGCAATTTCTCACCTGAACAAATATGTTATTAAAGCTATCCCTTGCATTTCAGGAATTTTAGTGATGTGGAGATCAATATGTTGCCTTAATCACAGTTATGTGTATGTTTCTTATCATCCTGAGGGTGAATCTTCCTTTATTAAAAAGAATGGAGACTGCATAAATATGACGGTATGGAAATTTTACAGAGGAGAATATTTTTTTGAATTATATACCAGTACCTATTTTGTGGAAGTTTAAGTGAGACAATGAAAATTGATTCTATGTGCCCTAATGATTGCCAAGAGACCAGTACTGATGAACTGGAAGAACAAAGGCATGATGCCCTTTAATTAATGTATTGACAACATAATAACACTTGCAATGTATGAACAGATTTGTCTATAAATGTAGACTTTGTTTGGACAAATATGTTGATATCTGGAATGAGTTTATACAGAATGTAGCAGCAAGAAGGATATTGACAAGCTGGAATGTGTGCAGAGGAGGGCAACCAAGAGGACCAAGGGTCTGGAAACTAAGCCTTATGAGGAACTGAGGGAGTTAGTTTGGGTTAGCCTGGAAAAAGAGAAGACTGAGAAGAGATAGGATAGCCATCATTAAATATCTAAAGATGGAAGATGGAGCAAGCTTCTTGACAGAACAAGTTTGTCTTGAGACAATACCAATTTCCAGTTATTGTTTGGCGGAATTTTCTTCTCATGGGGTTTGGGTTTATCTGCAGATAAGACGTAGGCCCAAGGATCTTGAATCAGGGGATCTTGCCTGACATTTGGTGTGTATAGGTACACTTGGGAGTCCAGAGATTCCAATGCACAATCTGAGCAAGGGATTAGGGTATTCTTTTGTTTAGATAGCTTGGGTGGCTCCTTGACTGGAGGTGTCGCCGAGTTCCCACTGTTTGAGGGACTCTCAAGAAGTTTAAATAGCTTTTTGAAATTCATTTTTTTATATATTTCATTGCCTTGGCGTTTTTAACATTTTTGCTCTTCTTTACATTGGTGAATCTCCTTTTGTGAGCTTTAGCTTTAGCCCTACAGCTTCTTTTTGTCTTCTTTAATCATTTATTTTTACGAAAGAGGGAAGAGGGGATACTATTGCTTGCGGGTTCTGTGGTCTCACTGCCATGTTTTCCCCAACTCTTGTTTTCTCCTGCTCTGGAGGGTAGGACTCGAACCAATGCCTTCAAGTTACAAGGAAGGAGATTCTGACTATAAACATCAGGAAGAGCTTTCTGATGGTAAGAACTGTTTAGCAGTGGAACGGTCTCCCTCAGGAGGTTGTGGACTGTCCTTCCTTGGAGGTTTTGAAGCAGAGGTTGGATGGCCATCTGTCATGGATGCTTTAACTGAGATTCCTGCATTGCAGGGGGTTGGAATAGATGACCTTTGGGTTTCTTCCAACTCTAAGATTCCATGATATGCCCCCCCCCATTTTTAGCTATTATAATACCAGCAGCTATAAGGTCAAATACTATTTCTTGACCATTTTCTGGAATAACATCTTTTAGATAACCAAGCTGAAATAGTTTACGTCCCAAGGGTATATGATATCCTAACATATCAGATACATTGGTCTGAATGGATTTCCATCATATTTCTATTTGAAAACAGTTTTAAAAGATATGTATGTAATCTGTTTTATTCAATCCACATCTAATGAGAGAGTCATACTTCGAGCCCTCTGGCATTCCCTCCACTAGCCCCATACAGGGACGAAATATGGTTTTGAAACAGGGCCAATGTTCTATACAGGATACTTCTGTCTTGTCAGGATTCAACCTCAATCTGTTAGCCACCGTCCATCCTCCAACCATGCAGAGGGCCTTCTTGGTAGTGGCACCCACCCTGTGAACGCCCTCCCATCAAATGTCAATGAAATAAACAACTACCTGACTTTTAGAAGACACCTGAAGGCAGCCCTGTATCGGGAAGTTTTTTAATGGTTGGTGTTTTATCGTGTTTTAATATTCTGTTGGGAGCCACCCAGAGTGGCTGGGGAAACCCAGCTAGAGGGGCAGGGTATAAATTATTATTAATATTACTACCACTAGTGAGGAGGAATTAAAGAACCTTTTAATGAGGGTGAAAGAGGAGAGCGCATATCTTTTGAATTATGGTGCTGGAGGAGACTCTTGAGAGTCCCATGGACTGCATACCTATCCATTCTGAAGGAAATCAGCCCAGAGTGCTCACTAGAAGGACAGATCCTGAAGTTGAGGCTCCAGTACTTTGGCCACCTCATGAGAAGAGAAGACTCCCTAGAAAAGACCCTGATGTTGGGAAAGATGGAGGGCACAAGGAGAAGGGGACGACAGAGGATGAGATGGTTGGACAGTGTTCTCGAAGCGACTAGCATGAGTTTGGCCAAACGGCGGGAGGCAGTGGAGGATAGGGGTGCCTGGAGTGCTCTGGTCCATGGGGTCATGAAGAGTCGGACACGACTGAACAACTGAACAACTACTACTACTACTACTACTACCACTGAATATCCTAGATTTAGTCCTTGGCATTCCTAGTAAATAGATCTTTGTACCAAGGCTGAAAATCTGCCACTGCCACAGACCTTCAAGAGCTGCTGAGAGATGGTCCCGTGTCCCATGTTGTTTATATTCTGCTGCTCCTTTTATTATGTCATTTTCTTATTTTGATCATTTGCATAAGGGTTTTGCTGTCCTGATTGCTGAACGATGGCAACTGTTTGTGCAGCTCCAACCCAAAGTTTGCTGCCACCCAGTTCACGAGGCCCAGCTAATAATAGCACAGGTGGGGGGGTGGGAGAAGCGAGAAAAAGTAATTGTGTCTCAAACAGTGAACCTGCTGTGGAGATGGAAGAATTGTTGATAGAATTAGTCCACTGACTATACATTACTGTCTTAGCAGAGCAGCCATGATTAATCCCCACCTCATCTACAAATAAATCTAAAGCTTCAGATGGCTAATTGGCAAATGCGGGGGGCATACCAGCTGACGCTCAATCATTCGACAGGGAAAGAGCAAAAGGACCCTTAAAAATAAAATAAATAAATAAAATGCCTCTCAAGTCACAAATGGCAATTGCCAGAAATGTACAGCAATGCCCAAGCTTTCTGGCATGTTCATCAGAAGGGAAGTCCAAGATAAGAGAGAAATCCACTCCAATAAGCATTCATGTATTATACAGTATATGTATCCCCCTCCTGGTGTTGGAATGGTTTGCCCCTTATAAGCTGATCTTGAATTCTGGCAAGATAACTGTGGGCAAGCAGTTCTTGAGTCCAGAAGTTTGGTCAATGACCTACCCTGGATGGGGTTGCTCTCCCTCTGAAGGAGCAAGTTTACAGTCAAGGGGTGCTCCTCAATCCAGCGATAACACTGGAGATGCAATATTTGGGTGGTGAGACGGTTGCGGCAATTCCTGGACTGGCATAGCTTAGGCACACTAGACCATGTCATTCTCAATATTACTGCAATGGACTTTAAGTGGGACTACTCTTGGGTCTGTTGTGGAAGCTTCAGCTGGTACAGAACATGACATGTCAGCTGCCTATACCTAACACCTGTCCTGACATCTCGAGAGCATCTAGCTAACACCTGGGCTGCAGAAACTGCACTGGCTGTCTGAATGTTACAGGACCAGGTTGCAGGTTTTGTTTACAAAGCTCTAAACCAGGGGTCGGCAAACATTTGCAGCAGGGGGCCAGTCCACTGTGCCTCAGACCTTGTGGGGGGCCAGACTATATTTTGAAAAATATACAGGTGAAACTCGAAAAATTAGAATATCGTGGAAAAGTCCATTTATGTAAGCAATTGTTTTCATTAGCTACTGGAGTTTAATATATGAGATAGACTCATGACATGCAAAGCGAGATATGTCAAGCCTTTGTTTGTTATAATTGTGATGATTATGGCGTACAGCTGATGAAAACCCCAAAGTTGAAATTGTTAATTTGGGGTTCTCATCAGCTGTACACCATAATCATCACAATTATAACAAATAAAGGCTTGACATATCTCGCTTTGCATGTCATGAGTCTATCTCATGTATTAGTTTCACCTTTTAAGTTGAATTACTGAAAGAAAGAAACCTTTCCACGATATTCAAATTTTTCGAGTTTCACCTGTATATATATGAACGAATCCCTATGCCCCCAAAATAACCCAGAGATGCGTTTTAAATAGAAGGACACATTCTACTCATGTAAAAACACGCTGATTCCCAGACCGTCCGCGAGCCGGATTGAGAAGGCAATTGGGTCGCATCTGGCCCCCGGGCCTTAGGTTGCCTACCCCTGCAATAATGGCTCAGTGTAGCTACATCCAGACCTACCAATCAGGAAAGGGGCAAAATGAAGTGGGGTGTTGCACACCAATCAGCCCAGAGATGTCAAAGCACTGCCAAGCAGTTGAAATCGCTGAGCCTGCTGCAAGCTGAAATGATTTTGTAATTTGCACTTGAATAACACCATCTCCAAGTCACGCTTATCTGTTGAGTCACTGATGCAAGGCTCTTTGCAGCGCAAGAGCTCATTATCAGCCCTGCGTGTCAGTTTTAGCTTTGGAGCAACATCCTTGTCAAATTCCACCCCCGCCCCTGAATATGTTTTCTCCTTTTTAGGAATTACGCAACTTTATTCAGGTAAATTGCCCAGATAGCATTGCTGTGTGTATAAGTGGGGATATGAAATTGTCTTAGTAATATGCTTAATGATGACAACTCATAGCCTGTGAATAAAACAGCTACTAACAAGGTTTTGTTGTTATTGTTCAGTCGTTCAGTCGTGTCCGACTCTTCGTGACCCCATGGACCAGAGCACGCCAGGCACGCCTATCATTCACTGCCTCTCACAGTTTGGCCAAACTCATGTTAGTAGCTTTGAGAACACTGTCCAACCATCTCATCCTCTGTCGTCCCCTTCTCCTTGTGCCCTCCATCTTTCCCAACATCAGGGTCTTTTCTAGGGAGTCTTCTCTTCTCATGAGGTGGCCAAAGTACTGGAGTCTCAACTTCAGGATCTGTCCTTCTAGTGAGCACTCAGGGCTGATTTCCTTAGGAATGGATAGGTTTGATCTTCTTGCAGTCCATGGGACTCTCAAGAGTCTCCTCCAGCACCATAATTCAAAAGCATCAATTCTTCGGCGATCAGCCTTCTTGATGGTCCAGCTCTCACTTCCGCACATTACTACTGGGAAAACCATAGCTTTAACTATACGGACCTTTGTCGGCAATGTGATGTCTTTGCTTTTTAAGATGCTGTCTAGGTTTGTTATTGCTTTTCTCCCAAGAAGCAGGCGTCTTCTAATTTCGTGACTGCTGTCACCATCTGCAGTGATCATGGAACCCAAGAAAGTGAAATCTCTCACTGCCTCCATTTCTTCCCCTTCTATTTGCCAGGAGGTGATGGGACCCGTGGCCATGATCTTAGTTTTTTTGATGTTGAGCTTCAGACCATATTTTGCGCTCTCCTCTTTCACCCTCATTAAAAGGTTCTTTAATTCCTCCTCACTTTCTGTCATCAAGGTAGTATCATCAGCTAACATCAACTAACAAGGTTGTCTACCTGCAATTTTAAAAACGCCCGGCCCATTGGCGGCTCACTGGATATAACCAGGGACAGGTTTGTCAGGTCAGGAGTGGAACTTGATAGACTTTGCTAGGTCTATAGAATTATTTTTCCCCCAAGCTCCCATCTCTGGTTCAATGATTTATTAAAAATATAGGTAGAAAGGTAAAAGGTAAAGGACCCCTGGATGGTTAAATCCAGTCAAAGGCAACTATGGGGTGAGACGCTCATCTTACTTCATGCTGAGGGAGCTGACATTTGTCCACAGACAGCTTTCCAGGTCATGTGGCCAGCAGTCCTAAACCGCTTCTGGCATGACGGAGTACCGTGACAGAAACCAGAGCGCATGGAAACACCGTTTACTTTCCCGCCGCAGCGGTACCTATTTATCTACTTGCACGAGGGTGCTTTTGAACTGCTAGGTTGGCAGGAGCTGGGACAGAGCAACAGGAGCTCACCTTGTCGCAGAGATTCGAACTGCCGACCTTCTGATTGGCAAGCCCAAGAGGCTCAGTGGCTTAGACCACAGCGTCACCCGCGTCCCATGCAATATATATAGAGAGGGGGTGGGGATGGGGGAGAAATGTGACTCAGTTAACACCCTTCAAAATTCTAGGAATAAAGTCTGTGATCTGCTTTGGCATTATATATGGGTTGTGTGTCCACGCCTAGGATCCACAGGGGCAGCAGATCCCAACGCAGATCTTTATTTCCCTTTTGTTCATGATGTCAATCTTCACTCCCCCTTTCTTCCCTGGCAGGGAGGGGGGGCACCATTTTTTGATTCACCTCAGGTGCCAAAATGTTCAGACCAGTCCGATTAACACTTAGGCTGCTGCACTTTCCTAAATGATTTTTTAAAAACAAAAAAAAACCTTCTTTAGTTTTGGCATTAAAGTCAAATTTAAAAAAAAACAAACATTGCCTCTAATGTATCCCTCTTTGCCCCTCTGATTTCTTAAACAAGTTAGGAAATCTTATGATCGGCTTGTGTGTGCCCTATGACTGCTGCAGCCAAAGTAACCCAAATGAATCAACCGCTCTCTGGATTGTGGCTCCAGAGTCAGGTGTGTCGGGTCCCTCTCCCCGCAATTTGCTCTTTGACATATTGCTTTTAAGCTGGCCCACCCATGAGGCAAGGTGAGGTAACTGCAGCCCTGCCATGTGGACATTAAAGTATGCAATAATTTTTTGGGGGGTGGGGAGAGGAGCAGCAGGGGAATTCCTTGATCTGAAAAGGGTTGGTCATGAAATCTTCCCCTAGGCTTCAACTGTTGGGGAACTCTTACTTTCCGATCATTGCTTACTCTGGAGTCCACGGGGTGGCGCTGCTGACTCCATGTTACTCAGAGGCCAAATGATTCACACATCAAACCCCTTCTGCTCAGTGGATCAGAAGCCCACAGAAAGATCAGTCATTGCGGCATCCCTTTTCCTTTACCGAATTATTAAATACAGTCAAGGTCAGGCATGCATGTGGTTCAGATACTCATTTTATTACTTCAAAATGTATTGTTCTTTGATGGCGCTTATCCCCAATGTGTTTAGCATCAGGGTGGCAGAAGCAGACTCTGTTTTACTTTTCGATGGTACAGTAAGTGAGTCTAAAAATGCAAAACTGAACATTCTCGGGACATTTCTTTTTTTCCTTTTTATCAGAGCGGGTGAACGGCTTTGTTTCTGTCGCTTGCTCTGACGTATCAGGAACGTAGAAGCAGTTGTGGAAGGCGTGGAATGGCGGCGGGGAGGAGGAGAGAGACATTAACTGCATGTTTCACAATTGAAGTAATACACATGGCCTCCTAAAAGCAGCCCTACCCCAAACACCGTTAAATCCAGGGTGTAAAAGTACTTTATCACTGCCTGGAAGTGTAAGTACAGGGCCAGAATTAGGTTTGATGAGGCTCTAAGCTCCTGAAGGTAATGGGGTCCTTTATAGGTCCAGCTGTCCTTTGTCAACAACAAATTGTCACTGTTTTCTGTGTTGAAAAGAAGAAGAAGAAGATTAAACCAAAGAGCCTAGGGCTTGCTGATCAGAAGGTTGGCGGTTCGAATACCTGCAACGGGGTGAGCTCCTGTTGCTCAGTCCCTGCTCCTGCCAACCTAGCAGTTCGAAAGCATCTCAAAGTGCAAGTAGATAAATACGTACTGCTCCGGCAGGAAGGTAAACGGCGTTTCCGTGCGCTGCTCTGGTTCGCCAGAAGCGGCTTTGTCATGCTGGCCACATGACCCGGAAGCTGCACGCCGGCTCCCTCAGACAGTAACGCGAGATGAGCACCACAACCCCAGAGTTGGACACGACTGGACCTAATGGTCAGGGGTCCCTTTACCTTTACCTTTAAGGAGTCTCTAAGCGGCTAACGTTCTCCTTTCCCTTCCTCCCCCACAACAAACACTCTGTGAGGCGAGTGGGGCTGAGAGACTTCAGAGAAGTGTGACTAGCTCAAGGTCACCCAACAGCTGCATGTGGAGGAGCGGAGACGCGAACCCGGTTCACCAGATTACAAGTCTACCACTCTTAACCACTACTCCACACTGGCTCTATGCTATATGGTAATTTATGGACCTAATGGGTATCTAAAGCCGTTTGCACATGCAGAATGTAGGCACCCTATATATAGAAAAGAGCAAACCAGTGATATTTTAGGGAGCAGGCTAGCATTACTTAGATCATAGGAGCCTACACAACACTAAACACTGTTGCTGTATGTAGGTTTTATTTTATTTGTTTTTTATCTTATATTTTGGAAATGTATATCCAGTTATTTTAGCTTGTTTAGCTTATACGTAAATCTGGCACTGCATATGTAAATATCTAACATGTATCCATCAATGCCCTGGAGTACCACATCCCTAAGGGACGCGGGTGGCGCTGTGAGTCAAAGCACAGAGCCTAGGGCTTGCTGATCAGAAGGTCGGCGGTTGGAATCCCCGCAACGGGGTGAGCTCCTGTTGCTTGGTCCCAGCTCCTGCCCACCTAGCAGTTCGACAGCATGTCAAAAGTGCAAGTAGATAAATAGGTACCGCTCCGGCGGGAAGGTAAACGGCGTTTCCGTGCTCTGCTCTGGTTCGCCAGAAGCGGCTTAGTCATGCTGGCCGGAAGCTGTACGCCGGAAGCTGTACGCCGGCTCCCTCAGCCAGTAAAGTGAAATGAGCGCCGCAACCCCAGAGTCGTCTGCGACTGGACCTAATGGTCCTTGTTTACCTTTTTTTTTTTACCACATTCCTAGCCACTGGATTTGGGTATTGTGAAACCCTAAAGCTACTGCCACGGAGGTGGCATCTGTTCCAAATCACTGTGCCAAAACTGTACTAAGCCAACCCCAGGCTATGTAAGTCTGCCTCAGTGAGAAGATCTTTCTGAGCACACATTTTCTTTCTTTCTTTCTCTCTTTCTTTCTTTCTTTCTTTCTTTCTTTCTTTCTTTCTTTAATGTAGTCGGACCTCTCGGTTTTTAAATCTGAATTTTTAGCTTTGGGGTTCTGGCGAGTTTTCCTTTCTTGTTGTATTCATATTGCTTATGCTCTTATGGTTTGATATCTTCTTTTGTATTTAAATATGTATTTTAAAATGTATCTGAAGAAGTGTGCATGCACACGAAAGCTCATACCAAGAACAAAGTTAGTTGGTCTCTAAGGTGCTACTGGAAGGGATTTTATTTTATTTTTTATTTTGTTTCAACTACGGCAGACCAACATGGCTACCTACCTGTAACTATATTTAAATTGTATTTAAAGATGTTTATGGTAAGTTTCCCAGAGAACTTGGTAATAGGATGGCATACAAATGCTGTTAATGATGATGGTGGTATTAATAAATATCGTCAAAATGTGTCTGAAGACCAGTTGTTGGATAACACAAGTTGCTTTCTTGTCCTGCTTTGAGGCTTCCAATAGGAATCTGGTTCGCTACTATGCAGGGTGGATTTGATTTAAATCAAATCAATTTAAATCACAATTTAAATCACTAGTCAGTAAGACTTGATTTAAATCATTTATTTATTTATTACAGAAAGACTCATTCTTGCTGGTATAATCTTAATATTTACAACCAGATGAAGGGTTCATTTTTGGAATAATAAGTTTTCAGAGTAGTTTTTACAGTTATATAAAAAGTCACTGATTTGGTTATACTATTAGAAATACATAGACCAGTAATTATGAAATTATTGTGAGGTTTTATAAGTTAACTGTTTATATTTGGACAACTTTTCTGCTGTACTTTATAGGAAGGAGAAAAATAATCATTTCCTTAATAACAATTTAAACAATTTATTTAACTTAAACAATAACATTATAGCATATGTTTCCATGTTTGTTAACTGATGTGGTTAAGCAATTAAAAAAAAAACTTAGACTGAGTTTTAGCCAATATGAAAAATTTGAAACAAATCCTTATTTCCTGATGAATAGCCTTTGGACTATAATGTAACTTAAATAGAAAACTATCTTTAGAAAGATTTTTCCTCCAAAAGCGTTTTATTTTAAAAATCCGATATAAATTTTTAAAAAAATCTGATTTCAATAAAAATTGATTTTATTTATTTATTTATTTACTTATTTACTTATTCCATGAAATCATCTAAAGTAAAATGTGAAGCATTCTGTGTGTGCGGTGGTGGGGAAAGGTTTTATTCAGGGAGGGAATTTTGAAGGACTTTGAGAGAGGCTAAAACCGTTCAATATTGCCCCCCCCACCCGCAAAATGATATTTAGAGCAAATTTAAAGATTGTTGGGAAAAGGAATCAATGGGTTAAGAGAGGATGCCTGAAAGGAATAGGGTCCTGGATACCCTCAGGGCTATTCAAATAATATTAAAACTGGATTCACAATTGGTACTCCAAATGCACGGCTTTTAAAACGGAGGGAGCAGTGTCTTCCATGGATTCAACATGATGTTTGAATAGAGTTTGAGATGTCAACTGAGGTACAAGATTGTATGAAATCAGCCCACAGAGCTCTCTTTCCTATTCCCTGATACATGACATATGGGAAAAAATTAATATTGTGCCTGAGAGATAGGCCTTCTGGATAACCACATCAACTCCTGAAGGAGCAAGAAAATGAATGAGCCAACCTAATTCAACTTCTCTCCGCCCTCTGATGTCAGTATTTGCACTGCTACTATCGCAGAGGTCACATGACAGGATGATGTCATTTGTTATTAATGTCTGTGTGAATGGAAGTCAGGCTGATAAACTTCCGCTCTTTGTCCTTACTCTCCAACAGATGTGTGGGAATCAGCTCACACAACAGTTGCTTTTATTTCTTTGCTGGAAATAAAAATGCTCGATGCTACAATTCCAACACAACTCTACTTCTGCCCTTTGTGGAAATTATGGTCTCCAGTGCTGCACATGTGGAGTTCTGCTCATGCAATGGGACTTTTCTTTCCTTGCCTACCCTGCTCCCACATCTGTCCCGAGTATCTCCCCAACATCCAGATCTGATTTTGAGGTGGACAGGGTTGGGGATGGGGAATGAGGAAGATCTATTGCATGCACCGAAGTCTGTTGCAAGAACAGAGCTGCACTATTGGCCCCGAGCTGGTGGAACACCCTGTCACAAGAGACTAGGGCTCTGCGGGACTTGACATCTTTCCACAGGGCCTGCAAGACGGAGCTGTTCCACCAGGCCTTTGGCCAAGGCACAGTCTGGCCCCCTCTCTCCTTCTGTGATCCTCATAGAACTCTAACCCAATGGGTTAATTTGATTCTGAATTGATTTTAGAATGTATCTGTCAGGAAACCCCCCTCCCCACGGCTGGTAGCATCCCAGGATCGCTTGCAGTACAGGGAACCACCCCCTTTGTTCACCAGTTCGTCATCCCCCTCCTCCGGAGGAAGCGACCATTCCTCCAGTGGGGAGGGGGAGTTGGAGGCAGGAAGTCGGCGCAGGGGCTGTGAGCAGATCGCAGAGCCTGAGCACCAAGGGGGAAGCGGGGAACAGGGACAGGTTCCCGCGCCCCGAGTTCGTAGACAGGAAAGACGTGGAAGGGGGAGGCGGGGGTTTAGAATCCTGCGCCTCTTTTGCTGGACCAAGAACCGGAAGGGTTTATTCCCGGACTCTGCGGAGGGATGAGATGGACGTTTGAACTTTTGCTCCACTGTAAATATCTGCACAATAAAGAACTTAGTTTTTAGAAGTTCTGCGTTTGGCTGATTTCTCATGAGCAACCACTGAACGTCCTTACAGTATCTTAATTAATTGACTGTGTGATTTTATGTACATTGTGCTATTTTTTACGTGTTGTTAGCTGCTCTGAGTCCGGCTTTGGCTGGGGAGGGTGGGATACAAATAAATTATTATTATTATTATTATTATTATTATTATTATTATTATTATTATTATTAAATACAACCCCTATGTGGAACAGTATAATATCTGACATAATTGTAGATATTTGAGATATGATATTTTGTTTTAGGAGAAATGAGAAAATAGAAATGGTATCTCATATTAATACATAGTCCTGTTTGACTGCCATTTACTGATGGCTGAACCCACTGCAGAACTTGTGTATGCAAAACAGTCAAATCGCCTTATAGGTGATATATATATATTTTAATCATGCCCGGGAGTTCAGGATAGAATACGTGGAGCTTTCTCATTTTAACTGCATGGTGTATGTAGATTGGACCAATCAACTGACAGAAGAGGCCACACATTTCCATAAAATTTGCATACGCTTTGTGTTGTATGCATATTTGCCTCCTCTTTTGCAGCTGGAGTGGAAAGCACAAAAATAAATCAGCGGCCACACACACAATAAAATGTCTGACATACAGAATGTGAGCAGGGGGATCTTTTCGTGAAGACTTGAGCTATTGAATTTCTGCCTGCCACAAATAATGTTAAATGCACAAGAATCATGATTTCCCCTAATGCCAACCTTAAACCAAAGCCTAGACTGCAACCCTGTACCCACTTATATGGTACATATAAAAAAAATGCCATGAAAGTGCTTTAAAAAAAAAGTTTTGAAAAATATATTGAATTTGCCATAGCTCACCATCGCCATCTAGTGTCCCATTTGTATAATGCACTTTGCAACATACTTAAAACATTTAATTAGCAGCTGTATAGCTGAGTCCAAGGTCAGATAACTTCTGATGAAACACTTCTTCCTGCTGGAAGGATAATGCACTCAGACATGCTGTGATGGCCTGGGAGTCAGACTCTGATGCTGAACCTGAGGGATCCCAGCCTGCACGGGATTCCCCGCCTCCAGAACCAGCTGAGCCGGGGCCAGGGCTTGAGCCTGAAGGATCCCCACCTGTGCTGGATCCCCAGGTGCAGGCATCAGCAGAGTCTGCTCTGGCTCCTGATGGGAGGGAGGACCCATTGCCTGCAGGTGCTCCACTCCCAGCCTCTTCAGAGGAAGCTGAGGCATCCCCTGGGTCCAGTAACCCACCATCCTCTCCTGAGCTACAGAGGCTCAGGGCAGAGAGGCGAAGGGAGTTAAGTGTCTGCAGGAGGAGTGCTCGCCTCCAGGCCCGGAGGAGAGGCGAGTCTCCGGAGGATCGGGACCGCCCTAAGCATAGGGCCAGATAAAAGCCAGCCAGACCCAGCCCAAGTTGCGTGAGCAACTTAGTTGCAAGCGTGTGCTCAACCTGCAACCTTGTGCCTGAACCTGCCTTGGACCTTGATCTGCTCCCTGCCTCGCTCCCTGCCGGATTGACCTCCTTTGGACCCCTAGACCCAGGACTGGATTTGGACCTCGCTTCATGGACAAACCCTTGGGGCCAGCACAGTTTGCTCACGCCACACCCGCACTCCCCCTTCGCTGGGGTGCGTTCGGGAGGAACTAGTAGCCATGGCTGACCAGGCGGCTGCGCTGGTGGCATTGGCCCAGGAGAGCCAGGCCTTGACCCACACCGTGCAGCAGCTAAGCAATGTGGTTACGGCGCTTCAGCAGCGTTTGGATGCCTTACTGGCTCCTGGAGCCGCCGCCCCAGCTCCTGGCAAGTACCCAGTGGCCCTGCCAGAGAAATTTGATGGGTCCCCAGCCAGCTTTCCCATGTTTCTCGCCCAGGCCAAGCTGTATATTCAGGGGCGAGCTCGGGATTTCCCTGACGATCGCACTAAGGTGCACTTCCTGATCAGCTTGCTGAAGGACCAGGCGGCCAAGTGGGCGTTGCCGCTGCTCCGGCAAGACTCCCCCTTGCTGACAGACTATACGGGGTTTTGCAATCATCTGGAAACCACGTTCGCCAACCCTCAGAAGGGGAGTCAAGCCAATCGGGCAATTCGGCGGTTGAAACAGGGCAAGTCCACAGTGGCCACCTATGCCATGGAATTTCGGCTGCTGGCGCAGGACTTGACCTGGAACGACTCTGCCCTGCAGGACCAGTATCTCGAGGGACTTTCAGACGAGATACTGGATCAGCTGGCCACGTTGGATCGCCCTGCCACACTGGATGCCCTCATCCAACGGAGTCTGCAGATAGACGATCGGTTGGAGGACCGTCGCCAGGCCCGGGGCCGCCGGCACTCCGGCCTCCCGGCGCCGGTGCTTCCCTGCAGTTCCGTGGCCAGAGCTGAGTCATTGGAGGAGCCGATGCAGCTCGGGGCAGCGCGGCCTCGCCTCTCCCCCTCGGAAAAGACTCGGCGTCAGGAGGGGAACCTGTGTCTCTACTGCGGTGGGAGTGGACACTACGCCCGAACCTGCCCTGAGAAACGCCAGCCGCAGGGAAAACGGCCAACCCCAGTAGCCGATGGCCCAGGCTACCTGGGGTCCCAAGCATCGCATGATGGGCCCTCACCAGTGGAATTGCAACACCTCATGATACCGGTGCGTCTATACCCCCCCGGTGGGCCCTGGATTCTCACCCACGCTCTGGTGGATTCGGGGGCAACCCGCTCCTATATGGACTCTGCCTTCGCCACTCAGCATCAGGTGCCGCTTCAGAACAAGCCGGAACCAGTACAGGTGGAGGCAATTGACGGACGGCTCCTACGCTCGGGCGCTGTTACTCGGGAGACCCCGCCCTTGGTCCTGTGCTACCAGCAGCACCGGGAGGTGCGAACCCTGGACATTGCCACCATGCCCCGGTTTCCCCTGGTGCTTGGGATGGACTGGCTGGAGTCGCACAATGTTCAGATCGACTGGGTCAATCGGACTGTACGCTTCCCAGACCCGGGTTCCCATGCTCAGTCCGAGTTAGTAGCAGCTGCCCCCATGGGCCAGGCTTTGTCAACGCTCCCTGCTGTGTACCAGGACTATTTAGACGTGTTCGAGGAACAGGGAGCAGACAAGCTGCCGCCTCATCGGTCCTTCGACTGCGGCATAGACCTACAGCCTGGGGCGCCCCTGCCTGTGAGCCGCTTATATTCTCTTTCGGAGCCAGAGCGTGAAGCCTTGCAGGACTTCCTTCGCAAGAACCTGGAACGCGGGTTCATTAGACCCTCTACCTCACCCACTGCCGCTCCTGTACTCTTCGTTAAGAAGAAGTGTGGGGAGCTTCGCCTCTGCCATGACTACCGGGCCCTGAATAAGATCACCATCCCAGACCGGTACCCCTTGCCCCTTATTGCAGAATTGCTGGAGCGGGTGCAGGGGGCGCAGATGTTCACCAAACTGGACCTCCGAGGGGCCTACAACCTGATTCGGATCCGTGCCGGGGACGAGTGGAAGACTGCATTCGGGACCCGGTATGGGCAGTTTGAATACCTGGTTATGCCGTTCGGATTATGCAACGCGCCCGCCGTGTTTCAACGGTACATCAACCACGTGTTCCAGGACTTGCTAGACAAATACGTGGTGGTGTACCTAGATGATATTCTGGTTTATTCCCGTGACCCAGCCCGTCACGAGAGTCATGTTCGGTCCGTGTTGCAGCGCTTGCGGGAGCACCGACTGTACGCCAAGCTCAGCAAGTGCGAGTTCCACCAGCGGTCAGTAGACTTCCTTGGACACCGACTCTCCCCTGACGGGGTGCAGATGGACCCTGGGAAGGTGGCTGCGGTTCGAGAGTGGGCAGCGCCCCGGAACCGCAAGGACTTACAGCGGTTCCTAGGGTTCGCCAACTATTACCGGACCTTCATTGCAGATTATGCTCATCGCACCACCCCATTAACCCGACTGCTGCGCCCCAAGACGCCCTTCTCCTGGGATGAGGAGGCTGAAGTGGCATTTCAGGGGTTGAAAGCCTGTTTCCAGAGGGCGCCGATTTTACAGCATCCTGATCCCTCTCGTCCCTTCGTGGTGGAGACTGATGCCTCCAGTACGGCTCTCGGTGCCATCCTGTCTCAGCAACACGGACCCGATGCGCCACTGTTACCCTGCGCTTACTACTCCCGGCAGCTCCTTCCGGCGGAGCGTAACTATACCGTGTGGGAGCGGGAACTACTGGCCATCAAGGTGGCCTTTGAGGTCTGGCGCCATCATCTTGAGGGGGCACGACACCCGGTGGAAGTGAGAACGGACCACCGGAATCTGGAGTACCTCCAGACCACCCGCAAGTTGAACCAAAGGCAGATCCGGTGGGCGCTGTTTTTCTCCCGGTTCCAGTTCCGGATCCGCTACATCCCTAGCTCCCAAAACCGGAAAGCGGATGCCCTGTCCCGGAAACCTGAGGACGTCGCAGACACTGTACAGCAGGCAGTACCGACGACTATCTTACCACCAGCCGCATTCCTGGCCACTCAGGAGGCCAAGCCGCTGCAGGCTCGGGTGCGAGAACAGCAACGGGTCGACGCTTGGGCACAGGAACGGCTCCGGGAACTGTCTGACGGGTCATGCCCTCGATATCCGGGGCTGGCCCTGCACCAGGGCCTACTGCTGCACCAGGGTCGTCTATACATCCCACCAGGACCATTGCGGGCTGAGGTTCTCCAGATGTCCCACGATGCCCCAGCAGCAGGGCACTTTGGGCGGTACCGGACCACCCATCTGGTAAGCCGAGGTTCTGGTGGCCCCGCCTGAAGGCTGATGTGGCACGCTATGTTGCTGGTTGCGATGTCTGCCGGCGGGCCAAGGGTCCTACCGGGCGACCCCCCGGTCTGCTCCAGCCATTACCAGTCCCACCGCGTCCCTGGCACACGGTCTCACTGGACTTTGTGGTGGACTTGCCCCCATCTCGTCACTGTACCTGCCTCCTGGTTTTCACGGACCATTTCACTAAGATGGTGCACTGTGCCCCCTGCCCGTCCATACCCACAGCTAAGGAAACGGCTCAACTGTACTTGCAGCACATCTTCCGCCTGCATGGCCTGCCCGAGCGTGTGGTTTCTGACCGCGGCGTCCAGTTCACATCCCACTTCTGGCGAGCCCTGCACCAGACCCTTGGGACGGAGGTCTGTCTATCTTCGGCCCACCACCCGCAGACCGATGGCCAGACGGAACGGGCAAATGCGGTGCTGGAGCAGTACCTCCGGTGTTACTGCAGTTTCCAGCAGGATGACTGGGTCGATCACTTGCCATTGGCGGAGTTCGCCTACAACAATGCAGTGAACGCCTCCACCCAGCAGACCCCGTTCCAGGCCTCCTACGGCTACCATCCTCGTTTGTTCCCGGACGTGCTGCCAGCTTCCGCGGTCCCCGCAGTGACAGACTGGCTTCAGGAGCTTCAGTCCCAGCAACAATTATTGATGGAGCAACTGCGCCAGGCCAAGGACGCATACAAGGCCCAGGCTGACCGACATCGTCAGGAGGGGCCAGAACTCCATGTTGGCGATCGGGTGTGGCTCTCTACCCGTCACCTGCATCCTTCTCGGCCCTCACGAAAGCTGGATGCACGGTTTGCCGGCCCATTCACCATCACTGCGCAGGTGTCGCCGGTGGCGTTTCGCCTCCAGTTACCTCCATCGCTCAAGGTTCACCCAGTGTTCCACCGGTCCCTACTTAGTCCAGTCGCCCCGCCCGACGAGTTCCACCCAGACAATCCACGACCGCAGCCAGTTTTGGTTGAGGGGGAGCCTGAGTACGAGGTGGAGCGCATTCTCGACTCACGATACCGCAGGGGGAAGCTCCAATACCTCATCGACTGGAAGGGGTATGGGCCTGAGGATCGTTCATGGGAACCAGCGGAAAACGTCCACGCACCTGCCTGCCTCCGTGATTTCCATGCAGCTTACCCCAGCAAGCCTGGTCCGGCCCCTCGGTTGAGGGGGGGGCCTGGGAGGGGGGATGGTGTGATGGCCTGGGAGTCAGACTCTGATGCTGAACCTGAGGGATCCCAGCCTGCACGGGATTCCCCACCTCCAGAACCAGCTGAGCCGGGGCCAGGGCTTGAGCCTGAAGGATCCCCACCTGTGCTGGATCCCCAGGTGCAGGCATCAGCAGAGTCTGCTCTGGCTCCTGATGGGAGGGAGGACCCATTGCCTGCAGGTGCTCCACTCCCAGCCTCTTCAGAGGAAGCTGAGGCATCCCCTGGGTCCAGTAACCCACCATCCTCTCCTGAGCTACAGAGGCTCAGGGCAGAGAGGCGAAGGGAGTTAAGTGTCTGCAGGAGGAGTGCTCGCCTCCAGGCCCGGAGGAGAGGCGAGTCTCCGGAGGATCGGGACCGCCCTAAGCATAGGGCCAGATAAAAGCCAGCCAGACCCAGCCCAAGTTGCGTGAGCAACTTAGTTGCAAGCGTGTGCTCAACCTGCAACCTTGTGCCTGAACCTGCCTTGGACCTTGATCTGCTCCCTGCCTCGCTCCCTGCCGGATTGACCTCCTTTGGACCCCTAGACCCAGGACTGGATTTGGACCTCGCTTCATGGACAAACCCCTGGGGCCAGCACACATGCATTTCAAAGGATGACCTTCCTTTGAGGTCTCTGTTATGCCAGCCATTTGAAACCCATTCCCCCCACATAATGACCGGAGAAAGAGATTAATTTAAGCTTGGCCTCATTGAAATATAGTGACTAAGAGGCTGGTATGTTAATCAGAAAGACACTGGTGAACAACTTGCTAATATCTTACCCCCATTCCCTGCAAAACGAGGATTAAAATATGGATTTATTACACGGTAGTTTTTGTAAAGTTTATTGAAACAATGGGAGGTGAAGGGCTCTGAAACCTGAGAGCTATATGTTTAAACATTTTTTCTATTAATTAAGCCCCCTGGCCAGTTTTCAGCGTCAAGACCGAACCGCAGAATATGGGACAGATAGTTAAATAAGTACAGCAATGAGCTTTAATTGGAGTAATTGGTAGATTAATATATTAAAGCATTAATTGATTCACTGATGGGTATTAATTCTAATTGGCAAGGATAAATGTTAACTGGACCCTGGGAGTTAAATATACTCATTAACACGTGTTTTGGTTGTTGTGTGTAACTGTAATAGGATATTTTAAAAAGATTGCCAAGATGGCCTTTCCTTCTTACAACGAGCAATACTTTTTTTGCTAGAAAAGTTATAAAAGACTCCCTGTAAGTATGGTGCACCATACCGACTAAGAATGGTCATGAACCTGCTCAGTCTAAGATAGCACTCACCTGTCTTGCAAAGTTGTTTTAACAATTATTGAAACACAACCTAGAAGAAGAAGAAGAAGAGTTTGGATTTGCTATCCCGCTTTATCACTACCCGAAGGAGTCTCAAAGCGGCTCACATTCTCCTTTCCCTTCCTCCCCCACAACAAACACTCTGTGAGGTGAGTGGGGCTGAGAGACTTCAGAGAAGTGTGACTAGCCCAAGGTCACCCAGCAGCTGCATGTGGAGGAGCGGAGACGCGAACCCGGTTCCCCAGATTACGAGTCTACCGCTCTTAACCACTACACCACACTGGCTCTCCGCTACACCACACTGGCTCTCCGACACTTAAAAGCTGCTGTAGAAATACTTACCGCCCCCTTTGTCAGAAAGGCACTTACAATGAGATTCTGAAAATAAGCAGACATACTGAAACGTAATTGAATATTTAATCCCTCGAACTGAGAATAGTTAACCAACTAAAATTGTTTAATCAGTGGCAGCATTAAAAAAACAGAATTGTAAAGAAGGCAGTAGCTTTGACCATGTACCAAGTGCCTTTTCCCCCTTGCAGCAATTAAACTCTTTGCCTGGAGCAAGCAAAATCTTTTCAGAAAAATCTTTTTTTTTAAATTTAAAATAAGCCTTTATTAAATTTGTGTTGTTGTTTTTTTAAAAAAGGATTTCATCCATAAAACAAAACAAAACATTAAATCTTACATCACACAAATAATAACAGACATAAATTTACAATAGTCCTTTTCAAATTATACACCAAATTTAAAATATGACTTCATATTGCTTCTACAACGGTTTTCTTAGTATAATACTCATTTCATTGCTAAGAAAAATCTTTTTTTAAAAAATAAGAATTTTTATTAAATTTTCTGTTTCACAATTTCCAATAAACATTTTACAAACTTTAAAATATCCAATGACTTCCCTTCTTCTCTTTCCGTGGTTCACTTTGAATATCTTAAAAAAAGGTAAAGCGAACCCTGACCGTTAGGTCCAGTCATGGACGACTCTGGGTTCCGGCGCTCATCTCGCTTTACTGGCAGAGGGAGCTGGCGTTTGTCTGCAGAGTTTTGCCGGGTCATGTGGCCAGCATGACAAAGCCGCTTCTGGTGAACCAGAGCAGCGCACGGAAACACCGTTTACCTTCCTGCCAGAGTGGTACCTATTTATCTACTTGCACTTTGACGTGCTTTTGAACTGCTAGATTGGCAGGAGCTAGGACCGAGCAACAGGAGCTCACCCCGTCGCGGGGATTCGAACCACAGACCTTCTGATCAGCAAGCCCTAGGCTCTGTGGTTTAGACTACAGAGCCACCCGTGCCCCAGGATATTTTACAAACTTTAAAATATCCAATGACTTCCCTTCTTTTCTTTCCGTGGTTCATTTTGCATATCTTACACCCCCGCATATTTTACAATAGCCATTCCAATCGGTTTTCCACTATTATTTCCATTAAAAATTATTTACTCTGTTGAATTTATCTTAATGTTGCCAGTGTTTTCAGCTGCACACAGTTATTTTCCATATATTCAATGCATTTTCCAATCTTCTTTAAACGTATGTTCTTCTTGCTCTCTTCTTCTATATGTTAAATCTGCAATTTGTGCATATTCTGTCAAGGTAAATTGCCAATCCTCGTTAATTGGGACCTCGCTCACTTTCCCTTTTTGGGCTGACGAAACACGGGCCGCAGTTGTTGAGTACATGAATAACCTTTTCTGACTCCTGCAGCAATTAAACACTTTGCCTGGGGCAAGCAAAATCTTTTCAGAAAAGTCTTCAGCCTGGGGAGACAGGCCCATGTATTCAGCTGCCATGACATTGCCTGAAGTAATACTACTTGTCCATTGAGCCCACAAATCAATGGGATAACACATTAGACCTAGTTTTAAACTCAACCCTTAAAAAAATAAATAAACTCGGCCTAAAGGACATGAAATGTGCAGGCCTTATAGAAATTCTTTTAACACCCAAAATGTGCTATAAACGGACCCCTGACCGTTAGGTCCAGTCGCGGACAACTCTGGGTTTGCGGTGCTCATCTCGATTTACTGGCCGAGGGAGCCGGCATTTGTCCTCAGACAGCTTCTGGGTCATGTGGCCAGCATGACTAAGCCACTTTTGGCAAACCAGAGCAGTGCATGGAAATGGCGTTTACCTTCCCGCCAGAGTGGTACCTATTTATCTACTTGCACTTTGACGTGCTTTCGAACTGCTAGGTTGGCAGGAGCAGGGACCGAACAACAGGAGCTCACCCCGTCACAGGGATTTGAACTGCCGACCTTCTGATCGGCAAGCCCTAGGCTCTGTGGTTTAGACCACAACACCACCCTTGTCCCAAAATGTGCTATACCCGGCACTAATTCACAGTGTAAAATTATTTCAAGAGGATCATCTAGCAGTATACAAATTTAGCAGTGTGAGTCCAACTGTTAGCATAGTGGGATGTTTGGAGGCAATTTCTTTTTGAGATGTTAAAAGTACAGAGACCCCTTTCAAGCTGCCTTAGACTGCTCCCCCAGCATAAGAGCACATACAGCTATATTTTTACCTATAGAGTACATTACATTTTGTGGCTCTTGCATTGCCCCTGTCATAAACAACAGGAAGATAACTGTCATTCAAACACTCTGACAGTGCACTTTTTTTTTTTAAACGCTCTTCCCTCGCTCTCCCAGGCTCTGCTTGGTCTCTCAATCTCGTCTTCCAATCCTTTGAAACAAACAGCGCTGTTCTCAAGAGATGATGTGGCAATCATTTCTCTTCTATTTAAAGCATCTAAATGATACTGTAATTAAAAAGCACTTACTGTTCCATATTGCTTCTGCTAGCTATAATTTTGCTCTCTGAGTTGTCTAGTAAAGGATACAAAATCATGCATTAAAATCATATTAAAGAGGAGCTGCCTAGACGAGCAAAATAAACATTAACCTGCAGAAGCGTCAGCCGCTTATAGGGTGTATCAGAAAAACACACAGGGCACGATGCAGCAGTCCAAACTGATTTCAGCCTGAGAATTCATCGGGATGACTGTCTTCCCCCCGATGTGTTCACTCATTGTTCCACTGGGCACTGCATTTGGATCTACCTGGAAGAATTTCTAAAACTTGCTTAAGGTGGTAGTGCTGCTGTTTTGATGCACCTTAGGTCATTCCGTGACTTGGTAGTGCAAGGCCTCCAGATATTGTTGGTTCGGTTGCTGGATAAGGCTTTGGCCCAGGTGGGGACAGGAGTTGGGAGTCCACCTGGCCCACTACAAAGATTTGGGTGCCCCGTTAAAGAAGTCCAGGGATGCTGCTGTCCAGATGCCTAGGCGGGGGCCATAGGCATCCCTCCAGATTTGATGTACGTCATAGGGTGACGCTTAACCCAGGGTCGACCCAACCAAAATACCGTATTTTTTGCTCCATAAGACACACTTTTTTCGTCCTAAAAAGAAAGGGGCAATATCTGTGCGTCTTATGGAGCGAATGGAGCTGAATTGCCCAGGGGCCAAAAGAGGATCATGCTTTTTATTTTACAAAGAGAAAAGGGGGCGTTGAAAGGACCCCGCTCAGCAGCTGATCAGCAAGAGATCGGGAGAGAGATAAGAGTCCTGGCTCCCTTTCAGCCCTGCCCTCCATTGTGGAATGTGCTGCAGAGGGAGGTTGTTTGTTTCCCCAGCAACATGTGACTGGCTGATTAGATTATCTGTCTGGAAACTGTAGAAAAGGCTCCCTTTCCTTTAGAAGCTGCAGAAATGTGAGTTGAACCCCATAAAAACGGGGCTTTTCCTCTTTGCTTTTCCCCCTTTGCAAAAAAGCTGCAAAACTTTTAGTTGATCCTCAAAAAAACAGGGCTTTTCCCTTTGCAAAAAAAGCTGCAAAACTTTTAGCTGATCCTCAAAAAACAGGGCTTTTAGAGGAGGAAAACCAGAAAAATATTTTTTTTTCTTGTTTCCTCCTCTAAAAACGAGGAGCAGCCTATGGTCCGGTGCGCCCTATGGAGCGAAAAATACGGTAATCAACCAGCAGTTGGGCTGGTTGAGTCTCAATACATACCCAATTCCTACAACAAAGCCTACTGACGTCTGCAATCACAAGAAAGCTTGGTCCATTTGAACTCAAGATCTTTGTCCTGTTTTCTTTATTTATCATCCTCACTTTGGACCCAGCCTGCCGCAGACTCCTTGTGCTTGGGCCCACAACTACTTAAGCCTCCCTTCCATCCCCAAATCCAATGTAATCTTAACCTCAGGGACAAATCAGATGTTCTGCGGGAGACACAGGTTTGCTTTGAACTAAAATGCACCTATGGGAGAGCATGCGGAAGTGGAAGGGGTGGCAGAGGGAAGGGATGCTTAACCTCTTCATTTCTGAAAGCGATCAGAAGTGGGACCATTCTGCAAATTCACTCATTTGATACTGGCTTACTGCCCCTCTGTTGGCAGGTGAGGAAAAGGAGTGGTAGTCAAAGGGTGATTTGTGTTAAATGAGGCAGGGCCACAAGATGGACTATCCTTTGAAGAAAATATGAAAGCCTGCTCGTTATGAAAGAAGAGGAAAGAATAGGTTTAGCCTGGGCTCATAGATTTTGATGCAAAGCCATGGCATGAATAAGGGAGAATTTACACTGTCCTATTAGAGTGCTTCTGAACAGACAGCAGGAAGAAAGAAAACCTTTGGAGAAAAGCTCACATGTGCCTTTAAGTTCTGCTCTTTGTTTCCACTGTTCTTAGAAAATGGGGTTATCTTTAATTTGAAGGCTTCAAATTCTTCTTATATCCTCCTTGCATTTGCCCAGTAAGAATCACCTCCCACAAATTGTTTTCTTTGCACATAGAAAAAGATGTGTTCTGCAAACTGCATGGGGGGGGAGAGTAAGTGTATGTGCATGGTGTTAGTGGGGTGTTGTATGAACAAGTAGTAGGAATGGAATGGGCTAATTGCCCCCTTCCTGACTCCCAATTACACCCCCAAAGCTCCCCCCCCCACCAGTTAAGAAGCTCAAAGCATTCAATACTGTGTCCCTGGAAGGTACAGTTTGTGTGGAGTTAATGATCAAGCAATCCAGATTCACACCAGGATATATCCAAGCATCAACAGTTGTTATCTAGGTTGGATACAAAAGAAAAAAGAAGCAAAATCTTTGTAAAATGAAATAGTGGATGGTTGTGACACTCCCTAAAAGCAGCGGCCTCATTCCTCTGTTTATGGAGCAAGGCTTCAGATCAGAAGGGGGGCAGTGAGCATAAGGGTCCCGAACACCTCTCAGTTTGGAAAAGCGGGTTCTCCTTCATGGAGAGCACGTGTTGCGGTGGGGGCCAGCAAGTCACCCCTCTGTTGCTGGGCGGGATTGTATAGATGGCCACTGCTGTGATTGGGCTCTGGGTGTCGTTGGGGAGATTTCTATGTTGCAATTGTTGATGGACAGCCCAGTGACTATATATTGCTTGGCTCGCAGCCTGTTATATCTCTTTGCTGCGTGCATCAGATCTCCCCCCCCTCCCTATTATTAGGCCTCTGCATTGACCTTGCTATGCCTGTCATGGGGTTGTCTGCTTTTGGGGCAGGGGCCTGGTAGGAATTTTTCCATTTGGCTGATTGGCTGGTGCCATCTGGTTTTTGCCTACTGCGTAGCAATTAGTCACAACTTGTAAGGTTGGCGGTTAGGCATTGGTTATAAATTGGTTGAGGAGGGGCAGGGTTGGCTGTGGTTGCCCCTCCTATGCTGCGAAGGGGCAGGTTGGCTGTGGTTGCCCCTTCAATGCTGCTGCTGTGGGGGGAATTCCATTAAAGGAATCCAGGGGCTCGCCATGCTTGTCCGTATCCCCCGGTCGGGGGCCAGGGCCCACGCAAGAGCCCCTGGGAGCATTAGGGGAGAATGGGTGCACATTCTCTCCCCAAAGTGTTTTCCCCTTTACTGACTCTACAGGTGGGTGGATGTCAGTTCTGTCCCCAGCAGGACAGATAGTCTTAACCAATGCCTAAGCAACCACTCACGTATTTTGTATTTTAATAAAGTTGTGGCCAAAATTATGCCAAAAAAATAAAAAAGAATCGCCTGGGATGCAAGTAAAGCGGTAATGAGAGGATTCCTCATAAGTGAAAAAGAAAAAAAGAAAAAATTACAAAATGCGGAAATGGAAAGACTGTTGAAATTAATCAAAGTTAAAGAAAAAGAGTTAAGAGGACATCCCAAATCTCTAAGAATTCAAAAGGAAATTAAATACTTGCAATCCCAGTATGCTAAAATTATGAATCAAGATATAGAATGGAAATTGAAAATGATGAAACAAAGATCATTTGAATCTGCGAATAAATGTGGAAAACTACTAGCTTGGCAACTGAAGAAAAGACAAAAGGCAAATGTCATCGGCAACTTAGCAGTAAATGGAAAACTTGTGGAGAACCCGGAGGAAATCAGAAAGTGTTTTCAAAAATTTTACAAGCAACTGTACAAGGAGGAGAGGATAAAAGAAGAAGAGATAGACCGATTTTTGCAACAAAATAGCCTGCAAAAAGTCCCAGAGGATAAACTAGCAACTCTCAACCACCCAATATCGACCCAAGAGATTGAGGATGCAATTAAGAACATGCAACTAGGAAAGGCACCAGGACCAGATGGACTAACAGCAAAGTTTTATAAGACTCTTAAAGATTGGCTTTCGCAGCCTTTGAAGGAAATTTGCAATAAAATATTAGAAGGAGATAGGGCACCAGAGACGTGGAAAGAAGCCTTTATCACACTGATTCTAAAACCAGATACAGATAGAACGCTAATGAAAAATTATCGTCCAATCTCTCTTTTGAATGTGGATTATAATTTTTTTGCAAACGTTATGGCTACAAGATTAAAAAGAGTGCTGAAAGACTATATACATAAAGATCAAGCGGGTTTCCTTGCAGGAAGACAAATAAGCAACAATACAAGAATTATTGTGGACATCTTAGAAAAACTGGAAAGAAACATAAATACAGAGGCAGCACTATTGTTTATTGACGCAGAGAAAGCCTTTGACAAGATATCTTGGATGTTTATGAAAAAGAATTTGGAAAAGATGGGAGTTGGAGAAAGATTTTTAAATGGCATTAAAGCCATTTATACAGAACAAAGAGCGAAAATAATAGTAAATGGTGTGATATCGGAGGAAATTGAAGTTGAAAAAGGAACAAGACAAGGGTGCCCTATCTCCCCTTTATTATTTATTACGGTCCTGGAGGTCCTCTTAAATATGTTACGAAAAGAGAAACAGATAAAAGGAATCAGGGTGGGAGAGAAAGAATACAAATTACGCGCCTTTGCAGATGATTTGATGCTATCCCTACAAGAACCGGAAAGCAGTGTCCCCAAAGCCTTGGAATTAATTGAACAATTCGGACGTGTAGCTGGCTTCAAATTAAACAAACAGAAAACCAAAGTTTTAAGTAAAAATATGAGTGCAGAACAGATACAAGGATTACAAGATGGCACAGGCCTCAATTTTGTTAAATCTGTAAAATATCTAGGTATCAATCTCACAGCAAAAAATGTGAACCTGTACAAAGATAATTACGAAAAACTGTGGAAAGAGATAAAGAAAGATCTGGAGATATGGACAAGATTGAAACTGTCGTTAATGGGAAGAATAGCCGCGATTAAAATGAATGTCCTACCAAGGATGCTGTTTTTATTCCAAGCCATACCAATTCTGGATAAAATGGACTGTTTCAAGATATGGCAAAGGGACCTATCGAAGTTTATATGGCAGGGCAAAAAGCCGAGAATTAAGTTCAAGGTTTTGACAGACTCTAAAGAGAGAGGAGGCTTTGCCCTGCTGGATTTAAGACTTTATTTTGAAGCAGCGGCCTTTTGCTGGTTAAAAGATTGGTTTAAATTAGAGAATGTAGATGTGTTGGACTTGGAAGGACACGATAACATGTTTGGTTGGCATGCATACCTTTGGTATGACAAAGTTAAAATCCACAGAACTTTTAAGAGTCACATAATCAGGAAATCTCTGTATCAGGTTTGGATTAGGTATAAAGACTTACTGGAGAGAAAGACTCCTAGATGGATATCACCAGTCGAGGCCAAGGCCTATAAGAGACCAAACATGTCTGCAAGTTGGTTATGATACATGGACATATTGCAGCAGGAAGGGGACTCATTTAAGTTGAAAAGTTACGATCAAGTCAAAAGTCAAGTCCCTGACTGGCTGCAATATCACCAGGTACATGAAACATTTAAATTAGACAAAAAAATTGGTTTCCAAGTGGAAAAATCAAAACTGGAAACAGAACTGATCGAATCGAACTCTAAAAACCTTTCCAAGATGTATAATTTGTTGCTAGAGTGGCATACGAAAGATGAATTGGTTAAATCAACAATGATAGATTGGGCAAAGGATGTGGGTCATAATATTATGAAGGATGACTGGGAGAGATTGTGGCGGAAAGGTATCAACTTTACTGCATGTAATAGCTTAAGAGAAAACGTAATGAAAATGATATACAGATGGTATCTGACACCAGTTAAGTTAGCTAGAATGAATTCTAAAATGTCGGATGTGTGTTGGAAATGTAAATCGTCGAAAGGTACCTTTTATCATATGTGGTGGTCGTGTTCAGGGGTAAAGGCCTTCTGGGATAAGATTTATAATGAGCTTAAGAAGGTAATGAAAATTACCTTTTGTAAGAAACCAGAGGCATTTCTTTTGAGCATGACCAACGAAGAAATACCCAGTCAGGATAGAGTATTTTTTATGTATGCCACGACAGCGGCTAGAATTTTATTGGCAAGAACTTGGAAGGGTGAAGAGATACCGACAATTGAAGAATGGCAGATGAAGCTGATGGAATATATGGAGCTCGCAGACCTGACCGCCAGAATCCGAAACCAGAGGGAGGAGAAGGTGTCGCAAGATTGGAAGAAATTTAAGGACTATTTAATTAAGTATGTTAAACTGAACGTTTGAATATTTGAGCAGAAATATATAAAAGAATCGGCTTTAGAAGTTTAAGGTTAGGTATAATGGTTTTAGAAGAAATTTTGATGTGATAGATCTATTTGTAAAAGAGGGTGTTAAGATTCAGAATATAAGTTAAGAAATATATTGGTTTAGATAAATTTAAAGAACATTAGGATATTGAGCATGAGTTAATGGGAAAAGAAAGGAAGCTACCTAAAGAGTATATATGTTTTTGAAGACAGAGGAGGGACCAGGGGAAGTCCCCCTAAGAAGTAAAAGTAAGTCGAGAAACAAAGACAAGTACCGGTATTTGGCTAGGTTTGTATAAGTTTTCTTTTTTGTATGGTATTGTTGTGTTTTATATTGTTGATTGTGTATTATGTTTTATTGTGTTTATGTATGTTTAACGTTGTTCTTGTTTTGTTTTATGGCAAAATAATAAAATCTTATTAAAAAAAAAATTATGCCAAAAACCTTAAACTTAAATTTCTGTGTGAAGTGTGTTTCATTTGAGGGGTGGTTTTGGGACCTCGACGTGCAATTAATGAGAACTTTTTAGTCAGAGCTGATGTTCACTCTGTGGCCTTCATTAAGCCAATTTGCCACAGCTTAACCAGCCTCATAGGGTTGTTGTGACATGATAAAGATTCATGTCCTTCCATAGTTTTGCAGCTGAGTGTGCAAGGATTATATTTCAATGCTTGGGAGCATCTTAGCCTAGCTAAGTAACAGGTTGATTTTAACGAGCGCCAATGTCTGTCCTAATTGCAGTTCCAAACTGTGAGCTTACAATGTCACCTGCTGTGGCAAATACACCTTTCAGACTCTGTGTTAGCAGGTGGACAGGATTAGAGAAGTGAGAGCGTTTTCTCAGAAATGACCAACTCCTTGCGTTTGGCACCGTAGTGACACACCTCCCTCCAAATCTAGGGAGGAAAGCAGCAGTCAGAGAGGGAGGCACGCGAGAGTCAGAGTCAAGACAGATTAATCAGCACAGACAAGGCAAAGGGGGCAAGATGAAGCACCTATTTTTGTCCGCAAAGCGAATCCATTTGAAAACAACCACAACACACCACTCAAGATGGCACGGAGCCTGTATGCTCTATCACAGTGGTGGCGAACCTTTTAGACACTGAGTGCCCAAACTGCAAACCAAAACCCACTTAATTATTGCAAAGTGCCCAGAGTTGTTGAGCTTTTCGTTGGTTTTTTTTTGGGGGGGGGGCTCCCCAAAATTGTTGAGATTTTTTGGGGGAGCTGCTAACCAATGTTTTGGAGCTTTTTTGGGGGGGTCGCACAAAAGTTGATTTGCTTTTGGGGAGTGCCCCAAAGCTGCTGAGCTTGTTTTTTTTGGGGGGGGGGGAGAGAAAATAGAAATAAACAATGAATAATATCTTCGCTGGAACTAACGTGCAGCACCGACATCGTCTGCCAAAGCACCAAAAGACCCCAGCACAATAAGGGTTAAAAAAACGAACTCTGTTACACCCAATCAGAAACAGCCACTGACGCAGCATATTGAAAAACAGCCCATTTGCCGAACACAATCTCTGGCTAACAGCAAATGGGGATAAAACAACAACTAAAATAGTTGGAGTTCTTGATCGAAGCGATGCAGAAAATAGTAGAAAAACAAGAATTCAGGCCACGACGATGATTCAATTGATTCAAGTTTTTCAAGTCTCTTATGGATAGATTTATTTCTTAAAGTTTATATACCAGGTGAAATTAATGTGCCAGGACAAGGCCCTGTTTTGGTGATTCTTCTTCAGCTGGAATAATGAGAGACCCTATGTTAATTAACATATCAGCAGTCTAAAGTCATCTAAACTAAAGGTTTACAAACATATATGCGAGAAGTATAGTAAAAGTTAATCTTACCTAATAGAGTCTTTTATATGCCTGTTGTCTTTGTCCATGGAGTTTTCTTGGCAGGGATACTGGAGTGGCTTGCCTGTTCCTCCTCCAGGTGGATCACGTTTGGTCCAAACTCTCCACTATGACCTGTCCATCTTGACCTGTCCATAGCTTCCCTGAGTAATTCAAGCCCCTTTGCCACAAGGCAGTGATCCATGAAGTACTTTGGCCACCTCATGAGAAGAGAAGACTCCCTAGAAAAGACCCTGCTGTTGGGAAAGATGGAAGGCACAAGGAGAAGGGGACGACAGAGGACGAGATGGTTGGACAGTGTTCTCGAAGCTACTAACATGAGTTTGGCCAAACTGCGAGAGGCAGTGAAGGATAGGCGTGCCTGGCGTGCTCTGGTCCATGGGGTCATGAAGAGTCGGACACGGCTGAACGACTGAACAACAACAACAACAATAGAGTCTTAAAGTCTTAAGGTCGAAGTGTACTGGTTGCTTAGAGTTACGGTAGATGACTCAAAGTACGTTTGTGATATTCATGATTAGCTGAAAGGTATTCTAGCAGCTGTCTTTGGGGGGCTCTAAGAAAATCTGAAGCAACTGAAGAGGGAGTGAGGAAGCATAAAGCAGAAATTACAGGAATATGTATTTCCCAAGACTACACTGAACAGGTCCCATGTAATAATAATAATAATAATAATAATAATAATAATAATAATACCTTTATTGCCAATGTACAACAATGTACAAATGTACAAATGCAAGGATGGAACTTGGTACAAATTGCAGGAAGCTATGAGCCTTTACTGCATGTCACAACAATAGTGTTACAGCTTTAGTGTAAACAGTCTTAAAATAGTTACAAATAAACCCCACATGATACAAAGTTGCACGTTCCTCTTAAACAGTCTTGTCTTCTTTGTAGTCTCTAATGCAGTTCAGTAACTTTCTTCTCTCTAGTCCCAGAAAGAGAGTGAATTTGGATGCTCATCCTATAGAAAACACTGAAAGCAATGAAAAATATGCTTATGTGCCTATGTTCACACATCTTAAAATCAAGGAAATGTACTCACCTATATAGAGTTTCCAAAGGTGTTTGAGATTATGTGGTGGAAAAGCTGAAGGTTTTTGTGCATCACTATTGCATATAAAAGTAGAGGTTCTAATATGGACATTAGGTTTACTGAAGTTCCCCCATTTCTACAACAAAATTCACCCCGGCCTGTGGGCTATACAGTTTTCTATAATTTCTTCATGAGAAGGTAATTCTTAATTTGCACACCTTGCTTTCTCAAACATACTTTAATAGCCCTCTTTCTAATCTCCTCGTGTCTCTTAGAACTAGACTTTTATGATTATGTTGGCCCATGCATTTATGACCTCACATTTATTTTATAATATCTCTGTCATTTTTTCTGTTTTTAAACCTTAAATCAATAAAAATAGATAAATGTGATGCCATCCAAGGTTGAAGAAGTGGTCCAATTTTATTGCGACTCTGACAGTGTGAAGTAAATTTTAAGATATTACATTCATGATGGATATTAGAAAATTTTAATTTTTTAATGGTGGTGTGTATTTCTTCATATGTAGAATTGCTATTAATTCAATACAGTAGTGTGCGTTGACTACTCTTATTTTACAGTGTAATTATTGAAAAATACCCCGATGGAGCCATAGAAATATCACAGTTCTTTCTTTCTTTCTTTCTTTCTTTCTTTCTTTCTTTCTTTCTTTCTTTCTTTCTTTCCTTCCTTCCTTCCTTCCTTCCTTCCTTCCTTCCTTCCTTCCTTCCTTCCTTTGATGCCTGCTGTGATTCACAACAAAGCATAAATGGAAAGCACTTTAGAAAATGAGATCATTTCGTAAGCTATTTAGGATAGCCACAAACAGGTTGGAAGAGGTGCTAATAAACCCTCCCTACATTGACCTGATTATGACTCTTCGTGTCCGACTCTTCGTGACCCCATGGACCAGAGCACGCCAGGCACGCCTATCCTTCACTGTCTCTTGCAGTTTGGCCAAACTCATGTTAGTAGCTTCGAGAACACTGTCCAACCATCTCATCCTCTATCGTCCCCTTCTCCTTGTGCCCTCCATCTTTCCCAACATCAGGGTCTTTTCTAAGGAGTCTTCTCTTCTCATGAGGTGGCCAAAGTACTGGAGCCTCAACTTCAGGATCTGCCCTTCCAGTGAGCACTCAGGGCTGATTTCTTTAAGGATGGATAAGTTTGATCTTTTTGCAGTCCATGGGACTCTCAAGGTGCTCCTGTATAATTGCTGCAGAATGCCTCTGTGGCTTAGACCATTCTTAGTTGTCTTGTATATTGCAGTCTTAGCTGTATCCATTGCTGCTGGGCTTTACATATGATTTTGGCACTGGAACTGTCTTGGTCATTCTGTTGGATAACCTTCTCTGGGAGAGAAATGGGGGAAAGTGTGAACTTACTGTTTCTCTCAGTATTAGCCATCAGCCATCGATTCATCTAAATAAGCAGTCTGGGGGTTTATCCACACTTAGCTTCTGCCCCACTCTTTCTGGGCACAGGTCCATGCTTAAAACCTCCATGTCCAAGTTTGTCCCCCCCCCCTTCCTTTGCTCCTCAGAGCAAATGTCAATTTGGATTTTCTGTGGATTGCTGTTTGCTCTGATTGAACTTTAAAGGGTGCGTTTTTGCAGGGAAAGCTCTGGAGCCCAAACATAAAAAAAATGTTCTCAGACACAGAACTTTAAAGCATGGACCATGTCTGGAAAGAGCGGAGGAATAAGCCCTGGATCAGGAACCGGGGGCACATTTTGTTGTTGTTGTTTCATTGCATCGTCAGGCAGAGCCCCCCCCCCCAAACCCCAGGCAGCCCCTGAGCAGAATAATGACACAATACAATGTTCTATGGGATTAAAATTGGCCACAACTTTATTGAGATTCAGATCTAGGGAGACCTTGGCTCAGGCATTGGGCGTTTTTCCTTCCCAGCCCCAACTGGGGATCTGGGTAATTGCAGGGTTATCCAGAATGTGTGGGGATTGGGCTAGCTCTGGAGAACATATGTTCAAGCAGATAGCCCCCCCCCCCGTTCGCTGCTGCTGGAGGGGGAGGGCAATGACAACCTCTGAGCATATGGCCAATGCCTTCCCCCAAGATCCCTTTAATGGGAACCCTGGTATTGCCGCTGCAATGGGGGCATGGGGTCACTGTCCCATGCCCCCCCCCATTTAGGAAGATGACTAAAGGATTCCGCCCAAGGCCTGCAACCTCCAAAGTTGTGACGAATTGCTACGGGAAAGGCGAAACCTGCCAATGCAGGGAAATTCCTTTCCGGCCCTTCAACAGCGGCCTTGACATAGCAGCACCTGCGTGCCTGTGAAAAAAAAAAAGGTTAACCTGCAAAGTAAGCGTTAATTGAGGGAGTGGAGGGTGGGGAAGCTCTGGAGCCGACTGCTGCTTCCCAGGTATGTCTCACCTTCTATTGTGTGTGCTGCGTGGTCCCTCCTCCTACCTGGCCAATCCTCCTGGCAACACCTCTCCAGGCGGGATTGGATGGCTGACCATGGTAGGCAGAAACCACAGGTATCTGACCTGGGAAGGTGGTGCCAGCCCAAACTACCAAGTGCTGCTCTGTGATCAAAGGGGGGCTGCGCGCGACCACACAAAATGTGCACTGCACCCCTTTGTGATGTGGGGAACGGTCATTCCTATCTGAATAGTTGACTCTAGAAGCTCATTCTGGGGCACCACTGCACGACACATTGTCACTTATGCTAAGAGTCCTAAAGGTTCCAGTGTTCTCCTCCATGCTTGTCAAAATCTACATGAAACCTACATGCAGAGCCCACTCCTATGCATCTCTGCAGCAAAACATGTAATTATTGGTGCTTCAGTTCTTTTGTTTCTGTCTCCTTTGTTACCCTGCTGTAGCTCTTCATTCCATCCTTGCTCGCCCAAACTCATGTATGAAAGCCTGTTGAGATGCACACATTTCTGAAGGCCCCTTGTAGATTATGTGGTGGAACAGCTTTCCTAGTGTGGCTCCCTGAGGTCAAGGAGAACTTGTGTAGCCAAAGCCACTTCCTCACAGAGCTCAGGGTGGAGCCTCGAGAGATGTACCATACTTCTGCTGCTAAACAATATTGTTGAAACAAGTGAATTCTTCTTTTGTTTCTCTAAGCTTTTGCCCTCCTGACGTTGCACTTCTTGTTGACTCTCCCTCAACACTGGAGTTAAAAGAATAAGGCAGGAAGACACCCGGCATTGTGCTGTAGTTTGCAAAGGTGTGGATCCACTTGCTCTATGTGAGTTGACTGTTGGGTTCATAAAAGGAGAAAGAGTTTTTCATCTTGACCTCCTACAACTCTTGTCTTATTTGACTGAAAGCATTCTTCAGGAGGTGAAAAACTCTCATGCTCAGCAAGAGAATAGTTCCAAGAGGAGGGAAATCAGTTTACAGCAGGGTGGAAAGTAAAGAAAATGGCAAAACACGCATTCCCACTGGTCCTTGTTGAAGAAACTGAATTTGATGAAGCACTATGGCAACAATGAGCACTGGTGCTCCCCTCAGCTTTTACCAGGGGTGCTTTTCCAGTGGGACGCCTGGGCATTTAGGAGAAATGGTGACAGCTCTCCAATGTCAGGTCTGCCGTTGGCCTCTTCATATTCAAGGCTGTCATGGAGGGGCATCTGTGTCATGCCGTTGGAAGGAGAGAGGTCCCATACTGAAGATGGTGGTCAAAATTATGAACTTGGTGGTTGGCCCCTTCTTGAAGTCTGAACCAATTCTTGTTTTCACCCCTATTTATTGCTTATAAATGTACCGAGAGCCAATGTAGGTCTTTCAAGACTGGTGTCATGTGGTCTCGGTGGCCGCTCCCAGTCACCAGTCTAGCTGCCGCATTCTGGATGATACGTATAACAGGGCAAACAGCAAAGATTGCTGTGGCACCCTGAAGACTAGTCTATTTATTATGGCATGAGATATGGTGGACCACAGTCCAATTCGTCAACACCGTGAGGTGTAATCCCAAATTGGCAAGCACACACACACACACACACACACACACTCTTTTTGTGGGTATGTTGTGTGTGTGTGTGTGTGTGTGTGTGTAGATAAGTGAATTCAAAGGGAACTGAAATGCAAAAGAACAGATAGTTATGATTGCTGGAAGGCAAAACTAGTTAACTAATTACGGTACTTTAACAACGACACCAATGCCAGGATGTTTGTGTTAACTTGTTATGAATCTCCCGCACCATCACCACCACAGGTGTATATTTACTTGCCAATGCAGGGTTTTATTTATTCATTTATTTAATAAAAATTATACACCACTTGATTGTAAAAAATAAAAATCAAATCTCAAAGTGGTTAACAAATAGATAAAGCAATAAAATCAAGAAAAATTCAAAACCATATTTTAAAACATACAAAAGTTGATTAAAATTACCTAAACTTTCTAAGCACCTGGTAGGCCTTTCCAAACAATAATGTTTTTAGCAGGAACCAAAAAGGATTACCTCACATGGACCACATGCAGATGATGACATGGACTATGGTGCACCGAAGTTTATGCCATAAAAAAGTTAGTCTTTAAGTTGCCACAAGACAACAGATGAACATGGTCACACTTCCCGGTATCATAGGGCAATAATAGGATAGCCATGTCAAGTATTCATTTATTTTCAATAAATTTTATTAAAGTTTGAAAGAAAATATACAAAGGTTAATATCAAATATCTTTTTATCAAAGATAAAATAAACCACATTAACACCGGTCTTGAAAGACCTACATTGGCTCCCAGTACGTTTCCAAGCACAATTCAAAGTGTTGGTGCTGACTTTTAAAGCCCTAAATGGCCTTGGTCTGTATACCTGAAGGAGCATCTCCACCCCCATTATTCAGCCCAGACACTGAGGTCCAGCTCCAAGGGCCTTCTGGCAGTTCCCTCCCTGCGAGAAGCCAAGTTACAGGGAACCAGGCAGAGGGCCTTCTCGGTAGTGGCACCCGCCCTGTGGAACAGCCTCCCACCAGATGTCAAAGAGAACAACAACTACCAGACTTTTAGAAGACATCTGAAGGCAGCCCTGTTTAGGGAAGCTTTTAATGTTTTTAATACAGTGGATGCTCGGGTTGTGGAAGTAATCCGTGATGGAGGCACGTCTGCAACCCGCAGCATTCGTATCATGCAGAGCCACATCTGTGCACGTGCGTGATATAATTTGGCACTTCTGTGCATGCGCCGAAACCCGAAAGTAACCCGTTTCGGTACTTCCGGTTTCGGTGCGTTCACATCCTGAAAATGCGCAACCTGAAGCAAGCGCAACCCGTGGTAAGAGTGTATTTTGTTGGAAGCTGCCCAGAGTGGCTGGGGAAACCCAGCCACATGGGCGGGGTATAAATAAATTATTATTATTATTATTATTATTATTATTATTATTATTATTAGCCTTCCTTCCTTCCTTCCTTCCTTCCTTCCTTCCTTCCTTCCTTTCTTTCTTTCTTTCTTTCTTTCTTTCTTTCTTAGAACAAAGCACTCTATCTGCTTTTAAATCAGTGCAGGACATGCCATTGCAAAGTAAATTAACATAGCATATGGCGAACAAATAGCCTTCAGCACTGTGTAATGTTGTGAGTGAGACTCTGCCAAGAATGTGAGAATAGGGATCTTTACTTAAAAGTACAGAAATGTGTCCCTATTTTCATATGTGAAATGTTGGGTGGGAGGCACTGTCTTTAATGTTGTTAGTCTTGGGATCTTAGTTTTTTATACACTCGGAAAATGCCAAGAACTTTTAATGGTGCACTGTGTCAATATATTGAAATAATAGATTGCAGTTTAGAAATGCCATGTGGTTATGCGCCCATTAAATAGGCAGTTACATCTGAAACTTTATTGTGGATTGGCCTTCTTTGCTGTGCTAGCCAGCTTACTTACATGTGGCGTTGCCATGCAGCATATGCTAATAATCCAACCAAGAGCATATATTATTTTAGAATTGTAGAATTGGAAGGGACCATCTAGGCCAAGCAATACAGAAATATACAGCTGTCCCATATGGGGATCAAACCTGCAAACTTGGGTGTTATCAGCACCACACACCAAAAAAGATGACAAAAGATGTCACCCACAGAATTTCAGATCGAATGTGTCTTGATCCAAGACTGGAAGCCTCCAGACTTTAGGGAGGGTTGCAAGGGGGAAAAATGACGTCAGCAAAGAACAGTGACTGAGACTCGAGCTTTACCTTCAGAAGGAATGTTAATAGGTGGTAAAGATTCATTAATTTATAATTCTAAAAATTTTAATCTTAAATTTTAAGCCTAAAAGTAAGTACCAGTTCTATGAATTGGATTGCAATTTTGTTATATAATTCATCCTTCAATGCTATATCCGATTACGGATTGTCATTATCTGTTTTCTGGTATTTGACTGTAATAAAGATATTTGATTTGATTTTGGGCTTGGGAGAGCACATCTTTGTTTGAGACCCTGCCTCATTTGTTGCAGTCGTGGTGGCTGGCCGTGAGTGGACCAAAATCTGACTGAAATCCATGGAAGTTAAAAATGAGACTTAAAAATACTAAATTGTGCTGGCTGTTATATTTGAGATACCACCTCTCAACCTCACGAAAAAAAGCAGAGGAGGTTGTGTCGAACCGTTAGAGACAGAACAATCAAAATCCAGAGTCAGGCCAATGCTTTTATTAGGACAAGCGAAAATGTCACCAAGCCTTCGCAGAACTCTTGATCAACCTTGGCGTTAAGCAAAACTGAGAGATGGCCATGAAAGGGATAGTTCATTTCTGAATTGGAAATCCAAAGCCTTTCGAATGACTGAAACACATGGAAGGAGCTTCCTGATGTTGATATTTGCAGAACCTAAAATAGGCAGATGGTTGGAAACTGAGGCCACGTACTTTCGCGTAAATATTGGGCAAAAGAAAGAGATCTGCTGAGTGTGAGAGCTGGCAGATAAATCACCCTTGAATGATCAGATGTATTCAGGCTTTTAAAATATATTAATTAATTAATTAATTAATTAATTAATTGAGTCGTCTGAAAGAAAACATATCTGTTCAAACCAAAGACTTATGAGAAGAACCATGGTATGCTGGATTCTGAATATGAATGGGTCATTCCATTAAATGTGGAAGGCTTTCACAATGGAGATTGTGGAAATGGGGAAAATGAAAGTAATTTGCTCCACAAGCTACAATTTTTGAGCAGTGGGACTTTTGATCAATCTGTGATACAGTGGCTGCTCTGGTTTATTTATATGCAGTGCTTTTTCTTTAAAAAAGCAACAATGTTTAGGGGTACTCTCTTTTTCCTACTCATATAGAAATACTGCCCCTCAATGAGGCCAAACTTAGATTCACAAAATGTTTAGGTACCCCTGTGACCCCACAGAAGAAAGCACCGATTATATGTAATGCTATTTTAAATGTCTATGCTTTTAATTGCTTTAGCTTATATTATGTTTCTGTTTATGGTTTTCCTTTAGGCCACCTTGACTACTCTTGGGGTAGAAAGGCAGTCAATAAAAGCAAGAAACAACAGCCACAATCGTGAACTGGTTGGCTCCATTCTCCTTCTTTACATTTTTCTGCTTACTAGTTTTGTCTGGAGCAGCTCCAGGCAGACACATCTGATCAACCATAGGGTGAACAGATGGTAGCATTACAATTTGATCCAGAACTTCAACAGCCAGAGTCCTAATAGCTGGGCATCCTCATCATGATGTGATGGAGAGATGACTTAATTGGTCAGAATCAGAAAATATTTTCCTAGCTTTTTTTGGGGGGGGAAGCCAATGACTGTTGGTATCATATGAGTCCAACTCCATGTTTGAAAGTCACAAGGATATGAGAAGAGAAGAAGAAGAAGAAGAGTTTGGATTTGATATCCCGCTTTAACACTACCCGAAGGAGTCTCAAAGTGGCTAACATTCTCCTTTCCCTTCCTCCCCCACAACAAACACTCTTTGAGTTGAGTGGGGCTGAGAGACTTCAAAGAAGTGTGACTAGCCCAAGGTCACCCAGCAGCTGCATGTGGAGGAGCGGAGAGGCGAACCTGGTTCACCACATTATGAGTCTACCGCTCTTAACCACTACACCACACCATCTCCACCAACCCCATTCTGTTTGGACCCCTGTCAACTCCACCGATCCTTTTCTTTGCACCCTTTCTATGTTTCTGCTCTGTAGGCCGAGAATTCCTGTCGAATTTCAGTGCACAAATTCACCAGAACGATGGAACCAAAGTGCTGGGCTTCCTGATAAACTTTAAAATGACAAACAAAAGGCAAAGAGTACATGAGCCTCGGGCTATTATGGGAGCTATTTCCCAAACAATTAAATGGGTGCTAAAATGAATACCTTGCCGACAAAGGTCCGTATTGTTAAAGCTATGGTTTTCCCAGTAGTAATGTATGGAAGTGAGAGCTGGACCATAAAGAAGGCTGATCACCGAAGAATTGATGCTTTTGAATTATGGTGCTGGAGGAGACTCTTGAGAGTCCCATGGACTGCAAAAAGATCAAACATATCCATCCTTAAAGAAATCAGCCCTGAGTGCTCACTGAAAGGGCAGATCCTGAAGTTGAGGCTCCAATACTTTGGCCACCTCATGAGAAGAGAAGACTCCCTGGAAAAGACCCTGATGTTGGGAAAGATGGAGGGCACAAGGAGAAGGGGACGACAGAGGATGAGATGGTTGGACAGTGTCTTCGAAGCGACTGGCATGAGTTTGGCCAAACTGCGGGAGGCAGTGGAGGATAGGGGTGCCTGGCGTGCTCTGGTCCATGGGGTCACAAAGAGTCGGACACGACTGAACGACTGAACAACAACAACAAAATGAATACAGCCAACAAATTGGTTAAAGGTTCCACTGTAAATTTGACATCTTCTTTGGACTTATTAAGAGGACCAATTTTCCTTCAAAGTTATTGTTTGTGATTCCTGAAGGGTTAAGGGTGCCCTAGTGTTTCATGTTAGGTTTGTTATTACTACAGTAGAAAGGATAACAGCATAGGAGCCTCTCTGCTTTTGGCCTCAGAGAGGATCCAGTGTGATGTTTCTATTCTTACTTTTTAATGTAGCAACTCATGGGGCTTCACTTCACCCCCCTCCCACTGTCTCCCAGTGGACGTTGCCCATTACTGCAGGAATTGCAAAAACACCAGCATAGAAAAAGCAGTCGGTGTTCAGACACACATGGCCATTAGTCGAAGTGCACCAAAACACTGAGTCATACCCAGGGCGGCTTTTTGGAGAGAATGCAGAATGCAATATTTAGTGGAGTAGGAAGAAGTGAATCAGAGCTGGTGCACACTTGCAGAATAGAAAAAATGGTTTTGCACAAAATGTCAGGCGGGGTTTGTCTCTCTTCGACAGACTGATTTTACATTTATCCACGCAGAAATCACATTCCTAGATAATGGAGGGTTTAGTAGATTGCTGTTAAGGATGGAGAAAATTGTGCATGAAGTCAAAGTAACTATGTTCAGAACACAACCTGCAGACTAGCTTCTGGGGTGCCTCCCTTTCCTGCGGTCTGAAGATAAGAAGTTGCCATAGACTGAAACAGATTACTGGACCATCTATAACAGGTTCACCCCATCTTGGTTGTTTGCTCTTTGGGGGGTAAAGAGGGATTTTTTTCATGCAACCTTGATTGACTGTGGGCAGCATATTTTTTCATGGGGGGGAGGGGAGGGTTGTAACTCCCTTTGTTGCAAGGTTTCCATAGCATCCTTGCGTTCACTGGCAAGTGGGAGAACAAGGGGGGCTTACTCTTAAGTAAGGCCCTCAAGCAAGGAGTTATTCTTCTGTCCTAATATTTCTGACACAAGGACAGGAAGGGCTCCCCTATGTCCAAGAGATGCCCATGCTCACCTACCATGCAGGTCAGAGGGGCAGGGGGCAGTCGGCTGACCTGGGCAGCTGCTGGAAATGGGAACTTTTCTTGGCCTAGGCCAGGCACAGGCAAACTTGCCCCCCAGATGTTTTGGGACTACAACTTCCATCATCCCTGATGGTCCTGTTAGCTAGGGATGATGGGAGTTGTAGTCCCAAAACATCTGGAGGGCCACGTTTGCCTATGCCTGGCCTAGGCTATGGCTGGGCACAAGGCCTCAGCACAGTTGCCTAAGCTCAAGCACGAGCATTGCAACCAAGCGGCAACTGTGGCATGGGCACCTGTGCCAGTTCCTTGGGCAGAAATAAGGTAAATGGTAAAGGACCCCTGGAATTTTAATTTCCGTCAAAGGCAACTATGGGGTTGCGGCACTCATGTCGCTTTCAGGCTGAGGGAGCGGGCGTTTGTCCACAGACAGCTTTCCGGGTCATGTGGCCAGCATGGCTAAACCACTTCTGGTGCAACGGGACACTGTGACGAGTGCCAGAGCGCATGAGAACACTGTTTATCTTCCCACTGCAGCAGTACCTATTTATCTACTTGCACTGGTGTGCTTTGCTAGGTTGGCAGGAGCTGGGACAGAGCTCACTCCGTTGCAGGGATTTGAACTGCCGACCTTCTGATCGGCAAGCCCAAGCGGCTCAGTGATTTAGACCACAGCACCACCCACATCCCTCTTGGGCAGAAGTAGAACAGGGAAAACCCCTCTCGCCCTCCCCCAATTCTCCCTGATCCCTGTTGAGCTTGTTGTGATTGCAAATGATAAAGGTTGTGTGTGGCTGGATTCATCCCAGTACTGTACCAGTGTCTTCCCTTTCCTGGATAATATTGGGCTAGATTGGTTAACAGTTGTAACTTGTGGCTCATCCCTACTTCCGCCTGCCCCATGCCTAGAAAGCAGAGGTCCAAGCAGCTTCCCACTTGTTCCACAGTTTCTAGCCCTTGGTCTTAGTGGTTTGGCACTTGCCCTGGCAATTGACCTGGGAAACTCACAGCTTAGCGATAAATTAGAGCAAATGTCAACCTGGATAAAACTCAATCAATGTTTGCTCTGATTCAGCAGTAAAGATGGAGTTTCCCCGGGGGAAAGCAGTTGGGTTAGAGCAGGTTTTGATAAGCTCTTGGTATGGGGCAATTTTTAATGTTCATATACCATTAACTGCATCTAAATTGCAAAAATCGAGAAAGTGGAAGCAGAGGTGGATGCCTATTAATTATTGAGGACTATGCTACCTTTTGGGGATCAAAAACCAACTTGCAGAATGAAAATCCCCCCCCTCCAATGTATTCATTTAAGACCTCCTTTGGCTATCCTGATTGCAACTGGAAATTTAAATAATTTAGCTGTTCATTACTAAAACATGTCAAAGTAATTTGCAAATGTTTACATTTGATAAAATGCACATTTTAAATTATGTATCGCTTCATATCACTTCAGTAAACATTTGTTTTCTCCCTTTCCCCCACCTAGCGTACATGGGATACGTTTCAGCGCAGCATGACTTCCAAACAATGGCTCTTAATAATAAACTAAGTTCACGCCGCTTAAATGCAAAAAAAAGAAAACAGGGCTGATTGAAGATGTCGAAATAGCTTCTTGCACCTCTGTTTGTCCTTCCTCCTTCCTCCTCTGCACACTGCCTGTTTATAATGAACACGGTGACCTTGTGCTGCATTTACCGTTGAGAATGATTAGTGATGTGGAAACAGAGAATCAAATTTATAATCCTTCTGGCAGGAGGGATTTATAGAGGCTATTTAATCTTGTTTCTAGCTTAAGAACTCAGTCTGTTAGTAGAGGAGTGTTTGGAGAATCAGTTCATAGGTGAAACCCAGTTTAATGAGGCATTACTCATGAACAAGAAGAAAGCCTGTTTCATAGAAGTGGGGACTAGGCCAAAGGAACAGGTGGAAATTGCAGGGAGAAAGGATGAGGCATCTCTTAAAATGCCTCCAGCAGTATCACGAACTAAATTCTGTTTGTATCTAAGCAAATGCTCAGTTATCCTGTGCAAATTCTGCAGACAATTACCGGTACTTCTATACAATATTGACCAGAGGTCCCCCACATGCAGGCACCTCAATCTATATTTTGTGAGAAAGGAGGCGTTGGCATGTTTATAAGGAATGACCTTGCGTTCCTGACATTTTCCTTTCCAGAGTTCCAGAAATCAGTGGAAAGCTTGGACATACGCTTGGACAACCAGGGACGCTCCACAAATTCACTTTCCTCATCCAGTTGCTGCATGCAAGAAACATGATGAACATGACATGTGGCTCTGGATGAGGCTGTATCAATGATGATGATGATATATTCCTGCAAAACAGGGGGTTGGGCTAGATGATCCAGAGGGTTCCTTCCAACTCTACAATTCTATAATTTATTTACACCCCAACATTCCCCCTGACAGGGGCTCAAGGCAGCTTACAGGTAAAATGACAGCAGCTAAAGACGTAGAAAATAAGTCCAACCCTTAAAAAGCAATTAAGCATTAATAGAATTAAAACTAGTCTTCCATCAGTCTTTGTTCCTTTTGCAGCAACAGATTAATACGGCTATAGCTGCAGAAAAATATGCTCTTGGGACTCACCATACATGGGAGTGGATCACATATGCATACAGGGCAGGGAGAGATAGAATAATCGTGACAAAGGAGGGCTGGCAAGCATGACATATTGGGTGTGTGTACCCCAAAGATTTACACGTGTACATCCCTTACTGGATCAGGTCACAAATGAGTATGATTTGCCCAGTGGAGGGAACCTCTGCCAATTAACTCTCATGCAAACTAAATGCATCTTTATGGAGAGCAAAATTCCCCTACCTGGCATTCTCCAGATGTTGTTGGATTCCAGCTCCCATCAGTCCCAGACAGCAGAGCTGATGGGAATTGTAGTCTCAATGTAAGCACCAGGTTGAAGAAGGTTAAAGTAGAATCTATCCATCAATTATAAAACTCCTCTCTGGGGTGGCAGGAATCAAGGGAATGTACATATTAGCACGTAGATATGCAAGCAAGCAAAAACCATCTTACAACTTGGATTATGTTGGGGTTGTTTTTTTTTAATCAAATCTCATATGTTGTCAAAGAGCCATATTAAAATTAGCATATGAAGATTACATATGAAAACAAATAACTGGGAAATTATTTTAGTCTAAATAAATATATAGCAATTAAATAACGGGAAAAATCTGTGCTCTCATTCCTAATTATGGTATTTTGGAGACTGGGGTGCACCAAATGAAGCCAAGGAGTGACATTTTCTGGAACTCCAACTAACTCACACGAACTCTACATAGCTAAAAATAGCAAGAGAATAATCATACCAAGAAATTAGCTATAAGAGTAGCTTACTAAATGATCTCATTGCAAGAAGTTTAATTAAACTAATCAGATGCTGGATTTGGTTTCTTCCTGAACATGATGGATGGAAGCCTGATTTAGAAGAGAATTTCTTCCCGTTCAACTTCCATTAAGTTGAAAGCACCTCTCTCCTCATTGGATGTACAGCAATGACAACTGAAATGTTGGCCCTCTCTCTGTCCCTTATATACCGTATTTTTCGCTCCATAGGACGCTCCGGACCATAGGGCGCACCTCATTTTTAGAGGAGGAAACAAGAAAAAAAAATATTTTTCTGGTTTTCCTCCTCTAAAAGCCCTGTTTTGTTTTGTTTTTGAGGATCAGCTAAAAGTTTTGCAGCTTTTTTTGCAAAGAGAAAAGCCCTGGGGTTTTGGGTTTTTTTCTTTGGAGGATCAGCTAAAGGTTTTGCTGCTGTTTTTGCAAAGGCAAAAGGCCTTTTTTGAGAATCAGCTAAAAGTTTTGCAGCTTTTTTTGCAAAGGGAAAAGCCCTAGGGGTTTTTTTTGTTTTTGTTTTGAGGATCAGCTAAAGGTTTTGCAGCTTTTTTTGCAAAGGGGGAAAAGCAAAGCTCCTTTTGCAAAGGGGGAAAAGCAAAGAGGAAAAGCCCCATTTTTATGGGGTTTAACTCACATTTCTGAAAAATCTTAAGGAAAGGGAACATTTCTACTGTTTTCAGACAGATAATCTAATCAGCCAGTCACATGTCCTGGGGAAACAAACAACCTCCCTCTGCAGCACATTCAACAAAGGAGGGCGGGGCTGAAAGGGAGCCGGGGACTCTTATCTCTCTCCCGATCTCCAGCTGCTGAGCGGGGTCCTTTCAACACTCCCTTTTCTCTTTGTAAAATAAAAAGCACAATCTGCTTTTGGCCCCTGGGCAATTCAGCTCCAGGGACCACCATTCGCTCCATAAGACGCACAGGTATTTCCCCTTACTTTTTAGGAGGAAAAAAGTGCGTCTTATGGAGCAAAAAATACGGTATATAAATCTATAAAATCACAACTGTCTGACCAGGGATATTATATTAAATATGAACATAATAACACTGCAGCGACACAACTTCCCATGCTTATATGGATGGGCATCCACAATGCTACCTCAGTACACTCAATGGCTTGGGCACACCCAGTGGGATTTTGGCTGTTCTCTCTTTAACAGCACCTTATGCTATATGAGGACATGATTTGAAAGTTCCCTTACTTTCAAAAGCACACTAACTTTTATTGTGATAACCTCAATCTTCAAGGGAGATACCACATTACAAATATGGAACTTCCCTTCTTCCACACCTGGAAATTCAAACATGTCGTGTAGACTCGTCTCTTGAACATGAACACTGGGTGTCATCATGATGTTTAATATCAGGAGAGTTGTTGTGTTAACAAGCCAACAAAGAGAATGCCAAAACAGGTGACTGAAGCTGAGGGTCTCCACTTGTATGGCCAGTCACCCAAAATGGAGGAAAACCTTCTTAAATTAAATTCATGGACAGCTGCTGTGGTAGAGCATCTCTAAGTCATCAACCAGCCCAGTTTGGCAATGTGATCTCATTGTCCCCAGATAAAGGGCAAGTTCTCCCATGCTATCCTAGGGAGGGAGCCAGCGTTTGTCCACAAACAGCTTTCCCGGTCATGTGGCCAGCATGACTAAACCACTTCTGGCGATGGAACATTGTGACAGAAACCAAGGTGCATGGAAACACCATTTACCTTCCCGCCGGAGCGGTACCTATTTATCTACTTGCACTGGTGTACTTTTGAACTGCTAGGTTGGCAGGAGCAGGGACCGAGCAACGGGAGCTCACTCCGTTGCGGGAATTCGAACCACCGACCTTCCAGCCAGCAAGCCCAAGAGGCTCAGTGGTTTACAACACAGTGCCACCCGCATTCTTAGTACTGCCCTATTGATACACTGTGAGCTGCTTTGGGTACAATCTTGTGAGAAAGTAAGACTTGGTTCCTCTTCCAATGACAGGGTCTGAATCTCTTCCACTACCCTTCCAGTTACATGGCTGTTACAGCATCATTGGTGGGTTCAGCTGCTGCTTCTACACAATGTGCAAGATAAGGTGGAAGAAAATGGAAGAAGAAGAAGAAGAGGAGGAGGAGGAGTTTGGATTTGATATCCCGCTTTATCACTACCCGAAGGAGTCTCAAAGTGGGTAACATTCTCCTTTCCCTTCCTCCCCCACAACATACACTCTGTGAGGTGAGTAGGGCTGAGAGACTTCAAAGTAGTGTGACTAGCCCAAGGTCACCCAGCAGCTGCATGTGGAGGAGCGGAGACGTGAACCCGGTTCACCAGATTATGAGTCTACCGCTCTTAACCACTACACCACACTGGCTCTCTGGAAGAAGCCTCGTTCTCTGCTGTAGCCACACCTGCAGCCAAGGAAGGAGTGTGGGGTGCAGGTTGGAAGGTAAGACATTTTCCAGGTTTTTCTTACAACCCAAACCAGAGTAGGCCAATGCCTATGAAGCTGGACCATCATGGGTTTGGGTGCGGGAGAGAGTATTTTGCTTCTGTCTGACTGCTTGGGAGTATATGAGGTGAAATGGCATTGGCTGGCCGGCTAAACCAGACAAGGGTAGCCGATGGGTCTCAAACCCGTGGTGAGTTGTTGTTGTTAAATAAATTTATACCCTGTCCTTCAGCACAAGATTGCAGGGCAGTTCACAGAATGAGATAAAAGGTGAAAAGGCAAGTAAATTCCTCAGAAAACAGGGACATTCCATTTCCTGAGGAATGTTACAGGCAGAAAACCATCTTTCTTACTGAAGAAGTGGACTCTAATGAAAACGTACCCCTCAACCATCCCAGTAAAACTCAGGCATTTCTTTTCTTGCACAGCAGCCATTTTGGACACCGGCGATCTCACACCACAGTCTCACCCCGAAAAAAGCACATCTTTCAGGGCTGCAACCTCACTCAGGTCACGGGTCACATGACTTGTGCAGGAGCGTGGCCCAGGAAGATGTGCTTTTTGCTTCAATATGTTGGATGGTATGAATCTTGTACATACAAGGGCCACAGGACTGCTTGTTACTTTTTGCTGCACTCTGCAAGCATGGATCTTCCCCTAGAACTTGTATTTCTGTCAACATCAAGTAGGGGCATGTGCAACTCCCCTGATAAACGTTTCAAATTTTGTCAAAAATCAGGTATCTTACACAGGAAACATCCATTTTCACCCCCAATATTTTCACTTAGAAGAAATCCAGTGGCGTCTCTATTTTGAGTGCTGTATACCTTGAAGATCTCCATTAAGAACTGAGGTGTGAAATACTTGGACTTTTTGTTTTTTTAAAAAATGCTTTCAATCAGCTTAAGCAAGGCCACCCTTTTCAACAGCACTAAAGCGAAACCTTCCTTTGCCTTCATAGCTGTAGTTTTCAAATTTTGTACCCTCAAGCAATCTTTTCGACATCAACTCATCCGTCTTGTGCATCTGCCCCAGAAGCCCTGCACATCGCAGTGCATTCTGGGAGCTGTTCTTAGCTGCACTCGCAGTTCAAGGATGGTACAGGCCATACTGTTTGGCTTCACCATCACCCAGTCCATTTAGCTGGAGGCTCTGTTTAGCTGGAGTTTGTTAAAGCACCAAACAAAGCCCATCTATTTAACTCTGGCAAAATGGATCCTCTGGCTAATCAAGCACTTTAAAAGAAAGCTGATGCAACCGAGTGCACAACTGTATGATTAAATAATAAAGGGAAAATGCCCATAAATATTTCCTTTCACTCAGAAAATATTTTCCTTCCTCCCTACATGCCTCGGGGCTATTTCTTTCTTTTTTTCAAGTTTACAGGTATGAGACTGGTTGGAACTGAATAGTCGGTGTACAACAATTTTGCTTTGCTCAGAGCTGAAATCTAAGACAGATTCCTACACAGCAGGCAGTGAGTCTAGCCGTTAGGTTTTTCACCTTAGCTTCCTATGCAACAATTGCCATGGTAAGGGAGATCGTCCCCCTTCATCTCAGCAGACAGGGGGTGGTGTGGTGAAATAGGCTTCAAGGGTGACTTTTTTAGTCACAGAGCAAACACATTTATTATTCAGAATATGCTTTCAGTCCTTGCCAGATTGTAAATCCAAGGTTGCATCATTTAGTTAGGGTACAACTGTGCCACCTGCCTAGCCTTTTCTGGCATGGGTTGTCCAGTTGTCCAGGCTGAGAGAGGTAATCCAGGGTTTGAGAGCCATCAGTATGGTGGTGAAATCTGACTCTTCTTTTTGAGCTGATGCCAAGGAGACCGTCAAGTTTCTGAACTGCTGTCTGAACACAATGATGGATTAGATATAATCTAACGAGCTGAGGTTTAATTGAGAGATGAAAGATGTTCTGTTCAGCAATCATCATTATCATTATCATCATGTCACAAACTGCATGGCTTACCTTCAAGTAGGGATGGCAGAGAAATCCAGCTCAGTTTGCATTTTAGGCCAAAACTATCAAATCTCCACTTTCTGAAACAATATGCAAACCGAAACAAAGCCATCCTACAAAATTCACATTTATCCAGACTTTGTGATGTAGTTCTCTAGCTTACCAATACATACAAAATGTACATATTAGGGGTGAGGTGTGCATACAAAGCCATATATTAGTGAAAATAGCAGGCATAAAGGCATTATCTTGGGGGAAAGTGCTTGCAACAAATGTGTAGAAACTACAGAAAAAATGAGTTCATTGCTGAGACTGAAAGTCCCCACCTCCCCACAGCTGCCTAACTCCCACCCCCCTTCTCCAGGGTTCCCCCCCCCAGGCAATCAGAGACTGCATCTGTGCATCACCAATCTCTGCTCCACCCTTTTCATGCCTCTTCTGGTTCTGGGAGACCAGGGGCAAGGGAAGCTTGTTGCAGCAGGAAGCCCACTTCCGGATCATCAGGAGGTGGCTTTGCGGGTGTCACGACCTGAACACGTGCGTAGGGGCTGAATCCAGCCCCTGCACGATTGGTAAGCTGATTCCCGCGCTTCCCCACAGGCCGACCAATCTGGACGTGTTGAAGTCCCTTTAAACTAGTGGGAGAGTGGGAAGCTTGCCCTCTTTGTCCTGCTTCCCAGCTGGTTAGGTTCATCGCTCTAGGAGCTTAGCTCGCTTGCCTTTGTTTCCTTGTTTTCTTTCCTTTTACTTTTGATAGATTGATTTTTACTGTTTTTATTGAGTTAGGCAATTTAGGGTAATTCAATATTGGAGCGTTCCTTCCGTTTGGCCAGAGCAGCCACGCAGGGAGAGACACCCATGACTCTTCACAAGCCTAACTTATCTTTGGCTCTTGCCTCCTTCCTCTGATTCTACCTCTGATTCTGAACTTCTCTGCCACAGATTCTCCCAGCTCACTAAGCCCTTCAGCTCCCAAAACCTCCTCTTCCCAGTCTTTCCCCTCTTCTCCCTCCGACCATTCATCATTGCCCTGCCACCAATCCCGGGCTCTGGGCCTTCTTCCCTTGGGGCTTCCCCAACTAGTTCCTCCCACCATTCCTCTGTGTCCAACCAGTCCATGACACTGCGTGACCCTGCCTGTCAGCCGTGACCATCTCCTCTGTGTTCTGACACAATGGCAAGAGCGAATGGTGGTGACACAGGAAATGTCTTCTTTAGCAGCAGCGCCGAGACTGTGGGATGTTAGACTGGAGCAGTCTATGTTGTACATTTAAGGGGGAGCTTAAGGCATTTCTATTGCACAATACTTTCATTTTAATTTTACCTAGTTGTGGTTTTGTTTGTTTGATTTTAATGCCCTTTTCAAATTGTATTGATATTTTATTGTTACAATTTACTCTGGGAGCTCTTTTTCGAGGTAAAAGGCAGTATAAAATATTTTATAAATACATTCATAATGAATAAAGAATAGCTGTTTAACAAATCCATGAAGCCCTGCATGGTTTTGATTTCTGTCTAAGGATATGTAAAGTTAATTATAGACGCTGTCACGAATCAGCTTTGCATTATGGACAGGCATGTTCATAAAAAGTTAAACCCTGCTTTCTTACTATTCAACCTTATTAGCACAGAGGCACATCTGAACAAGAGCATTACAGACTTATAATCCTTTTACTTTAATACTCAGTGACACATTAGCTTATTAAGAATGTAAGTTATTGGAAGCAGACACACTTATTAAAGTTAAAACTGGCAATGAAGCTGTCACTATTTTATATGGGGAACTCGATGGCTAAAACAAGAAAGCTGTGCTTTATAGTTTAAAACAATTCATTAAAATGTTACATTTTTGTTTTTTTAAAAAAGAAAACCACACATTAAGGGTTGTATCCAAACATTAGTCTAACTCTGTGTAGACCCACTAAAGTTAATGGAAATGACTAACTTAATTTCACTAAGAGAGTGCGTCTACTTTGAGTAAGATTAGTATTGGGTACAGCCCAAAGGATAATTTTATTTGACATTCACAATCAGAGTGGATCCATTGAAAGCAATGGATCTAGTTTAGCCATGATAACTAATCTACACCCATTGATTTCAATGGCTCTACCCTAAGCTTGACTTAGAGTCAATCCACTTATTTAGAAACACACTTTTATACAATAATCATGCTGTACACTTTTCCTTTTTGTAACTTCCTCCAGCATAATTTTTCATTGATCAGCTGTACGTGCTAATGAATCCTGTATTACGGATGCAAACCTACACACATTTACCTGGGAGTAAGTCCCAGGTAGTAATGTATGGAAGTGAGAGCTGGACCATAAAGAAGACTGATAGCCAAAGAATTGATGCTTTTGAATTATGGTGCTGGAGGAGACTCTTGAGAGTCCCATGGACTACAAAAAGATCAAACCTATCCATTCTGAAGGAAATCAACCCTGAGTGCTCACTGGAAGGACAGATCCTGAAGTTGAGGCTCCAGTACTTTGGCCACCTCATGAGAAAAGAAGACTCCCTAGAAAAGACCCTGATGTTGGTAAAGATGGAGGGCACAAGGAGAAGGGGATGAAAGAGGATGAGATGGTTGGACAGTGTTCTCAAAGCGACTAGCATGAGTTTGGCCAAACTGCGGGAGGCAGTGGAGGATAGGGGTGCCTGGCGTGCTCTGGTCCATGGGGTCACGAAGAGTCGGACACGACTGAACACTGAACAACAACAACAACAAGTCCCATAGTACTCCATGAGTCTAACATACAAGTCAACCTGTTTTTAGAGATGGCACTGTACTACAAACGAGAACATGAGCATTCTGCTCCCTCATGTGCCACTGCTAATCTATGCCCTCAATTATTGGAAGAGCTCCAATAAATAAACGTATACTGGGGTATTTTATATTGTGATTCATGGGTGCCAACGCCCTGGGGCCCTAGGTTGCTCGAGCACCCACAAAATCCCCCTTGAATGGGTCAGGCACCTACAAATTTCAGTGCCAGGGCCATGGGTGCTGCATGGCACCAAGGGCACCCACGGGCGTGGGGCCAAGCCAGAACTCCTGTTGTGATTTATAGAGCTACTGCAGTGTACAGGTTCAGCAATAAGACTGCTGAGCTAGGTCCTGAGATGCCTGCATTCAAAACCACACTTCCACTGTGCTATAGCACTATATATGGTGTTTAATTGTTGCCTTTATCTTAAATAATTATTTTAAATTATTGCATGTTTCTTTACTAATCTAGGTATAGCTGCACATGACTGCAGATGGGATATTAATAAATGAATCTATACTGAGCCTAACCAATCAAGCAACCAAAGGAAGGCAAAAATGTATTTCATGCACTCTCCATAGGAAGAATATAAAACAGCCCTTAAACTATCAGAAACTCATTTTATTTTCTTCATGAGCCAGCAGGAACTGTGACATTGAAGAGCTGTTCAGATGGGCACTGAATTTTTATGCAAAATGAAATATCTGAGAAATGTCAAGTTGTCACTGAAATTTAAATTAAAGTGACATTAGAGGAAATTCTGGAGATTCCCACTTAAGCGAAGCATCTAAGGAATGCCAAGGGAAACATGTTGTTCTTTTAAGAGGAGAAGTAATTTTCTCAGGTCCCCCACCCCATATAGACTATGATGTTGGCAGAGCCAGATTTATGTATAACCTAAACAAGCTATAGCTTAGGGCCCCATTCTCTTGCCCCCCCCCCAAAAAAAATTAAAGAAGAAAAAACTGGATGTACATTTCCAAAGTATAAGGTAAAAAACAAATAAAATAAAACCTACATATAGCAACAGTGTTTTGTGTTGTGTATGTACATATTATTATTATTTTTGTTGTTTTGTGGGTGATCATCATATTTCAATATTGATAATTAAGTCTCCGGGGGGGGGGGGCAACAGTTATTGGGCTATATAGAAATGTGAGGAATAAATATATCAATTGAGGACATGAAGTCTAACTCTCTCTGCCATTGTTGTAGACAGAGGTAAGTCTAACGGTAACATCCTGGGGTTGTCTCAAGGCCTAGTGTCCTCTGAATCATAGTGAGCAGAATTTGTAAATAAAACCAAACCTGTTTTTGGACGGAGGGCTTTTTTTCCTTTGGAAGATGTGAGCATGCAAGAGAGCATTTTCCTGATATTTGTAACTAAGAACCTCTCCATGTCACTTGGAAGAGGGATGCTGAATATAATGTAACCTATAACCTATATAATGTAACCTATAACAAAATATAATGTATGTGACAATTGCATCCAACAGGACTCTCGAGGGCTGGTTTTTTAATCTCTTCCAGTCTACAAGGAGGATTGCTTGCACTGTCCTTCTATTTTTAAAGGAGACAGGGCAGATCTCCACCAGCAGAAGGAATCTATATTCTTTTTAACTGTTGGTGGAATGAAACATTCCTAATTGTTGTTGATTGATTTGTAGGCACTGCTAAATACAAAGGATTGGATACATTATTAAATGAGACACTGATCTACGAGTTTGACATTCTTGTAGGAGTTCAATACCTTCTTTAATGGCATAATTACAGCCCTGATAACTTTGCTAAAAGGAGCATTAGCATGACAACCGCTGGTGTTTCTTTCTCTTTTTTCCCAAACAAGGTGTGTTGCACCCCGACACCCTCCTGCTGCAGCATGTTTCACGCAGCAAACGGAGAATATACCTTCACAAAACAGGACATTGCAAGGCATGTGAGAATCAGGGTCAATACTGTGCAAAGACAACTACACTTCAACAGCGTATATAATTTGTTGTTAAAATGTCTCACAATGCAGGGAAAAAACAACCATAAATAAAGGCTGCTGGAGATGCAAATTGACTTCCTCCCCAGCAGGGGCGTTGCAGGGGGGGCGGAGGGGGCGTGGGGCCCCGGGCAGCGCCCCTGCTGGGGGTGACACATCGGGGGCGGCCCCGCCCACTGGGCTTTTTTTAAATACTTTTTTAAAAAATTCTTTTTAGGCTATTTTTGGCACTGCCGGGGTGGAGCTGCAGGGGCCACCAGCAAGTCGGGGTGTCACCCCCCTTGCTGGCTGTTCCTGCGGCTCTGCCCCGGCAGTGCCGAAAATAGCCCCCGCCCTCCAGTGGCTTTTCGCGCCGCTGGCTGGCTTGCGGAGCTGGGGCAAGGAGTGGGGCGGGCCAGCGAAGAGGCACCCCTCTTCGCTGACCCGCCCCTCTCCCTGCCTCACTTGCGCTCCCCCGAGGGGGCCCGGGCGGCGGCTTCGGGAGTCTCTGTGGGCTGCAGAGAGTACCGAAGCCACAGCCTGGCACCCCTTTGTGCTACAGCAGCGGCTTCGGGACTCTTTGCAGCCCGCAGAGGCTCCCAAAGCCCCGCTAGGCATCCCCCGGAGGCGGGGCGTCGCCACGTGTGCGTGCGTCATGACGCATGCACGCGCCGCGATGCCCCTGCCCCCAAGGGTGCCTCTTGGCTTCCCGCCCCGGGCAGCCAAAGGGCTAGGAACGCCCCTGCTCCCCAGTAATCAGATTGATCATTTGATGACCAGAGAACAGATCATAACCACTCCTTAGCTGATCTGCATGGATTAGCTCAGGAGGACGTCTGTTTCCCTGTGTGTGTGTGTGTGCCCATGTGCATGTGTGCAATGAAGTCATGCACACTTTAGGTCACATCTGCTGCTGGCAAGCAGTTCCAGGGTTGAACTTTGATGATGATGACGACGACGACGACAACAACAACAACAACAACAACAACAACAACAACAACAACAACAACAGCCTCCTGAGCACACTTGTTGCCAACACTCCTCCTTCTCAGGACCCCAGACAAAAATACCTGCATGGAGTTTAAAATACCTGCATGAAATTTAAAAAGCAGGAATGCCAGGAAATGCCACCCCACACAGTTAAACATGACAAATGTGAACACATGTTGTGATACATAACTGCTCTGACTGCCTCAATCTCTCCCTCCACATTTAACTCTCTCTCTCTTTTGGATTTAGACCTCTGGCATCAGATTTTTTTTTTAAAAAAATATTTATACATTTCAAATTTATACATTTCATTAGTTTTACAATCCATTTAACATTTCAAAATTTGACTTCCTTCCCCCTCTTTCTGCAGTTCCTTAAATTTATTTTTTTTAATATCTTCTGCATATGCAAATTCATTTAAACTTGCTCATTTCATTATCTACTGTAAATATATACAGTGGTACCTTGGTTTACGAACTTAATCCATTCTAGAAGTCTGTTCTGAAACCAAAACCAAACTTAAACAGAGGCACGCTTTCCCTAATGAGGCCTCCTGCCGCCAGTACCCTTCCACTGTCCGGATTCCGTTCTTAGACAGAGGTAAGTTCACAAACCGGGACACTACTGCCAGTTTTGCGGAGTTTGTAAACCGAATACAGTGGTACCTTGAGTTACAAACACCTCAGGTTACAAACGCTTCAGGTTACAAACTCCACTAGCTTTGAATAGTTGCCTCGAGTTGAGAACTTTGCCCCAGGATGAGAACGGAAATCATGTACCGGCGGCACAGCGGCAGCAAGAGGCCCCATTAGCAAAAGCACGGCTCTAGTTAAGAACAGTTTCAGGTTAAGAACGGACCTCCGGAACGAATTAAGTTCGTAACTAGAGGTACCACTGTAGTTTGTAAACAGAACTGTTCTTAAACCGAGGTACCACTGTACTCTTTTATAAAGTTTTTTTTTAAATAAAACTGCAGGTTATTGCAGTTATTTTTTAATAAAGTTTTTATAAAACTGCAGGTTATTACAATTATCCTGCTGATGTTTTTATCTGTTTACAATTTATCTGTAAATATTCAATAAATTCTTTTATGAAAAGTTTGTTATGTTGATTTCTTATTTTTCCGGTGAGTTTAGCCATTTCTTCACATTCCGTAAGTTTTTGTATCCATTCTTCCTTTACTGGGACTTCTGCTTCTTTCCATTTTGGGGCAAGTAACATTATTGCTGCTTTAGTAGGGTAAATAAATAAATTTCTATACAGTTTAGGTATTTCTATCCCTATAATTCCCAAAAGAAAAGCTATTGGTGTTTTTTTTAAAATAAAAGTTATTTTGAACATCCTTTTCAATTCATTACATATCATTTCCCAGTAAGCTTGAACCTTACTACAACACCACCACATTTTTAAAAAAGAATTTCTTTCTCTTTACATTTCCAACCTTTGTTTGATTTAGATTTGTACATTTTTGCCAGTTTACTTGGTGTTAGATACCAACGATATATCATTTTCATATCATTTTCTCTTAAACCATAACATACTTTTAACTTAGACACCTGTGAGTGCTGAATCTTGTCCTGCAATAAGACCATTCTTTCCCAGTGGCAGAGGGGGTGCGCTGGATGTCACCACTGGGGGGCGGTGACAAAATGCTGGGCGGCACTCCCCGCTCTTGGGAAACGCCCTGGGGTGCCCCTGCAGCCTCTGAAGTCCGAGCATCCTCCAGTATGCGCAGCTCTGGAAAAGGCATTACAGTACGCTTCAGCGACATACATCAAATGAAATATGCACAGTAAGCTTCTAGCATAACACAGCAAGAAGCATGAGACATCGTAGAGCTAATCTACATATTTATTTACACACTATGTACAGACAAAGGAGTCGTGGTGTCTTCTCTCTCCACCTCTGAGAGAAGAACAGACAGAAGTAAAAGCAAAAGTAAAGTACAATAGCTAACACAGCGGAAGAGATAAGACTGTCTTCCATTCCCACACTCTTCCGAGACAGGCATGTGATTTACACCAATCTCATCTGCAGCATCGGAGGCGTGAAATACTAACATCCACGGGGCCTGCCTGCTGCGCACCCGACCCACGCATCTTTCCTGGGAGAGACAGGTCTGCCCGCCGCCTCCCCCCAGCTGTAGGGCTGTATCCAACACAGGCGACTGAGGGGAGTGGAAATGCTTAATGCTCCAATGGTTAAGGAAGGCTGGAATTGCCAATGAAAAGATCTTTGCAGCAATGGGCTACATGGCCATTGTAAATAGGATGCTATCGTTGGCTAGTGCCCAAGTGGACAGATTATTATTCCTAGGCAGGTTTTTGAGGGCTGTTCATTGCCCTTGCTACGTTGAGAATGGCAAAGAAGAATTGGGAATTATTTTTAATGGTCCCCAAGGTGTGCTCAGGATTGTTTTTAACATATATTGTTTGTAATAATTAAATTTGATACCTGCAGTAACGTAGTTATGTGTGGAATTATGGGTCTCATTAAATCTAATGCTGATCACTTTGTTTGGATGCGGAACGGGCTAGTAATGAATGGGCTGTGCCCTCACGCTTGCCAGAGATAATGCCTTATGGCTCAATGCACCATAGAGGAACATTTATTTGCAGGGAAATTGCACTGAGGATGTTGGCTACTTGACTTTCTGTGGAGGAAGGTTCTTGGCCATGTTATAGGAAATTATGTTCGAAGAGACTGCAGCTACTTAACTGGATTTCCCCCAGCCAGATGTTTCTTTCCTTCTTCATTTCATAAAATTTATATACCGCTTGATTTTAGGGGAAAACCTCAATGTGGTTTATGAGGAAGATTAAAAATAATAATTAAATTATCGGGGGGGAGGGGGAATGCGGCCATCATTTGAAATATTCAGAAGGTAAAAAGAACAAGAGAATACAGTAGATGGAAACAAATTAAAACTCATACCGACTTTCTAAACACCTGGGTAGGCTTGTCTAAATAAGAATATCTTCAGCAGGCACTACTACTACTACTACTACTACTACTACTACTACTGATAATAATAATACCCCACCCACCTTGCTGGGTTTCTGAGTGGCTCCCAACAGAATATTAAAAACACATACACAATGAAGTCTCCTTCCAGATATCACTAGGCAGGGAGTTCCAAAGTGCTCTCACACTAAACTATGGACGAAACAAAATAAAAAATTCTTTCCAGTAGCACCTTAGAGACCAACTGAGTTTGTTCTTGGTATGAGCTATTGTGTGCATGCACACTTCTTCAGATACACTGAAACAGAAGTCACCAGATCCTTAAATATAGTGAGGGAGTGGGGAGGGGTATTACTCAGAAGGTGGGAATGGGTAGCTCATACCAAGAACAAACTCAGTTGGTCTCTAAGGTGCTACTGGAAAGAATTTTTTATTTTGTTTCGACTATGGCAGACCAACACGGCTACCCACCTGTAACTGGAACTAAACTATGGAGTACATAATAGATGCAGTGCAGGTATTATGTGGAAATGCCAATTACGTCCATCGAAGCGCTCAAGTGGGAACATACAAGGTAAGTTGATCTCATAGGTAAAGTGGTGCCAAGTTGTTAAGGACTTTATGAACTAACAGTAACACACTGAACTTGGCTCGGCTGCAGATCGGCAACCAGGGCAGACTTCTGAGCCCAGGTGTTGTATGGTGATAATGTCTCACTCAGTATAATACCTCGGCCCTGTATACCTGAAGGTGTGTCTCCACCCCCATCGTTCAGCCTGGAAACTGAGGTCCAGTGGCAAGGGCCTTCTGGCGGTTCCCTCACTGCAAGAAGCGAGGTTGCAGGGAACCAGGCAGAGGGCCTTCTCGGTAGTGGCACCCGCCATGTGGAACGCCCTCTCACCAGATGTCAAGGAAATAAGCAGCTATCCTATTTTTGAAAGACATCTGAAGGCAGCCCTGTTTAGGGAAGTTTTTAAATATTTAATGTTTTTAACACTTGATTGGGAGCCACCCAGAGTGTCTGGGGAAACTCAGCCAGATGAGCGGGGTATAAATAATAAATTGTTGTTGTTGTTGTTGTTGTTGTTGTTGTTGTTGTTGTTGTTGTTGTTGTTGTTGTTAAGATGACCAGCCTTACAGATTCTTTGTGAATAAACTTGAACAGTGAGAGTATTGAGGATGCTGGGGTTAATTCAGTTGCAGAGCCACAGGGCTTGGGTTTATTTTGTATTCTGTTTCGACCTTCTGCTTGTTTCCCCACCCCTAAATTCCTATTAAAGTTCCTTAATTTGACTGCCACTGTGTGTATGGCAGCTAGCCTTGGGGTTTTAGAATCCCCATGTGCCTAGACGCTTGGCATTTAGGGTACTGGGAGCTTAGGACTGGAGTTGTAAGTGACCAGTGCACTCTTCTGGGTACCAGGGATGTCTGGTAACGCTACGGATGGGAGAGGGAACTTGTGCTCAGGCTCTGCTTGCAGGTTTCCCAGTGGGATATCTGGTTGGCCACTGTGAGACCAAGATGGACTAGATGGACTACTGGCCTGATCTAGCAGCCTCTGCTTTTGTTCATCTACTGCCACTCTCCAAGACTTCATCGTCCCTGAGACACAACCTCTGCCTTCTTCAGGACTCTCTCTCTCTCTCTCTCTCTCTCTCTCTCTCTCTCTCTCTCTCTCTCTCTCTCTCTCTCTTATCTGCACTCCATGGGTGTCCTGCAGAAGGAGCAAGTGAAACATGTGGCTGTCTGTGAGCTACTAACTATGGGATGCAGGTGGCACTGTGGTCTAAACCACTGAGCCTCTTGGACTTGCCGATCAGAAGGTCAGCAGTTTGAATCTCCACGATGGAGTGAGCTCCCGTTGCTCTGTCCCAGCTCCTGCCAACCTAGCCGTTTGAAAGCACACCAGTGCAACTAGTTAAATAGGTATTGCTGGGGCGGGAAGGTAAACGACATTTCCATGTACTCTGGTTTCCGTCTCAGTGTCCCGTTGCGCCAGAAGTGGTTTAGTCCTGCTGGCCACATGACCTGGAAAGCTGTCCGTGGACAAAGTCCAGCTCCCTTGGCCTGAAAGCAAGAAGAGCACCGCAACCCCATAGTTGCCTTTGACTGGACTTGATTGTCCAGGGGTCCTTTACCTTTTACCTTTAACTAACTAACTAACTAACTAACTAACTAACTAACTAACTAACTAACTGAAGGTATCTGAAGAAGTGTGCATGCACACGAAAGCTCATACCAAGAACAAACTTAGTTGGTCTCTAAGGTGCTACTGGAAGGAATTTTTTATTTTATTTTGTTTTAACTAACTAACTAACTAAAGCAGGCTTCCTCAAACTCGGCCCTCCAGATATTTCTGGCCTACAACTCCCATGATCCCTAGCTAGCAGAACCAGTGGTCCGGGATGATGGGAATTGTAGTCTCAAAACATCTGGAGGGCCAAGTTTGAGGAAGCCCGAACTAGATTGTACTTTCTCTTCTATTTACAAGTAACAAACAGATAAGTTTCAAAACAGGAAATAAAAAACTTGCAGCTGACTTATTACTCCCAAAGCAAAGGACGCTGGAGCTCCAAAGCAGTAATTTTCTAATGATAGATTTTGGTGCGAACTACCCTGGTAAAATAAACAGCATTACTTTACATCCCAAACAAGTGAGGGGTAATAATTTTTGATATTGGTCTGCTGCAAAGTCTCAGGTGTCCCCCTCCCCTCACCCAAGAGCGGCTGCCACAATAAGTTTTGCAGCGCAATCATTTGAGGGTTCGCTAGCACCCTCTTTTTTTATGAAGCCTGACAACTTTTCCATTGATTGTGGTGATTCTTACAGTCCTGCACCTGCTGTCTTTAGAGTTTCCGATTAATTTTCCGGCATCTCCGCTCATTCATATATTTCAATCTACTGTGGTGACACGGAGCTTTTGAGAACATGCCAGCTGTTCCTGTTTTGCTTGGATGCTGTAATCTAAAGTGGCATCGTGTTCGCTGTTTTATATACCTATTATAGCTGTTGTGGATTCTTCTGGAACAAACAGCTGGGCGAATAAGGTATTATTCTGTCACTCCTGCAGCTGCAGAGTACCAGGATAAAAATAAAAAACCTCTGAGTAACAAATGAGGCTTTAGTAACTCATTTAGGCAGCAGCAAAGAAATCCCGAAATGCTTGTGCAATATAGTATCCAGTGTAATAAGGTATCTCACTTTTGGGATGAGAAATATTAGAGATTGAATTTTTCGTCATTCTTTAACACTGTAATAATTCAAAGATGACTGTATTCAAGCATTCAGCTTCACCCCACAGAGCAAAATAATATATTCTACACTCAAGGAGGCAAACATTCAGGGCTGGTTCTGCAGTAAGGCTGCAGTTCTACAGACAGTTGCCTAGGAGTAAACTCTATTGAACTCAATGGGTTTTTCTCTAGAGTAGAAATTATTTTGCGAAATTTTTGTAGAGTGGTTGGTGTAATAATCTGGGTCCCCCAAATTATTTATGGAACACTGTGGGGAAGGGGATAGAAATGATTTAAACAAGCAAAGAAATGTTGTTGTTGTTGTTGTTGTTGTTGTTGTTGTTGTTGTTAGTGGTGGTCCTGGTGGATGTAATCTTGTCTCTGCTGCAGCTCAGGGCCCATTTTCTCTCTGGGCTGCACTGAATCCAATTACGAGTGATCACAACGGAAGCATTTCCCTCGTTCTGATTTGGCTTTGTGATGCTGACACGCAGTAGCCCATCGGATTTAGCCAAGAAATGTCAAGAAGCCAAACTAAAATGAAGGCAATGCTTCCACAGCTGAAAGGACAAAGATGGTGCCTAGCAGGGGCAGGGAACATGATCGCTGCTGCATGATAACAGGCGGGCAGTAAAGATGAGGCAAACAAATGGCTGCCCCAAACCATCCTTTCATGCAGGAGATACACACACACACACACACACACACACACACACACACACACACACTTAGCTCAGTGCTGCCGTTCGATCATCTATGCCTCCAGTCCTTACTCGACATTTATTCTGGAGTGCTCACGTGTGTGGTTGCCACTTTGCAGCTGAAGCAGACGCAGGACATAAAAGTCAGATTGTGGGCAGACGAGTGCCATTACACTGCATGTAATCTGCCTTCCCTGTGCCAACATTCACTGTGACGAAAGCAAATGCCAAATGGCTGGGAGTTAGATGGCACTGTTAGCTAAGATTACATTCCATCTGATGTTTTGCTGTTCTGTGGATTTGCCGAATCTGCTGTATTCCTCTGGGGCTATAAGACTTCTGGAAATGTTCTGAGTCATGCTACTGATCTAAATAGGTCAAATGCAGACTCTTGAGGCATCAAAGGTTTTCAGATAGAGAATCTAAGTTGATATGACCTGCGCTTTTTGCCAGATTCCTTCGTGTTCCTACACAGACTTTTCCTTTTAAATTGTTTGGCTTTAATATTACTTCCTGTGCTTTTAATGATCTTTTCACTTGTGGCATAACATAATCCACTCAGAGCTGTCATGAAATAACAGGATAGAATCTAGCTATCTTTCTCTCAGCTGTTTTTAGGGCTTTGGAAATGGGGGCTGGAAACCTCTCAAACAAACCAACAAGCCAAAGGAAAATGACACCGCTTTCAAGCAAATTGTAATATATCCCGCTATATAATCCACCCATGCCCTTCAGATATCCTTTTGTTAAGAGCCTGAAAATGAGCCGTTTTACTTTGAATTGTGTTTGGAAACATGACAATAAGCACCAGCTCCTTAACAATAGGTATTGTACAAATCCTTCGGGAGGTTACTAGCTGTATTCTGGGCCGGCTACCTTTTCCGAATGCGCCACATTTTAGTGTCATGTTGAACAAATTCTGTTGTGTCACCTCTACTAACAATGTCTCATACCAAATGCAAAAGAACTGTGAAAAAGACTCCATGAATTGAAAGTGGAGACGCTATATGCACTTTTGTGGGGAAGTTTTTAAGAAAACCTTAAATAAAAACTAATTTAAAAAACAAACAAACTAGTCTTTCCTATAAGTATAGCAAGGGGGGGGGAGGCTTCCAACTGTGTGGCGGACAGTTGTTCATCTTTTTAAAAAACAACAACAATGTTTTGTTTTTGTAAACACCTTTCTTAAAAGATAAAATGTAAATCAGCCCTTAAACAACAAATATCAGCATCCGCACCATTCTTAGGTACTCAGTAGTGTTATAAGAATTCTAGGGTCTCAAATATAGAATATTCACAAATGCTCACATATCTAAATATATAAACCATGTCTCTGAAATAGTACAGGAAAGCAATCTCCCATTTTGGCTCTCCCAATGACCTCAAATATTCCTCTACAGTAAGGGAGGTAAATGGGGAAAGCCTTCCCATTGTGTTTTTGCTTACAAATCCTGTCTTAAGGGCCTACAGGTGAAACTCGAAAAATTATAATATCGTGGAAAGGTTCATTTCTTTCAGTAATTCAGCTTAAAAGGTGAAACTAATAAATGAGATAGAGTCATGACATGCAAAGTGAGATATGTCAAGCCTTTATTTGTTATAATTGTGATGATTATGGCGTACAGCTGATGAGAACCCCAAATTCGCAATCTCAACTTTGGGGTTTTCATCAGCTGTGCGCCATAATCATCACAATTATAACAAACAAAGGCTTGACATATCTCGCTTTGCATGTCATGAGTCTATCTCATATGTTAAACTCCAGTAGCTAATGAAAACAATTGCTTACATAAATGGACTTTCCCACGATATTCTAATTTTTCGAGTTTCACCTGTATTTGTGTATGAATAGCGTGAGCCTGTGTCCTGGATTCAAGAACCAAAGTATTCACCATCACCAAAGAATGGCCAGGCTGCCCAGGTAATGCAATCAGTGACCATTATCAGGTATCCTGCCAGGCAGGACTTCTGCTGTAGCCTGCCTCCTAGTATGTATGATGATTTTAGGGTGGTCTTTGGCTAAGTGGGTTGGGCAATGTCAAAAGTCTTTACAGGTTCCTGCACACTTTTTTCAGGGTCTCTCCCTACTTGAAAGGAGAGAAGGGAACTCTGTTGCAACATAAAAATAAATACCTGCCTTGCTTTCCACTGGATCCTGTCTCCATCCATTCTTCTCTGACCGATCATGAACTTAGGGGACCCAGAGTCCCATGGGGAGTTGGGCAGCAAGAGCCAAACCCCAATTTTTACAACAGTGGTCATCTTGGGGAATGAAAACTCTGATCCTAAACCTCTGCTGCTTTGCAGATACACTCATTTGTGAGAAAGGCTTCAGGAGTAAACCCTGAGGAAATATCCATACCTGCTGCCTTGCAGGAGATCAGAAGAAGAAGAAGAAGAAGAAGAAGAAGAAGAGTTTGGATTTGATATCCCGCTTTTCACTACCTGAAGGAGTCTTAAAGCGGCTAACATTCTCCTTTCCCTTCCTCCCTCACAACAAACACTCTGTGAGGTGAGTGGGGCTGAGGGACTTCAGAGAAGTGTGACTAGCCCAAGGTCACCCAGCAGCTGCATGTGGAGGAGAGGGGACGCGAACCCGGTTCACCAGATTACGAGTCTACCGCTCTTAACCACTACACCACACTGGCTAAGGAGTAAACCCTACAGAAATCAGGAGTAGAGTCTCTAAAATGCTTGGATTATGCCTTGTATGCCTCCTTCCAGCAACTCCTGCAGCCAAGCTGGTGCTAAATGTCTTGCTGATCTTTCCTTTGGACCACGCCAGTGAGGCTGAGAGCAGGGTGTGTGTGGGTGTGTGTGTGTGTGTGTGTGTGGCAGTCCAGGACTTCCAAATGTACTGCCCAGGCTTGTGCCCTGGAGTTCCCCCCCCCTTAAAGGCACACTCTTCCACTGTCGCTCAAGGCAGCCGGTTGCCAACAATTAGGAGGGAGAGGCTTTCACCCGTTAATTGAAGAGCTGCATACAAATGACTCAGACTGAGTACTTTTATCTGGATGTTTTTTTTGTCTCCTACAAGAACACTAACACCAATATTTCAGCCAATGTCAATTCTAAAAGGAACTACCAGAATTTTAAAAAGAGAGATTAGACAAAGAGATCCAGAGGGACTGCCAGTGTACATCTGTTCTGTTCTGCTTGACTGCCAGATCATGCGCCTGTTCTGTGCATGAATAGGATAGTATCTGGAGTTTCAGAAACCTTAGCAGCAGAATATTCTTGTTTGAGACAAAGCCTGCATTACACAGACAAGGGCATCAATGGTAGCCATTTGGTGTTATAGCATTTGGTTTTGATGGTTATTCCTGGGAACAATTGTACATGTTTAGAGGAAGTGTAATCAGAATGGAAATACCAATATACCGGTAAGTGGCAAGGGATGGAGGAATCACTCCATAAAAGCTATACTTGGACATAGAATGTGTGAAAGAAAAAAATGAAAACTAGCTCAAACTGTACTTTCGGTCAGACACAAACTGGTTCTTCTATTCCTCCTCTATAAAAATGAAATTTCTGTTCACGTGATTGTATTTGCACACCTTCATCCTTAGTTACCCTTGTCTCTGCAATCTTCCTTCTTCTACAGTCATACCTTGGGTTACGGCCGCTTCAGGTTGTGCATTTTCGGGTTGCGCACCGTGCCGAACACAGAAATACCGGAATGGGTTACTTCCGGGTTTCAGTGCTTGCGCATGTGCAGAAGCACTAAATCACGCTTTGCGCATGCCCAGAAGTTCTGAATCACGGCCCACGCATGCGCAGACATGGCGCTGCAGGTTGCGAATGTGCCTCCTGCATGGATCACGTTCGCAACCCGAGTGTCCACTGTACACCTACAATTCTTTCCTTCCTCTCTTGTCTTTATCTATCTAACTTTTTGGCCACAGGTGGGGAAATTTTTATTCTGTCAAGGGCAGAATTCCCTTAGGGATAATCTGTTGGGGTGCACGCCAAGGTGTGGACCTCCCTTCCCCCCTCTCTGTGTCCCCTTTCTCTCCCTCTATTTTCCCATATACACCCCTGCTATCCAGAGTCTTGTGGTTTGGTGGGGTAGTGACTCAAGATGGCCTCCCCCAACCATTGCAAAGACATGGCAGTTGAGACAGAAGCAGGCTGCACAGGGCTTCTGGCTGTGGGCAGGATCAACCCCACCTTAGCCATTTCACGCACAGCAGAAGTTGCCAATATGGTGTCCTCCAGATGTTGTGGACTCTGAGCTGCTCTGGTTGAAATGAAGCTCACTATAATAGGGAATCTCAAAATGACTGTAACCCCCTCACCCCCACTTTTGGCCAAAGTGGATGAAATTGACAGACACAGAAGACCCACCAAAATGGATTAAGCCTACCAAACAGAAGACAAATAGGGGAAGCAAAAAGGATCCACTTTCCTCCATAATCCATATTGGGACAATACCTTTATTAGGCTGATGAAAACTCCAAAATCCATTTTAGTTTCACATGGGTGGGAGCAGAGGTCCATCTCTCGGGTTACAAACCTCGGCTTACAAACACTTTGGGTTACAAACTCCGCTAACCCAGAAGTAGTACCTCGGGTTAAGAACTTTACCTCAGGATGAGAACAGAAATTGCGCAGTGGAGGCACGGCGGCAGCGGGAGGCCCCATTAGCTAAAGTGGTACCTCAGGTTAAGAACGGTTTCCGGTTTCCGTAATGAATTAAGTTCGTAAGCAGAGGTACCACTGTAATTTAATGTTAACTCAGTGGTTGTGTATTCTTGCTTGTGTATTCTTCTAAGTTTTGAGGCTTCTCACTTGACTTTCTGGTGCTTGTTTCCTCTGTGGTAGACTTTATAGAGTGCGGTTGCTCAAAAGATTGCTTGCAGAGGTCTGAAGAGCTCTGGTTTGCTTGTAAAACTTTTCAGTGAAGGTCTTAACTTGGGGGGGGGGGATGCTTTATCAGCAGCAACCAAACCAAAGTCCTTCCAAGCTCTGCAGGCAACAGGTTGGACAGCCTCACTTCTTGCATAGTCAATGGACCTGGAGGACCAGAGACAGAGGGAAGCATAGTGTTATAAGGGACAGAGACAACACAGTGACACAAGACTTTGGGTGATCCTGAACTGATGTGGGGGGCTATTGACATCACACCTCAACTTGAAGGGGGGGAGCACCCTGAATCACCCTACTTCACCTTACAGGTGGGTAGCCGTGTTGGTCTGCCATAGTCGAAACAAAATAGGAAATTCTTTCCAGTAGCACCTTAGAGACCAACTGAGTTTGTTCTTCGTATGAGCTTTCGTGTGCATGTATCTGAAGAAGTGTGCATGCACACGAAAGCTCATACGAAGAACAAACTCAGTTGGTCTCTAAGGTGCTACTGGAAAGAATTTCCTATTTTGTTCCTACTTCACCTTGTTATCGTCCACCCTAAACAGCTTATGCACATGACTAGTATTCATTGCAGATCTCTGTTATATGTTAATAAAGCTGTGGCCAGGGGCGTAGTGAGCCACTTTGCTGCCTGGGGCGGAAAAGCGGGGACACACCCATGGAGGTGGGGCGCCACCCCCTAGCACGCGCATGCCATGATGTTACAGCACGTGCGCAGCATCCTGGGTGGACTGCGCATGCCGGCACCCCTTCCGACCGTGTGGCGGCGGGGCAGGTTTTAAGGCTGCAGCCGCCGCACGGTCAGAAGGGGTGCTGACCGCTCACGCCCGCCATCTTGGGTGGACTGCACATGTCCACCCAAGATGGCGGGTGTGAGCAGCCGGCACCCCTTCCGTGGGCTGCAGCGCGTGAACAGCAGCACAGATGTGCTGCTGTTCACGCGCTGCAGCCTTAAAAGTTGCTGTGCGCCGGCAGCGCCAATCACAGGGGCGGGGCACCGCCCCAAGTGTCACCCACCCCAGGGCGGTACCCAGGGCGGCCTGCCCCCCGTCCCGTGCTCCGCCCCTGGCTGTGGCCATAGACAACATAATGCAAATGTTTGTTCTGGATGTGGGCGCAAGCAGCACCCCGCTATTCAGAACCTGGCAAAGATTTTGTGGGTTCAGCACATGCAGGCCCCAGTCCCAAGCACCAAAAATCAGGGTGCAGGTGTCAGAATCATTTCAGCAGCAACAGCAAAACTTACTGTTTTATGCAGATGGTTGGCCACATAATTTTATAGTGTATCCTAAGAATTCATTGGCCGTCTGCCTTTTTTCTATGTGCCCAGAAAATGATATAAGTCTCTCCATTCCAGTGCTGATCAATATGAAGGCCATTCACTTTGAAACGAGGTTAGCTACAGGTTAAGAGGGTTGCGGGATAAATTGCGATCTGTCTAATCAGAACTTTGAATTTACTCAGGGCGTTTCTTGCCAGCAACAAGCAAAGCACAACCCCTATTGATAGCACGAATGGAAGCAAATACAAGCAACGTGTTGTTTTAAAAATGAACATTTATTGTATGTCATATGTGATTGTGATTGTGTAATGTTTGCTTGTGTGTGTTTTCCTCTTTTATTTTGTCCTATTCTCCCCTAGCTTTTTTTCATGAAACATGAATTGCTAATAATTTATTATTGATATTGTGATATAACAACACGGCGTAGTAACTTTCACATGGTAAACTTTTGGCATTTTTAAAAGGAAGAAAAACATTTTGTATTGACTTGCTCTGGCTGTCCTTTATTAATCTATACCATGTATTCTTCAAAAATATTAATTAAAGGTTACATGGAACTGCAGAACTACTTGGCATGGATCTTGGGGGTCTTAGCCTAGAGAACATGCCTTCCAGAAGTAAAAGGCCCTCTCTGTTCTGCCTTGGTCAAACCACACATGGAATACTGGTGTCCAGTTCTTGGTGCTACAATTTAAGAAGGATATTGACATGCTGGAACATGTGCAGAGGAGCAGGGCAACCAAGATTATCAAGGATCGGGAAACCAAGCCTTTTTTCAAATGGTTGAGGGAGTTGGATATGCTTAGCGTGGAAAAGAAAAGATTTCCCTGTAACTTACAACTTTCAGTGCTTTTCAATGCATCTTTTATTTTTATTTCCACATAAAACATGCGTTTTAATGCAATATATGCATTTCCATGCACATTGTTTTTCAAAGTGCATTGCAAGATCTGGAGAAGTAGAAGTTAAATTCCACTGGATTAGTCAAAACAAAACAAAATAAAAAATTCCTTCCAGTAGTTTGTTCTTGGTATGAGCTTTCGTGTGCATGCACACTTCTTCACTGGATTAGGTCCACTGGATTAGGTCAGTCTGCTGCAGAAAGCAGAATTCATTCTCTCTCTCTCTCCAATTCTAGGTGTTGCAGAAAGAACAGGTGCTCTAAGTATTTGTTATACAAAAGTTGAGGGGATTAAAAAGAACCCAACTTTCACCTTTAGCTAGTTTGGCAGAGCATTTTCTGGCACAGCTGTGAGTCCAATCCCTTTCAGTTTCTTTGGCAGATATGATGCTTATTCATACTGAGTCCCAGTCTAAGACTTAGGTACAGTAGTATTCAGAATGTTCACGCAGCCACTCCAAATGCCAGGAGGCTGCCATAATTGGCTGAATCTGCTTTGTTGTTTGGTCACCAGCTGGCAAACGAGTGCTCGGTGCCATCACACCCTGTCTTGCAATGGGGCTGCTTGGCTATCTCCAGTAAAAGCAACACCCGCAAGGCATAATCCCTTCACAATTTTCTGAAGGTTTCTTGCAAAGCTATGCATCACCTGCACATAAAGAATTAAATAAGGCAACATTTTTTAAAAATAAAAATCTGGGGTGGGTGGGTAGGTAGGGCAGTAGTTATAAATTAATATCCTGCAAGAGAACAGATGGAAATCACTCATGGATCTGAACAGAAGAATATCCCAATGAACTGGGCATAGTCACTGACATTTGGCTGGCACCAGCTCCTGCTTATTCTGCTCCAAGGCAAACCACATATTGCCAGACATCTGCACCCAGTAGGAATAAAGCTACTCCACGCTCAGCAATAGGAAAACAATTCAAACACCTGATTGAACCGTAGCTTCATCCAATAGGAATAATTATATGTTCTCGGCATTCCTGAAGCACTCTGAGTGAAGAAATAACTTGGGGGAGGTGGAATCTTTCTGCAAAACTCATAAGTGATGTCAAAAGTGATAGGCACCCTGTAGATTCATTTCATAATGGATTCTATATTTACAGCTCAGTTTCCCCACTTCAGATCTGTGATGGTGTGGCTAAGATATGGAGAGGATAGCCTGTAAAAGGCTACAGACGTCACCCTAAGAGTTATCACAGGCTGGCATCTAAAAACTTGTGAACATTAACATCCATGAGCATTAAATGACAGGAGTTTGTCTACCTGTGAAGGAATAGTTTTATATCTCTGTGGTTTGAAAAGGCAGATCTGATTCTTACCTGAAGGTAAAGCTTAATGAAATCCCATGGCTGTGCAGCACAGTCCTGCAAATCGCATGCACACGAAAGCTCATACCAATAACAAACTTAGTTGGTCTCTTAAGGTGCTACTGGTGTTTCAACTACGGCAGACCAACACGGCTACCTACCTGCGTTCAGTGAGTTTTATTCACTAATCTGGTGTTTAGTGCAGCAGATCCATAGAAGATCTATATTTGCGTGGTCAGGCGGAGTCCCCCAAACCCCAGGCGACCTCTGAGTGCAATAATGACACAAGACAACGTGCTATGGGATTAAAATTGGCCACAAATTTATTAAGATTCAGATGTAAGGAGACCTTGGCTCAGGCATTGGGCGTTTATCCTTCCCAGTCCCCAGCCGAGTTATCCAGAATGTGTGGGGATTGGGCTGGCTCTGGAGAACATATGTTCAAGCAGAGAGCCCCCCCCCCCCCGTTTGCTGCCGCTGGAGGGGGAGAGCAATGACAACCTCTCAGCGTACGGCCAATGCCTCCCCCCAAAGCCCCTTTAACGGGGACCCCTGATATCGCCCCCTCAAAGGGGGCGTGGGTCACTGCCTCACCCCCCCATTTAGGAAGATAGACTAAAGGATTCCGCCCAAGGCCTGGAACTGCCAGAGTTGTGACGTATTGCTACGGGAAAGGCGAAACCTGCCAATGCAGGGAAATTCGTTTCCGGCCTTGGCACACAATAGGATTCAAATTGCGCATATGGTCCTGAGATGGACTGGGCTACCGATTGATGCAAGATGATGCATGGAAGGGCCTCTGTTTGTACAAACTGCTTGGCACATCATAACATACAGTGCTTGATACAACGGTGTCTCACTCAGTGTGAAGGGTGGCATTGTGGGATATGGTAGGGTGATGTAGCCATCATACACAACACCTTATCACCCTGCTCTGTGGTCGAAGACGGTGCAGGATAACAACCTTAAGTCCCACTCAGAATAGACCCACTGAAATTAACAAACCTAATTTAGTCTTGCCTGTTAACTTCAATAGGTCTTCTCTGAGTAGAACTGGCATTGAACGCCACCCTTATATTTTATTGTTTGACCTCTTCTATGTTGGAGACACTTTTCTTCCTCAATTTAATATCATGCACATTTGGCTTCAAAACATGAAGAAATAACTCTTTCCCCCTTTCTGTATTTAATACCACAAGCATTTGGCTCCAAAAACTGCAGAAATTTATGGAACTATTACATTAATTTCAAGCCCCTATTAGCAAGCCCCATTGCTAAAAGAAAGAGGCAAGTAAAGGCCCATAAAGTTCTTAATGGCCTTTATATCAGAAACATCTGTTGGAGCTTGGAGCCATATCTCACCCTACGTAGCAGATGAGAACTCTCTGTCTCTGATACATCATTGTGATTTCTGTGCATTGCGTCTGGAGAGAGAGGGAGTATAAACAGCCCATTATGTCAGTGGGTGGACAGGACAGGGTTAAAGGGGGTCAGAATTATTGCAAATGTCCCTCCATCCTCAATGGCTAAGTTGCTGGGGGCCTCCTAAAGAAATTAAAGGTAAATGACCCAAGAAGAGAAGGAGGTTGTTGGAGAAGAGGAATCATTCTTATTCCCACCCACTTTCCATCTAGCCAGAAGGGAGAGGCAAGTTAGGTTTTAAGTGGAAAAACAAGAGAAACATTTGGGGAAACAGACTGCAGTTTTCAAAGAGACACAAGCAGGCAAAGAGAGAAACAGGTTTGGAAAATACCATTTGAAACAGCTGCCTGTCTCTCTCTGGAGAACTGATGTGGGGCACTGCAATTTGCTTTTGGGGGGGGGGCTGTGTGTGCCTCTACTATTTTCAACGGGTACACTTGGAAAGACATATTTTGAAACACCATAAACCTCCCCCCCAGAGGCCACATTCCAGAGAAAACAAAACCTGGATATGACCTGCACTCCTGGAACTTACAAACAAAGTAGCAGCCCTTCTGGATCACGTCAAAGTCCCATCCTGCCCAGCCTCCTATTCCTGCTGTGGCCAACCAGATGCCTTTGCAAAGCTGGAAGACAGGACATGAGTGCAACAGCACTCCCTGCACCAGAAAGGCCCACCCCATTTTGCCACCTGAAGCAAAATAGGAAGGTGTGTCCCTGCGCTGCTGAAGCCTCACTTATTGGGGTTGTGTAGTGGTACTAGAAGAACCTGTACCTTATTCATATGCCACCCATTTGACTGGGTTGCCCCAGCCATTCTGGGCAGCTTTACTAATTACAATTATAGAACTTATTTTCCTTTAAAATTGCT